>NC_041396.2:215954177-216311677 GCF_900747795.2 Erpetoichthys calabaricus | reverse complement strand
TATGTCTTATGCATGAGCTGAATTACTTGTTCATGTTATAATGTTCTAATGAGTCAAAAAATTAAATCTGAGTTTTATCTCCAGTGTAAATGTAGACAATGTTTTTATATATATATATATATATATATATATATATATATATATATATATATACAGTGGTGTGAAAAACTATTTGCCCCCTTCCTGATTTCTTATTCTTTTGCATGTTTGTCACACAAAATGTTTCTGATCATCAAACACATTTAACCATTAGTCAAATATAACACAAGTAAACACAAAATGCAGTTTTTAAATGATGTTTTTTATTATTTAGGGAGAAAAAAAATCCAAACCTACATGGCCCTGTGTGAAAAAGTAATTGCCCCCCTTGTTAAAAAATAACCTAACTGTGGTGTATCACACCTGAGTTCAATTTCCGTAGCCACCCCCAGGCCTGATTACTGCCACACCTGTTTCAATCAAGAAATCACTTAAATAGGAGCTGCCTGACACAGAGAAGTAGACCAAAAGCACCTTAAAAGCTAGACATCATGCCAAGATCCAAAGAAATTCAGGAACAAATGAGAACAGAAGTAATTGAGATCTATCAGTCTGGTAAAGGTTATAAAGCCATTTCTAAAGCTTTGGGACTCCAGCGAACCACAGTGAGAGCCATTATCCACAAATGGCAAAAACATGGAACAGTGGTGAACCTTCCCAGGAGTGGCCGGCCGACCAAAATTACCCCAAGAGCGCAGAGACGACTCATCCGAGAGGTCACAAAAGACCCCAGGACAACGTCTAAAGAACTGCAGGCCTCACTTGCCTCAATTAAGGTCAGTGTTCACGACTCCACCATAAGAAAGAGACTGGGCAAAAACGGCCTGCATGGCAGATTTCCAAGACGCAAACCACTGTTAAACAAAAAGAACATTAGGGCTCGTCTCAATTTTGCTAAGAAACATCTCAATGATTGCCAAGACTTTTGGGAAAATACCTTGTGGACTGATGAGTCAAAAGTTGAACTTTTTGGAAGGCAAATGTCCCGTTACATCTGGCGTAAAAGGAACACAGCATTTCAGAAAAAGAACATCATACCAACAGTAAAATATGGTGGTGGTAGTGTGATGGTCTGGGGTTGTTTTGCTGCTTCAGGACCTGGAAGGCTTGCTGTGATAGATGGAACCATGAATTCTACTGTCTACCAAAAAATCCTGAAAGAGAATGTCCGGCCATCTGTTCGTCAACTCAAGCTGAAGCGATCTTGGGTGCTGCAACAGGACAATGACCCAAAACACACCAGCAAATCCACCTCTGAATGGCTGAAGAAAAACAAAATGAAGACTTTGGAGTGGCCTAGTCAAAGTCCTGACCTGAATCCAATTGAGATGCTATGGCATGACCTTAAAAAGGTGGTTCATGCTAGAAAACCCTCAAATAAAGCTGAATTACAACAATTTTGCAAAGATGAGTGGGCCAAAATTCCTCCAGAGCGCTGTAAAAGACTCATTGCAAGTTATCGCAAACGCTTGATTGCAGTTATTGCTGCTAAGGGTGGCCCAACCAGTTATTAGGTTCAGGGGGCAATTACTTTTTCACACAGGGCCATGTAGGTTTGGATTTTTTTTTCTCCCTAAATAATAAAAAACACCATTTACAAACTGCATTTTGTGTTTACTTGTGTTATATTTGACTAATGGTTAAATGTGTTTGATGATCAGAAACATTTTGTGTGACAAAAATGCAAAAGAATAAGAAATCAGGAAGGGGGCAAATAGTTTTTCACACCACTGTATATATAATATAAAAATGCATTTCCATGTTGCATTGGTCTCTCAAAAAAAGTTGAGTGGGCTATTGGTATTCTGCAGGCAGGCATGTAATGTACCAGTGTTACCAGACACTATGGATTAAGTCATTCCATTGTTTCAGCAGATCGATGGGACAAATAACCATCCAGGATCTGGTGGCCCCTGTGAGTGATCACACTGAAGCAGTATGAATACATCAGACTGTTTCTTATGACAAATCTGTCATCTTTACTGCTAAAGATTCTGTCAGCAGGTACGATGAATGCATCCGTGACATGAAAGCAAGGACAGGCTCATTGCTACTGGCTATAGATCAAGAGGGATGGATGACCACAGATCAAGGAGTATCTGTCAGAGGCCCTTTGCTCTCACCTCCTTCATGACCTGTCCTTAAAGCAGAACAGTTCCAGGCTATTCTTAACCCCCTATGAAGCCCTGGATTGTTATGACCTGCCATTTGACATTGGCCAGTTGCTGTTCTGTAATTGGGTAATATCCCACAATTGCAGATTTTAAGGCCGATTGACTGTGTGCACTAGAGATTTGAAGCAAAAGTGGCTACACAAGATACTGATGAACTCCAGGATGATCGTTTTCAGTATTCATAGTTAATTTTTTTTTGATTGTTTAATTTACACATTATTCTAATTTGTTCATTTCTGTAATGAAGGTTGAAATCCTAGTCCAACAATGATAGTTGCATTTCTTTGTTTTTTTTGCCCCCCCCCCCCATCCCTTAGTATATAAAATATACACTGTAAATAAATAGTAGGACTTTTGTAAATCAATTTTTTTGCCATTCATCCTTACCCCTTGCACTACAACCTGAAAAACTGACATTGACCCTATTATACTTTTATACATGCTGTTTGTCTTTTTAGGATTTAGCAGTGATATGTAAGCCATGACCTTGGAGCCATTAGGCTACACAGGATTATCTTAATAAACTCAACAACTTGTTATGTTTTCATTCTTCTAACATGCCAGATATTGGATTGATTGGCAGATCTGTACAATAGGCCATTTAAAGATGGACGACCCATGTTATGCCACTATGCTGACAATAAATTGAATGTCGTGAGTGCCTCATTAGCTGCACAAGAATTCTGAAACCGTAGACTAACTGTACAATTTGTCTGCTTCATTAAATTCAATAAAGAGCTGTGCAGAGTTCATCTGGAGATAAAATGGAAGAAAATTAATTTGGTCAAAAAATGTGCATTTCCTTTTAGCCTTTTGTTGTTGATAGTGGAATAAGGATTCATGTAAAACTAATAATTTGGTGAATGTGTTGTTCCTATGCATTTGATTTTGAAAAAAAATGTATTTTAGCTTTTTAATCCTTTCGAATCTTTCAATGCTTTTTTTTTTTACATTTTAATATTTCATGTGACCTCTGATTATAGCATGATATCAGACTTACCTTGAATTGTAAAAAGGTTCAGAACAGATTTTTTTCCTGTTTCATTTAATAATGCATATGTGTCACACTTTGCAGGACACTATAGCTGTTGGCATTATTTTACTTTTTCTGCCAATCAGTGTTGTGATGGTACATGTCGTGCTATCAGTATTTCTGTGATGAGGCCTATGGGATTAATATATTTATGAGGTAAAGTTTAAAGTGCGGTTGGTCTAACACTTTATTTTTAAGTAAGATCTAGAAATACACTCTTCTGAGAAAACTCAACTGGTCCTGATGTTTTTTTAATTTTTGATTTAGCACTTTGAAAATGCACATATAAAGAGGGAGCAATCTTAAATTATTTTTATATATATTTTTATGACAAATAATGCATTTTCTCATATAACAGTAAAGTTCTATTGTATATTTCAACAGAAAATCATACATGTATAAATAAACACTTCTTCCTTAACTCGGCAAATTTATTGCAGCCTTCATAACACCAAGCTGTACCTTATTTGCCCAGAAGTGGCTGTCAGTCATGATCCTGTTTACACACTACAGTGGCTCAGAGCAGCAATGCCTGTGTATGCCAAAGAAGGTCTGATGCAGATATTCTGGGTTATATTAGAAACAAAAAATGTATTTTGTTATGTGGTCTGGGTTTAAATCCTGGCCCAGTCACTGTGTAAAGTTAACGTCTTCAACCCTTGTCTTTGTGGGCTTGACTGCAGCTACCGGTAGTCGTCCGACGTTGCAGAGGATGACATTCTTAGTTAACTCAAAATGTATTCAGTATGAATGAATGTGAATATGATTGTGACTATATCTTACCATGGTATGCCAGCCCTTTTGGAACGGATTCCTTTTTTTTTTGCCTGATAATGCTGGACAGAGTCCCAGAGTTTGGACGTTTGGAGTTTTTTTTTCTTGTCAATGGTTTGCAAAATCTAGATTGGTGTACAGGTAAATAAATACTTTCTGAATTGGCATTGAAATGGTAAAGTGTTCCTTGTCATGCTTTGTCTTTTACTTAAATCCTGCTCTTCCAGTTTTTTCACTTATAGATGAATATTTTAAGTTTTAACAAGACATATTTATTTAGAGTCCTTATGGAAATGCTGTTTAAAACCAAGCTAATAAATACCAATTTTTAAATCTTCTTTGGGTAGTGATAATACCATTTGTCACAACCTAGGTGAAAATTGTTTCAGTGAGATCCAGAGTTAATCAATTAAAAGCCTTGTTAATAGAAGTTATGTATAACTTTATCTATAGCCTCTTCTGTTTTTCTTTCTCCAGTCATACTGCTGAACCTGAAGAGATCTCACTTCATGTGAATCAGGTTTGTTTGCTTCTTTTTGATCAGGTGATAGTTGATTATTCAATTACAGGAAAATGTGTGTTTTATATAATATATATATATATATATATATATAAAATGTCTTCTTTATAACAATAGTATAAACTAGTATTGAATAAATGAATAACATCACTTTTTTACTTCATAGCCAAAAAGCAATGAACATGAACTTGCCTTTGACCAGGGTTTCAACAATGGTATGCAACTTTTTCTTTTTTTCTTCCCATGATTTTTGACAACCCTTGATGCTTTGATAAAGGACTGTATTAGTATTCTCTTCATAGTCCTACAAAAGACCCTTGAGTATGACAGAAACACCATCTGTCTAATTTCTGCTGACTTTTTTTGTACAGTAAGATGGCTAACTGATGGAGAAAACATGTTTTTTCTGCAGTAGATTGTTGACTAATAAAACAGACTAATATTGACCATTTCATTGAAAATATATTTTTTCCTACTTTGCACTGGTTAAAAAATACAGGTGCTGGCCATAAAATTAGAATATCATGACAAAGTTGATTTATTTCAGTAATTCCATTCAAAAAGTGAAACTTGTATGTTAGATTCATTCATTACACACAGACTGATGTATTTCAAATGTTTATTTCTTTTAATGTTGATGATTATAACTGACAACTAATGAAAGTCCCAAATTCAGTATCTCAGAAAATTAGAATACAGTGGACCCTTGACTTACGAACTCAATTCGTTCGCGAGGGCTGGTTGTAACTCAAGTTGGTTGTAAGTCAAGACTATTTTTCCCATAAGAAATAATGGAAATACCCATAATGCGTTCCGAACCTCCCACTGCAACACTTACTTAACCTTTTCATAATAAAAAAAGGGTTGTATAATGTGCATAATTTACCAAAACACCAATAATTTTTGTAATGTACTAACCAAAAAGTAATAAAAAGTGCCTAGCCTACCAGAAGCAACAATTTCATACTGTACTCACCATTTAATTTGACATCTTTGGGCTGCAGGAAGGGAGGAGGATGATAATGAAACTGAAGGCTTTTTAAAGGCTTTCTTTAACTTGCGCTCAGGCATTTGCAATCATTTCAATAGCTTGTTTTGCATTAATTTTAATCTCCTCCTGCCTACAAGTTATTCTGACGAGAATTTTTCTCAGCATTTCCTTGCGATGATACAAGGAACTGTTTCTGAACTCTTCTGAGACCTCCCCACTCAATGGGAACGACATGCTGAAGTGCGTGCTGAAGTGCGTCCTGAAGCGCGATTGCCACGACTGTGGAAGCTTGCTTGTCCATTGCCGGGCAGGGATATCACATGCATATCACCCATCGATATCTTTTCTGTTTGCTTTGGCTGAGAGACTCAGCACAGCTTTAAGCCGGCTTTTGCCCCAGCAACAGATAAACAGTCTTCCATACGGAGTTTGGACTTTGGCATGTCTTCTAGTTGGGGGAGGTCCCAAGAGAGTTTACAACCTGACATTTTATTGAATGAGTGCCGCATTAATAGGAATGTTTCTGTTTGTTTACAATCGCGCAAGCGGATACACGTGACCGCATTCCGGTCGTAACGCAAGATGTTGGTCGTAAATCAAAATAAAAATTTTGGTCGTAAATCAAGTTGTTTGCATGTCAAGCCGGTCGTATATCAAGGGTCGACTGTATTGTGAAAAGGTTCAATATTGAAGACACCTGGTGCCACACTCTAATCAGCTGATTAACTCAAAACACCTGCAAAAGCCTTTAAATGGTCTCTCCGTCTAGTTCTGTAGGCTACACAATCATGGGGAAGACTGCTGACTTGACAGTTGTCCAAAAGACGACCATTGACACCTTGCACAAGGAGGGCAAGACACAAAAGGTCATTGCTAAAGAGGCTGGCTGTTCACAGAGCTCTCTGTCCAAGCACATTAATAGAGAGGCGAAGGGTAGAAAAAAGTGTACAAGCAATAGGGATAACCGCACCCTGGAGAGGATTGTGAAACAAAACCCATTCAAAAATGTGGGGGAGATTGACAAAGAGTGGACTGCAGCTGGAGTCGGTGCTTCAAGAACCACCACGCACAGACGTATGCAAGACATGGGTTTCAGCTGTCGCATTCCTTGTGTCAAGCCACTCTTGAACAAGTGACAGCATCAGAAGCGTCTTGCCTGGACTAAAGACAAAAAGGACTGGACTGCTGCTGAGTGGTCCAAAGTTATGTTCTCTGATGGAAGTAAATGTTGCATTTCCTTTGGAAATCAAGGTCCCAGAGTCTGGAGGAAGAGAGGAGAGGCACAGAATCCATGTTGCTTGAGGTCCATTGTAAAGTTTCCACAGTCAGTGATGGTTTGGGGTGCCATGTCATCTGCTGGTGTTGGTCCATTGTGTTTTCTGAGGTCCAAGGTCAACACAGCCGTCTACCAGGAAGTTTTAGAGCACTTCATGCTACTGACGAACATTATGGAAATGCAGATTTCATTTTCCAACAGGACCTGCGCACAGTGCCAAAGCTACCAGTACCTGGTTTAAGGACCATGGTGTCCCTGTTCTTGATTGGCCAGCAAACTCGCCTGACCTGTGAAGAGGAAGATGCAATACGCCAGACCCAACAATTCAGAAGAGCTGAAGGCCACTATCAGAGCAACATGGGCTCTCATAACACCTGAGCAGTGCCACAGACTGATCGACTCCATGCCACGCCGCATTGCTGCAGTAATCCAGGCCAAAGGAGCCCCATCTAAATATTGAGTGCTGTACATGCTCATACTTTTCATGTTCATACCTTTCAGTTGGCCAACATTTCTAAAAATCCTTTTTTTGCATTGGTCTTAATTGATATTCTAATTTTCCGAGATACTGAATTTGGGACTTTCATTAGTTGTCAGTTATAATCATCAACATTAAAAGAAATAAACATTTGAAATACATCAGTCTGTGTGTAATGAATGAATCTAATATACAAGTTTCACTTTTTGAATGGAATTACTGAAGTAAATCAACTTTGTCATGATATTCTAATTTTATGACCAGCACCTATATTTAAGATATTGTACATTCTGATCATGGAGAATTAAAAATTATCATCAATGTCTTCATATGTGTTTAAAATTTTGTACAGAAAAGAAAAACCATTACGTAATTGTTTGTTTTGTTTTATTTTTTTTAAACTAGGTGTAAGTCATATTATAATAGTTTGTTTTTGGTAGATTGAGACCCAAGAATATATTTCTGTTTTAGTGCCTAATCCTGCTGGAAAAAGATTTGGTACCTTATGTCTGCCCCATTGGATTTAGTAGGTTCAGGCAGTGGAAGTGTGCTTTGAAGCAGAGCACATTCATACTTTATATGCAACTTAATATTTTATATTCTTCAAAGCTGGTGCCTACTGCTGTCTGAATTGTGCAGCCTCATCATATAAAATCTAAAAGATACGATGATTAATTGCCAATATAAATAAATGTTCCAAACATTTCTTCCAACCTTTTTACAGTTGCCTTGTAATCACCATATATACAGTAGTACATTGTAACCACATAGTCCAGAATTTTAGCAGCCAGAGCAATACTTACTGTATTTACATTTATTTGCGTGGCAGACATTTTTTTGTCCAAAATGACTTACAAAAGAAACATAATCAAGTAACATTAGGCTGTTTGTTCAACAAGTGTATTATGACAGGTGACAAAAGTTGATCGCCACAAGTGAAAAGATGTAATAACTAATACATTTATAATCATAGGTTACAATTAAATCAATTAAACTTAATCTAACAACAAATAAGCCAACAATATAAAATTTCAAAGAACAACGTTTTTTTTTCCCACTTAATTGGACAGATATTCACAGAACAGATAGGTTTTCAATTACTTTTTGAATATAATGAGGGAGTCGGCAGTATGGATGGATAGGGGTAACTCGTTCCACCAACTAGGAACTACACAGGAAAAGACTCTGGATTCAGACTTGATACCACACAGAGGTGGCATCACCAGATGCTGTTCTTTGGTAGCTGTGACTGGGTTTGAAAGAGCATAGCATCTTACCAGTGTCTCCATATACTTGGGTGCTGACCCATTGACTAGGCAAGCATCAGAGATTTGAACTTGATGTGTGCTGCTACAGGAAGCCAATGCAGTGACCTGAACAGAGGACTGACGTGCCCATCTCGGCTGGTTAAATATAAGATGGGCCACTGCATTCTGGACCATCTGCAGCGGCTTGATAACACATGCAGGTACTCCTACCAGGAGCAAGTTGCAGTAGTCCAGACCTCATAACACCAAAGCTTGGACCAGAAATTGTGCTGCATATTTTGTTAGATAAGGTCTGATCTTGTTTATGTTGTATAGTATGAACCTGCATGAGTGAGAAACAGTAGAAATGTGGTCAGAAAAAGACAGCAACTCAAACACCATCTCAAGGTTGCGTACTGACTTGGCAGGTGTTAGTGGCAGTGAGCCAAGCAGAGATGGAGATTTGAGTAGACTGGTTGGCTGGGATCACAGGAAGCTGGGTTTTTGCCAGATTGAAATGTAGATGGTGGTCCTTCATCCAGGATGAGATTTCAGCAAGACATGTAGACTCTAGCTGATACTGTATTGTCCTCCAGAGGGAACAGCAGATAGAGCTGTGTATCATCTGCATAGCACTGATAAGAGAAACCATAGAATTGGACCCAGTGAGGTGGTGTACAGAGGGAAAAGTAGAGCACCCAGCACTGATCCTTTTAATGTACTCCTGTGCATGTCTGGAGCACCCTTGACAACTCTTCAACATCTGAGAACAGTCCTAGTGATGCCAAGGTCACAGAGGGTGGCAAGAAGGCTATCATGGCTGACCGTGTTGAAGCCAGATAAGAAGTCTAGCAGGATCAGAGCCAATGACTTTTCAATAGCTCTAGCAAGTTGTAGCTGGTCAACCACAGTTAGTAGGGCCATCTTAGTCAAGTGGTTCCTCTTGAAGCTGGAATAATAATAGCGCACTACTCAAAGTGCTCCATGCAGGGAGGACCTGGGATTCGAGCCCATGATCTCTTTCCTGCAAGGCAGCGATGTTACCGCTGCACCACCTGTGTGGCTCTGTCTTATAATGTTTTTGAATCCATTCCTTTTTATAAATAAGATTTTTCCTTTTTTGTTTTTGATGAGAGCTTTATCATTATTTATAACTATATTGGCACTGTCTGGTCTTTTCCCAATTATCAGAAGGGATCTCCTTTATGTTCACATTGTACCCCAAAAAGGTTTCCCTTTGCAGCTCCTTTCACATGTGGAATTCTTCTTCCATGAAAACAATCGCAGAACTGCCCCTTTCTGTGCTGGTCCATTTTTTATATTATCCATCGATCAGATACCTGGGAGGAACAGTTTCTTTTCATTTAACAATGGGTGAAAAAAAGAACATACATTAATGCATACGGAGTTCTCATTTCCCTTTGCTTATGGTTATCTCTGTACTCTCATGGTATTAATAGTATGTTCCTAAATAAATTAAAAAAAAAAAAAAATGAATTGGTCAATAAAGTTTATGCTGCTAATTCACAAAAAATAATTACAACTAAGTTAACCAAGTTCTGTCTATAATGGTAAATAATCACCATACTGTACTTGCATAATTCAATAATAATTTAGCATTTATTAGTTTATTATGCATGTATTATAGTGTTTTTTTTTTGTTTTTTTTAAAGAATATAACTATGTAATCTGCTTTAAAATATATAGAAATAACTGCCTTGCCTGGTTTGGTACTTGTATTCTGTAAAGTTAATTTTTTGACTGCTATTAAATGATATGCGAGTCCAAAACAAATATTTTTAATGGCATTTACTCTATCTCTCTGTCTATTATATACATGATTGGAAAGAAATACTAAATACTCACTACCACTATAATTATTATAAGGCAGTTATTCTCTTTAAATGTTTTTAATTTTAAATCCATTTCTAATTCTGTTTCGATATGGCTTGATTCACAGGAAATAGTCCTGTCTATTCAAGTATGCAGCAGTTATTTTGTTTATAAAGAATAATCATATTTCGGAGTAATGTTGCCTCAGAAATTGCGCAGAACCACATGAATTATTAACCTAGAAAAATCTGTTGTAAAATCTTGGAAAGCTTTCTGATAGAAACTGTTCATATTATGCACAGTTTCTTTTGTGTGCGTGTGTGTGTTCTTTTTTGCATTGAACTTTGAATGAAATCTTCAAATTATTGTTCTCGCTTTCAATGGATCGATATAAGGGTGAAGCATGTTGCATTGCTCCCCCTCATAGTTCCAGAAACCGGGGAACAAAGCCCTGCATGGTTAGTGTCTGTACACATAAATTTCCATAGTATTTGAATGTGGATGTGTAACAGAGTGAGCCATGCAGTGGACTGAGCCAGGTGCTTTTAGAATAGACTCTGATCTTTCTCTTCTCCTGACAATAGGATGGAGAAAGTGGCCTGTTCCAGAACATTAATGGATTGTTTTCTTAATTTATATTTATTCTGAATTTGACTCTTCAATACCAACTCTCGTATTGGTGGTTGTCCTTTTAATGTAGCAAATTAAAGCATCTGTCTTGAATTTCACTAAAGGTTTTCTAAGAGCCAGTCTTAGTAAGTTAATGTTAAAGTAAAATGCACACAAGTGTCTGTTTGTTACATAGATTTTGGTATAATCTTTTACTCCCTATAAGTTGACATGAAGTAGAACGTTCTTAGCTATACCTGTAAAAACTGTTAAGCAAGTTTGGAAACAGTCTCACTTCTAGAAGCATGGACTGTTAGATTAGTTTGCAAATAGAACACGTAGCTGCATTTACCCAAAATTACCAAAGTTCTGCAGCTTCAGTATGCTTCATGGGATTCTGTCAAATGCTTGACACACTGAAATGATTCCACAGGCAAATATCTGTTGTTTTAAAAACTTTAGTAAAAACTCACAGTAAAACAGTTCACACAAAAATAGAGATTAGTATCGCAAAGAAAAAAAAAAGTTCTTGTTTAAGAGAAGTTCTGTTTAAAGCTTATAAATCTTGTTTCATTTCTTTAAGTTTGTTTATTGAGCTGGACCATTTCTAAACGGTCAGAAAACTGTATGTCTATCCCATTTTCATACTGTAAATGCTAGCAATGGGACCTATTCTAAACAAGAAATTACTTAACACTATCACAGATATATCTAAGTAGGTTCTATCTCATGTTAACTTACAGGGGCTAAAGGCTATACCATAATCTATAGCTAGGAAAGAAAATGTTATTCTATTCAAATTAAGCAAACACTAATGAGTTTAACTTAAAGCATTCACTTTCTAAGATTGGCTCTTACAGAACAGTTTTATAACTGTTCTACACACAATATGACTGTGTGGCCAAATTTGGAACAAGAACTTTTCTTTAAAGATTTGACTTTTTTTTTTTTTTTTTAATTATTAAACTGGACCCATTCATATAAGATGGAATACTGAGAGTAGGAGGTAGACTCAATAAAGCTACTATGCCAGAAGAAGCTAAACATGCACATATTGCTTCTCTTGTTATACAGAACATTCACAATGAAATCAGACATTGTGGGCACAATTATAGCTTTGTTGTCCATTGGGTGTGTAAGGAAATAGGTGGCATACAAATACTACTTGTATGCTCTCTATGAAGAAAGTATGTATTTTTAATATACACAAATGTTTCTGCCTTGCATAAATCAATGACATTAATATTATTCTAAAACCCTCTTAATCCAATTCACAGCTATGAGGGTGCAGTATCCAGTCCTTTATAATACGGTGTTGGGCAGTAAACACATTAGATGCATCACAGGCCTTAAACGAGTATACTTAATGAAATGATTTTTTCTTTAAAACATCTGATACAATGTGTATTTTAAATAAAAAAAAATGCAGCTTCATTATCAGTTTCATTTCATTGTGAAATGCCCAGATTTATACAGTACCTTATGTATTTTCCCCTTTAATTTATTTAAATTGAATCCATTTATCTTAACAGTTATTCTTTTTGTAATAAAGAAAATAATGCTGGGATTATTTAATGTTTTTGAAAACCACGTAAAAGCGAACAGTGACATTTATAAAACATTTCTTACTGGTATATAAAGCATTAATTTTTTTTTTCTTTAATGCTTTTTGTTGCTTCTTATGATAGTAGAAAGACTTAAATTAATGAATTAACAATGTATGTTAAGAAAGACCATGAAAAGATATTGGTGCTCCCAAGAACCTATATGAAACACAAAATATATACAATACTTCAGTCATAGGAGGCGGCCAATGTAGCAGTTCTCCACACCCACAAAATGCAAGGATATCCCTAATTATATGTGAAAGGATTAACAGAGTGAAATCCCAAATGTATGAAGTAATCAATAAATCAAGAACCCTTTTTGCCTATTTGGGTTTCCTGTACTGACGGAGAGTCCCTGCATTTCTGAAGAGATGGCTCACTGACTTGTCCACCTTGTGGGCACAACCAAGCACATACGTTCTCCCCTCCATTTCTCTCTCTAGACCCTGGCGCCTTCTTCCTGGTAGTTCTGTGTTCACCCCAACTCTTGTCTCAATGTACCACTGGTTGAGAAACTCCTTCATAATGTCTTCCAGTTGGCTTATTCAAGGAAGCAAACTTTAGAGCAAATAAAAATGCTGAAAGTATGACTGAATTTTTAGCAAATGGTCAGCACACAACCATTCATGATGGTACAGAAGAGTTAATATGCCTCTGTTTGTGATCAGTTTCACCTCAAAGCAGCCTTTCTACAGACTGCGCATAGGCTTACAATTTCATGTGTCAACTACAAAAAAAATAGCAATATATGACTGATATTATATTTAATTGCAACTTTGAAGGCAATATCTCGAACTGCTTTGTTTACTTTTAAAAACAGAACAAAGGATAAACAAGGCAAAAAAGCAATATAGCACTTGGAACTTTTAAACACATTTAGTTGCTTCTGATAACCAGTTATAATTAAAATAACATTGTTTAAATTAAGCATTCAAAAAAAGCCATTTTTTTCCATAAGTAAACCACATAAAAACACAAATTAAATGATCTGAGTAAATTTGAGATATAAATCAATGTTAGAACTCTGTGTTACTCTAATTTAATTTTAAATTGCACCAAAGTATAAACTGTAAGGAGTACAAGAAATTGCAGCTTGGATTTAATAAAGAACTCAAAGCAACTAAAGAATTTGAATGGAAAGTAAGACAAGCAGCAAGAAACCGCTCCAGTAACATATTAATTAAATAGTCTCTAGAATGCACACAGAGAAATCATTGAGCAGGAAAATTGCATATGATCATAGTATTTTAGCTGTGGTTTTACCAAAGATGGAATGAGGGAAATGTGTTGAGTAATTTAAAAAATAAAAATTGAATGTTTTAAACTTTTTAAACTAGAAAAAGTCTTGATCTTGTGTGATTTTTTTTTTTTTTTTAAAGACTTTATGTAAAGGCCATTTGTAAACATATTTAACTACACTTTACATAGGAGACGTACATAGTGACTAGAAAATGTGAACATCTCAATCTGATGCACCAAGTGTTTGATCAGAACCTGATCTAATATGTAGTTAGTTGTCATGAAAATACAGAATTGGTATTGCTGTTTTGTAATAGACAGAATTTTTATTAAAAAAAAAGTATTTAAAAATGATTTTCATTGTTTCATATCACTGCTTCTAGAGCAGCTGATACTTTTCTCCTTTGGCTGCTTTTTTCTTCTCTGCTAGGTAAACTTAACATTCTCAATCCTGCTTATTCTAATTCACTGGTGAAGGGGGTTAGGGTATTCAGAGCATTTCCAAACAGCACTGGACACAAGGCAGGAAACATTCCAGGGTCTCCTCCACGACACACCTATAACTGCACTCGCACAGGATGAATTTGGATTTTTTAATTAATGTAACCTGCAAGTCTTTGTGGATGAAGGAGGAAAGTCTCTACAGCACTGTCACTGTTCTGACAATTATGCTATTTGACAAGTGTGGAAATGAAATAGGGCAATGTACTTTCTTTAAAGGAAACTGAGCCAAAGTCAAAAGTCTTTAAAGCTAACAATAGGATTGTATTACCTTTTCAAAGCATACATATGGTAAGTAGGTTTAATAATGTAAAATAAATGTGTGATTAATAAAATGTGCATACTGTAGCAATCGTACAGGAGCTTGAGGTTAGTGTGTATGTTTTTCATTATCCCAGTAACTTGAACTGATTCTAAGATGCCAATGAGATGTGCTTTGATATTTTTGGGTATTAAATAAGCAAATATTAAGAACACTTGGGTAACATGTGTGTCTTATCCATAAAAACAAGCGCATCACCAAAGAGTAACTTGTTATAAGGTATGGTATATTGTACTAGTGAGAGCTGTTGGTGTACATTGCTGTACAATATCCAGAAACATTTATGTGATTAATGTATGGGGTGTTATGCATACAGACGTGTAAACTATGAAGAACTTTTACAGCTGCAGAGCTTGTAACTTTAAAATCTAAAATTCATGAAATGCTTGCTGTAATTTGTAACTTACTGTCCTAAGATTTCAAAAGAATAAAACCATCATTGTGAATTTAAGAGGTAATTAGTGCCTGAGAGAATTGTTTTTTCTCAGTTTTTATTCACTTTCCTCTTTTGTCGGAGTTTATTCATAAATGTTAGATGACAAGGTAGTAATGAACTTGGAGTTAAAATTTTAGTCACTTGATTAATTCTAAATAGCAATTCCTTCCTGCATTCCTGTTGGTAAGTTAGTAGCGTAATTAGCCTAAAACAAAACTTTAACTGCCATATTTCTGAAAATGGCTCTAGTCCTTCTTTGCTCACTACAAATGCAAATCTCTACATAACACATTTTAAGGCTACATGTTATAGTAACATACATACAAGATAAGCAGATTTTCATTCAGAAAGAAAATATACACACCTACTCCTTTCGGTCACACTGTCATTACTGAATATTGCATATTATATTATTACTGAATACTGCAAATATGTATTTTTTTATGATTTTTGAACAGTTGTAGTTTCTCACTGATGACATTGGTAAATGCTCTGTGCTCCATCTGGTACCGTCCATCTCTATAAACATCAGGTACCAGTGTGTGCGAGTAAATCACTAAATGCTGGAGTCCTTCATTTCTGAAGTAAATTAACTAAATTTCCATTTCAACAAATGTCATTTTGCAATATGAGCATGACCGGAATTACGTCTGGTTTTAAATGTTTATAATCTAAGAAAGAAGTATTGGATATCTTCTGTCCGTTTACCCTGCATTAGATTACTACAGGTTTTGGTATCACTGGCTTGAAATAATGGAAAAACAGTACAGAAATTAACACCCTCAAACACTTCACAATAATGCAATATTTAGCATTTTGAAAATTGCGCGTAGCATCTCGCCACCACAAATCAGCATGTATGCTGGTGGTTTTGGCATTTGATAATTTTAAACAATGTAAACTCCAAATGGACAATGACCAGGAGTGAGGTTGGAACTAAGGAGACTAGATCTGTCATGCAGCAGTGCTGACCGCTTTGCCTCTGGGCTGCTCATCTTCATGTTAGTATTGGCATACAAAATTTCACTTGACTTTATTAACACAGATTTCAACATTGTATTTAAAGTAGGCTAAAAGAAGACCATTGTAATTTTCTGATGTATGAAGTTAGGATTTGCCTGTCAGCAATGATTTGTTATGCCATTATCGATGTAAAATTCAAATCGAAAATGCAATGTCATCTTGCCTATTACCTTTTCTCAAAGGCAGATAAGGAAATACAATTCAATTTATGATATAAATTTCAAATATATTGTACTTTTTTAAATAATTGAGGCACTTTGTAAAAAGATACTTTGAAGCATTGCATGACGTTATTAAAATGATAAATTTCTTCCTTCATCCAAAGTTAACTGTAAGTAATAGAGTTCTGTTCCTCAATGTCTTCTTTGATGCCCAGGCTGTTTTATTATGTATTAATATCACTCAGTACTTAGCATGTTGTATGGTGAAGAAAAACATAATACAGACAGTATCTGTGACAGTCTATGACCTAAAGAATGACACCATTTTGTTCTTTCCTGACACTGATTAAATTGAGCGCAGATAGGAGTGTGACAAAATGACAGATTTATCAGACAGCTGCATACCACTGAAAGCACTGACTTCTTGTTTTTGCTCTGTTTAGCTGAGACTACCAAACAATCGATCAGAAAAGGCAGCCAGCCGACTGATGCTGAAGAGCTGTCACCATTCTTCGTATTGTCCGCTCCTACTGCCGTGGCTTCAGATGAAACAACTTCAGGTACTGGACGTTTGTGTCTACATATTAATCTAAACTAAGAATTGATTGAATTTTGTGGACCTCAAGCACAGCAAATACAGTATAAAGTAATTTATACCAAAGGGGTTATGGTGTATGAAAATGTACATTTCAATAATAATGAGCTACATAAAGGTTTGTTTTAATTCCATCATATTATGAACAAGCTTTAAATAGTTCAAGTGAACGACAATAAAATAACTTAATAGGAGATACAGGCAGCAATAATAAATACCAAGAACAGGAAGCATAAACAGTTCTGTACCGTTTACATACAGCTTCAGTATTTATATTAAAAAAAAAAAAAAAAAAAACTGAGTAAATTTGTTGTTTACAACTTTCAAGCCTTGGAATCCACACTTGCGCAGTATACAGTATGTTACTTACAGTATATTTTCATTGAATAGATGGACTTTTTGAATCTTGTAAATCTGGGTCCTGTAGTACAAAGCTAAAAATAATAGTGTGATGGCTGTGTTGAATATTAACAATATGAAAACTCACAAACTGATATGAGAAGAGAGTTAGAGGTTCCACAAGGCTAAAAATATCTGTAAAGGTTTCTGACAATTCCAATTTGGTCTTAGCAATGGGTTGTGCAAAAAAAACACACAAGATGACTATAGAGAATTTGGAAGGGGGTTAGGGAATTAATACATATTGTCCAATAAGACTTAAGTTGTATCACATTAATATACTGCCAGCAATGGCCCTTGATTTTTCATAGGCCTGATTGTATTAGTAGAAGATTTCAGTAGAAGACTTTTGAAATGTTGAAAACAACTGAGCTTGAGTGCATTTTATTAAATATTAATCTTTTTTTTTTTCTTTAGAACAGGCATACATTACAAAGCAGTGTAAACATCTGTCTGCTGTCTTTGCAGAATAGCAAGAAACTTTATTAAAGTTGAGATCAAGCATTCTTACATCATTTGTATCTGTCTGAAGAAAAAAAAAATCCCACATGGAAAATTTGGGGCCTGATTTCATTTTGCCTACTTGATTTCATCTTTTGTATAACCTCATTCTTGGTAACTTTTTGTAGATTTCTCATTAATATTTTTTTCAGTATCACCCATTGCTGCTTCCTTGCAGAGAGGCTTATTCAAGATGATAATCTGGATTTTAACTTATTATGGGGTACTGACAGGTAGCCTGTCTGAAGGTGAACAGTTGTCTGTTTGACATGCCATTCTTGTTAACGGATTCACTCCAGGGGTGTGCCCTTTCAGAAGAAATGTAGATGCAAGGAAAGTCTAATGCCACAGGGAACTGGGCAGAAATTTGAACAAGAGAGGTTAGAATAAGTAATAAAGGTGTGCTTATTAAGGATAAAGGAAAACAGTGGCTGAATTGGGATGGTAAAATTTACAACCAGTAAGTAAATGAACCAGTCAAGATTTAGATCAATGTGACAGAGTGTTCTTCATCATTGGCAGAAAGAATCTACTCTGAGTTACAAAAATAGGTTGTCAGTAGGGAATCCATTCCCGGATGGGTTTATCCATTCTCAGGAATTCGGGAATCCCGCATGTTATTCCCGGGCTCCCGGGAATGACACAGTGCATGGGCATTACACATATGAATGGCTTTAGAACGAGCGAAACTACTTCAATATGTTGACACCAATAAAAGACTAACCTTAACTACAAGCAGTTCATGCTGTCATATAAGTACATGTATCTAGTTAGTTGCGGTAATAAAAGCGTAGAAAGCACAACATGTCGAGCGTGCGGTCGTCCAGGCAAGAGCGCACCTTCGTGCAGAGTACGCCAGCCGCTGAGAAAGCACGCTCTTCCTCCACTGAAGTAGGCAGCACAGTCATCAGATACTGATACACTTGTTCTAAACAATGCCCTTGCTTGCCATTGCTCTGAAACACCGCCGTTTCATACTGATGCATCCAGTTTCTTGTCACCATTCTGTGAAGGCAAATTTCTTAGCACAGATAATGCGGATGCAACAGACTGACGCATAACAATTTCAAGTTGCTGTTCAAAGCTGTCAACAGCACAGACGTCAATGAACTCGGCCCCGTCCCGGCATTCGTGCGCTGCAGAGTGCAGACACCTCCCAGTCCACTGTGCTGAGTCAGCCGGGAGATTGACTGCTGCTGTCTGTTGTTGACTGAATTAATCGGCAACACACTACACCGTGGGCCAAAAAACCGTGCAACGTAATTATTTTCAACTATAACTCTGTTATTTCTTGATCAATTTTTACATTTTTACATTCTATATATGCGAACTTGGCCGTTCCCATTTTCCCAGGAATTACAGCTGTTTCCTTCCTAGGAATGAAAGATGTCCGGGAATCCCGGGCTTCCAGAAATGGATTCCGTAGTTGTCAGTAATTCACAAATATACCTTACTGTACAGTACAATGAAATTCAATGTGCAACTCCTCCACAAAAAGCAATCTTCCAACTGGAAGGAATGGCAGGGGAGTTAAAGATGGGGATGTGTGGCAAGTTTGGCCTTGGCAAATTTAAGGAGTCAGGTGATCGATAAATTCTAGGAAGAAAATGCATGCAGCAAATTTATACTTACCACAAAGCCTTTACACTTGGAAGAAAAATATGTTTAAAGCATCAGATGTAAAATCAGAAGTGTGATGATATGGCATCAAAGATGACAAGGTGCCGGCCACTGTTAGTTTCTATACCTGGAGTTACCTGACAATCATACTACCTTAATGAAATTCCTTTATTGACATTTCTAAAGAAACAAATATTTTGATTGAAAGAAGAAAGCTACAAGGTGATCCTCAGTGAATGTATCTAAAGAAGAAAAGCCAAATTCAAGAGATTTTTTGCTTGTCTATAAAATACAGAATTTAGCCTAGTAAAAAAGGTGGAATTCCTGAACCAACACTGTACGGAATCTAAATAGAATAATCATTAAGAGATCAAAAAGGAAATGCTCTACAAATGCATGTTGTTGGGAATTTCAAAACTAAAATTATTCAAGATATACAGTACTTTGAGACAAAAATGTTTAAAAAATTGTTAAAGGTTTAATGAGTACCTTTAATGAAAGAATAATAGATGAGTTCTCATGGAAATTTCCCATGGTGGGAAAGATCTTTCAAGTTGATGGGCCTATAAAATTTTCTATGGACCTAGCCTTACCAGAGTAAGGGAATCCTCATTATAAGCATTACACAAGTTAAAAATGGTATGTCTGTCCTTTGGGAAAAGAAATATAAATTAGCAACAGATTATACACAAGTCTGAAAGCACTTATAAAATGCAAGGACTGTGCTTCCTTATTCACTATACTGTAAACGGCAGCCATTGTGTCCTTCAGATTTTTAACACTTCACAGCTCTTGAAGAAAGTTGCTGGAAATGCAGTTATTAGCCAGGGTTCAAGAAGGGGATTTGCATCCAACTTCATAATGAAACCACCAGGCCACTAAGCCCTCAAGCCTGTGGGTTATGTTTATGGTGTGTGTGTTTAAATGCATCAGAACAACACTTACAAACTGTGTGTGAAACAAAAAAATGCTTTAAACAATATTCTTTTACCTATTTATTAGAATGTTCTTTGAATTCTGTAAGATAATCGATTAAACACCCCCCAGATTTACATTTTTTTTTCCCTGGGCAATTATAGTTTTTCAAGCTTTTTTTTTTTTTTTTTTAATTCAATTTAAAATCACGGAGTTGGCACCTGTGTGGACAACACTGTGACCAAGGCATGGAAATAATCCTTGATAAGATGCTGGTGTGTGTTTCTATGGGCTGTTGTGAATTCTTGATGATAGAAATTTTACAGTATAAAATTAGTTTTTCTCTTGAGGGCCAATATTTTTAGTAAAATTTTGGTGTATTGGTTTCCTTTATATGTCAGCAGCATCATTTAGTTATATTGATAGTATTTTAATCTTTCTTTTTGGCAACACATTGATAATGAAAACATTATTAGAAGTGGTAAGCTTGCTCTTTCATAGATTTTCTTTTAAATTTATTATTTTTATCATAGTATCATTGCCCTGCTGTGCTTGGAAATCCCTTAGTAATTTTGGTTTGTTATTTGCAATTGTTTCCTTGTTCAATTTTTATTTATTATTTTTATTACAGTTCTTCAGTTTGCCACATTGTTTTTCAAAAATTAATTTGCTGTAAAACATTGTTTTGGACCAATAATAGGCCTTTTAATTAAAAGCCCCAAAGAATCTATGTACATTTATTCTAGTAAACATGTTAATCACCACTTGCATTACCAGACTGGGAATTATTGGTAACTACAGGGAGAAAGAATATTTATCTACTGTAAATGCAGTTGTTAAAGCACATAACTAAATCTCCAGATAGAAGCTCATCTTCGAATACACTCTATACTTATAATATTTACTTGCTTCTCAGCTTTGTGTTTTATTTTTTTTTTATTTTTCTGCTGCAACAGATCTACCATATTGGAAAATCTGTGGGGAGTGAATTTAACCAAAAGAATCAATGGAATAACTGCTCAAATTAACTGACCCCAAAGTTCTCACAAATAACAATAACTGCCACAGTCTATTTCTATAAAGGTGATGCTTTTGAATCATTGCCTGTTCCTCAAAGAAGGAAACCTGTAATAAAGAGACTGAACTTTGAACAAGGGAAATCCATTGATTTCTCCTTTCCTGAATTTATTCATCATTGGTTCTTTTGCTACTCAAAGCAAGTCTTTGGTCGTCTAACATCAAATATTAGAACACAAATAATCACACGTGGCTTTTGTCACATGTTGTTTGTATAGTATTACAGTGTAAAGATTTAGTTTTTGTATAACTGGTGCACAGGCAAGTTATCTGACTCGCTTCAGGTTGTACAGATGTTTGAAGGGCAGTGAGATGGCCACTAAAACGCAATGCCTCTCAATGAAGGAGTCTAGACACTCACACTCGTGTTTTTTTTTTTATATATAACTGTTGAGAAGGGTAAATCACCACTCACCAGTTTTGGTCAACTAGTGAAATACAGTGGTGTGAAAAACTATTTGCCCCCTTCCTGATTTCTTATTCTTTTGCATGTTTGTCACACAAAATGTTTCTGATCATCAAACACATTTAACCATTAGTCAAATATAACACAAGTAAACACAAAATGCAGTTTTTAAATGATGGTTTTTATTATTTAGGGAGAAAAAAAATCCAAACCTACATGGCCCTGTGTGAAAAAGTAATTGCCCCCTTGTTAAAAAATAACCTAACTGTGGTGTATCACACCTGAGTTCAATTTCCGTAGCCACCCCCAGGCCTGATTACTGCCACACCTGACACAGAGAAGTAGACCAAAAGCACCTCAAAAGCTAGACATCATGCCAAGATCCAAAGAAATTCAGGAACAAATGAGAACAGAAGTAATTGAGATCTATCAGTCTGGTAAAGGTTATAAAGCCATTTCTAAAGCTTTGGGACTCCAGCGAACCACAGTGAGAGCCATTATCCATAAATGGCAAAAACATGGAACAGTGGTGAACCTTCCCAGGAGTGGCCAGCCGACCAAAATTACCCCAAGAGCGCAGAGACGACTCATCCGAGAGGTCACAAAAGACCCCAGGACAACGTCTAAAGAACTGCAGGCCTCACTTGCCTCAATTAAGGTCAGTGTTCACGACTCCACCATAAGAAAGAGACTGGGCAAAAACGGCCTGCATGGCAGATTTCCAAGACGCAAACCACTGTTAAGCAAAAAGAACATTAGGGCTCGTCTCAATTTTGCTAAGAAACATCTCAATGATTGCCAAGACTTTTGGGAAAATACCTTGTGGACTGATGAGACAAAAGTTGAACTTTTTGGAAGGCAAATGTCCCGCTACATCTGGCGTAAAAGGAACACAGCATTTCAGAAAAAGAACATCATACCAACAGTAAAATATGGTGGTGGTAGTGTGATGGTCTGGGGTTGTTTTGCTGCTTCAGGACCTGGAAGGCTTGCTGTGATAGATGGAACCATGAATTCTACTGTCTACCAAAAAATCCTGAAGGAGAATGTCAGGCCATCTGTTCGTCAACTCAAGCTGAAGCGATCTTGGGTGCTGCAACAGGACAATGACCCAAAACACACCAGCAAATCCACCTCTGAATGGCTGAAGAAAAACAAAATGAAGACTTTGGAGTGGCCTAGTCAAAGTCCTGACCTGAATCCAATTGAGATGCTATGGCATGACCTTAAAAAGGCGGTTCATTCTAGAAAACCCTCAAATAAAGCTGAATTACAACAATTTTGCAAAGATGAGTGGGCCAAAATTCCTCCAGAGCGCTGTAAAAGACTCATTGCAAGTTATCGCAAACGCTTGATTGCAGTTATTGCTGCTAAGGGTGGCCCAACCAGTTATTAGGTTCAGGGGGCAATTACTTTTTCACACAGGGCCATGTAGGTTTGGATTTTTTTTTCTCCCTAAATAATAAAAACCACCATTTACAAACTGCATTTTGTGTTTACTTGTGTTATATTTGACTAATGCTTAAATGTGTTTGATGATCAGAAACATTTTGTGTGACAAACGTGCAAAAGAATAAGAAATCAGGAAGGGGGCAAATAGTTTTTCACACCACTGTATCTCATGGGGTTATCACCTACAACATTAACTGTAAAAGAAGCATAACTTCACACATTTTATTTAATGAAAAATTCAACATCTGTGACTTTGTGGTTTTGGAAGAAGGTAGTGCTTTAAATCGGGATAGAAAACATTTGGTGACATTTCTCCTGGTAAAACTGGGCATTTACAGTTAACACACCCAGAAACAAAAACAGCCAGTGTTTGAACTTTAACACTGTTTCTATTGAATCCTTTTTTCCATTATTGGCTAAAATGTGCTTTTAGTTGCTGATTTGCTAAGGCCTTTACATACCTTTTTAAATGCTATAAAAATAAAAGTTACTACTGTATATCAAGTAAAACTAAGGAAAAATGTGATTGTTTTATAACACACCATTTCAACCACTGGTAGTCAACACATCTGTATATGTATGTTATGGCCAAGAAAGTTCACTGGAGGCCGTTCTTTTTGAGAGAGAATGCTACAGGCGTTGATGATCATCTTCCAGAGGACTGTTACTGAAAATATTTGGATTTTCTCGGTAACGCTTTGCTAAGTTGGTATCTAAGCTGGTGTCAGAAAAAACACTAGAGTGTTGTGTGCACTACTTTAAAAAAATTTGTGACTATCACCTTCACACTGTGGATTTGCTTTTACTTTCCTGAATGAAATGCAAAACAATCAAGATCTCTTCCAACCCATCACATGCCACCACTCTCTCTGTCTGATAAACATCTTAAGTCAACCCATACCAGTAAAACCAGATTTTATACTGGAAATTGCCCACAAACCGTAAAATAGATGAACCGAATATCCTGACCTTAACGATCTTCAACACTCATTTAATGAATATGTACAAGTGTGTTTTTCATTGTTTGATGGTAGGCTTTAAGGTGAGTGATGTTTGCTGTTGTCATTATGCTGTATGTTTGTACTTTTTTGGTAAGCATCACGGAATCAAAGTCTGCGCAAAAAATACATGTCAAAGTATAACACATTTAGATGCAAGGTGATGAACTAGAAATAATTATGGCTGCTTTTATGAATCTGTCCCCAGACTTTACCTCTCATGCCAGCACTACCTTGAGAATGACAGGGGGAGGCCTAGCAACATCCCAGTTACTCTATGGCCTTATCACCACTACTATATTTTTGTTTAAAAATGCAGACGTGTGTCTATTCTCCACATTTGGTTACACTACACTGGTGTTTTTAACCAATGAAAAGAATACTATTGAAAATACTGTCCAGAGCTGAAGACTTTTGAAAACACTGGTGTGACCTTTCAATGTGAACGGGTGAAAAGGAAAATTTTTGAAAATGCAGTCCATCATGCTCTGGTTGCTCTGGTCAGTCTTCCCTGACTGGATTCTGCTCATTACCATACCTCAATCCATGATTGGTCACCCATCATGGAAGAAAAACATCTAAACTGCACCGTGTGTGACTTTTCAAAATCTTGATCAAGCAACTGCATAAACGTTGACAGTAGCATGTGTGCTTAAACTGCACAAGTATGTTTGGTCCTATTGATATGCCACAACGAGGGGGGCTTAGACTGTACATGTACAATGCACATTCACTGTGGTCTCTGCGCTATGTATTTTAGGATATTTGATGGCGATATCAGAAAATCCGATATCAATAAGCATGACACTGCTCATGCTACAATACCAGTCACCTGAAATTTCTGACATGACATAAATTCTAATGGTTGAATTGCAGCCCAGTTGCGAGATGCAATCTGGCATTGCAACCACTCTCATGCTGCACGTGAAATGGCAACCGATAATGCTAATATTGCAGCGGACGCAGAAAATCAGTTGGCAATTGCAAATTGGGCTTAAAATCATGCAAAAATCACAGTGTATGCCCAGTTTAAGTTGTCTATTCTACATACATGTAGGTGGATGATTTTGTCCTATGCATTTGTGCTAGCTTTAGTATGGATGTGAATTTGTTTGTAATAATAGAAACTAATCAATCCAGTCATGCAGTGAACTTCCAGCAATTTAGTAGGTTTACATTAGTTTAAACAATATTCTCACCAACGGGCTATTTTCATAAACACTGCTAATATATCACAACAAAAGATCTAGAAATATGTATCTTGTGTTCACAAAACCTTTTATTCTTTGGAAATAAAACTTAATTCACTTTTTTTGTTGTGCTCTTCACGGTTGGCTCACAATAAAATAAAAATAAGTAATAATTATTCACAAATATGGTAAATCATAAATTGTATGTAATGGAAGTGGTGTTGGGATGCCCAGAAGGGGTAAAATTTGAAAATAAAAAAGCTGAGAGATGAAATTTGACTCATAATAAATGTAAAATAAATTAGTCATGACAGACTGCAGCAGTGGCTCTAAGAGGAGCAGGTAGTGAGTATTGGCATTGATGAATTTAAAAAACGAGCATTCAGTTAAAGGTTATCTGTATTTGCTAAATAATTTGAATGTACTGTATGTTTGGTATGCTTTCAGTAGAAATGTTTATTTTATACATTGCCGTCAGCTTGAGCATTTGCTGCAAGTGTGCAATCATCCAAAATATTTGTCTCAAGCTAAAGTAAGTATATAGTCAATAATATAATTTAGTTGGGCAATTCCAAACATAGTAGGGAGTTAAATGACATGCTTGTCAAAGAATGACAAAGAACCATTTCTGTTTCTGTATCTTCAGCAGTTGAATGTTAAAGGTATAGTGTGTGCTCATCTGCTTTCTAAGCAACAAAAACTGGATTTAAGGATCTAAAAGGTCTCCTGAATGAGAAAAAGAGAGCATTTAAATCTGGTGACAAAGGGGCTCTGAAGGACATACAGTGTGTGCAAAAGAAAAAGCTAAGTGAAGGAAAGGAAGCTTACAAAGCTGAAATAGAAACCAAACTCAGACACACCACATGACAAACCAACTCAGGATCCAGATTAGGACCCGAGTGCAGCCATGCAATGGACTGGGTATAATTACAGGACTCAAGCAATCCAGGGCTCGGGTGCTAGAAGGGTTTCTGGATAAAGCTAATGCCCTGAACCAATTTTTTTTTTTTTAAATGAATTTTCCCTCCCTCTTCCACCTTCTTCCAATGACCAGTTTTCCCACACAATCACCACTACTCCTACCACATCAACTGGAATGGCCAGTGACAAGTCCACCTCTGTTTATCAGTGTGGACTGTCCATAACTGAAGACCAAGTAAGGAGACAACCGAACAAGCTACAGGCTGGTGTTGACCAACTTTTGTGGTGTCTTCTGTCACCTGTTCAGTCCATCCTTAAGGCTTCAAAAAATGCCACTGCTGTGGAAAACATCCTGCATTGTTCCCGTTCCAAAAGAAGGCAGGCACTTATTCACCTGATGATTACAGACCAGTGGCACTTGCGTCTTGCATCATGAAGACCTTTGAGAGACTGGTCCTGGACTATGAGTCCTCTTGTGGTAGACCACCTGGACCTACTGCAGTTTGCCTGTTGGAAAAAGACTGGAATGGAGGATTCAATCATTTATCTGCTCCACAAAGCTTATTCTTACCTGGATAAATTTGGCAACACTGTGAGGATTATGTTTTTGATTTCTCCAGTGTCTTCAATATCATCATTGTTAAGGGGTAAACTCAGATATGCTGGTGGATGCAGTCTATAATGTCCTAGATAATGGACTATCTGTCAGGCAGGTTGCAGTTTGCGAGACTCCAGGATTGTGTTTCCGATACATATGTAAGCAACACTTGAGCACCACAAGGAACAGTCCTGTCTCCTTTTCTCTTCACTATGTACGCTTCCGGCTACAAATATAACACCAAGTCATGTCACTTGCAGAAATTCTCAGATGATTCTGCACTTGTGGGGTGTATTGATAAAGGAAATGAGACTAGTAGTCAGGTGGAGAGCTTTTGTTTCTTGGTTCAAAGAGAAATGTCTGCATCTTAACATCAGCAAAACCAAGGGACTGGCTATTGACTTTCACTGCACTAAGATCCTCTATGTCCGGTCACAGTTCAAGGAGCGCATGTAGAGGTTGTCCACTCTTATAAGTATTTGAAAGGGACCATATTCATGTTAGGTTGGAGTGGCCTCTGAATACAGAGGAACTATATAATAAAGGGTAGAAAGAAAGGCTATTTTTCCTTGGGAGACTGTTCCTTTAATGTGGGAAAGGGCATACTTCACATCTTCTATAACTCTGAAGGCCAGTATAATTTTTCTATGCTGTGATGTGCTGGGCTGGTAACATCATTTCAAGAGAGGCCAATCAAATCAACAAGCTAATTAAAAGGGCTGGCTTAGTTATAGGATGCACTCTGGACCCCCTGGAGATTGTAGCGAAGAGAGAGAATTAAAACAAAACTTAGTGCCATTATGAACAATGCTGCACGTCATCTCTCTGATACACTAACATTGTGGACTTTAAGCCAATGAATTATTTAGCAGAAGTGTGTCAAGAAAAGGTACTTAAAGTATGTTGTAGTCATTTTGGTGTGTGTTCAGACCAAAGTGAGTGTGTGTGTGTGTATTTATTTACTTGCTTCTGTATCTATTATGTATGTATTTAAAGAGTCTCTTTAAAAAGCCAAATGTCCCCCTGGGGACAAATAAATTTAGTCTTATCCATCTATGTGGTTTTTACTGTAGATACAGCATTGAAATTCTAATTATTGCTCTTCTGTATTTTATCTATCCATCCATCCATTTGCAAACCAGCTGTATCCCTATGTTTGTTCTTTCTTTTAAGGTGTATTAGTATTGTTGACATTTGTTAGATGGCTGCTAATAATCTGAGTGTACAGCACTGATGACCTCAGTAGAATTTGACATTTCTTTCTTTAGACATTCTAGCCAAAAATTCTACTGTGCATTTAAAAGTAGATTTTTTCAATACATTAATGCATAAATGACCACGTATTATCCTAATCAAATGTACTTCTTTTTGTTCTAATTATACAATTGTTTTCATTGCTGTGATTTCTTTTATTAATATTTTACCATGAATGTTATCTTTTGTTGTAGTACTTTAAATATATTTTTTAGTAGAACAAGTGCAGTTATTTTCTGCTTATATGTATGATCTCTAAAAAATTTCCAATATGTCTGAAGTAATTTTCCCACTGCTCTTTATTTTTGATCTGGTTTAGATATACTGTTTTATTTGAAACTGGGTACTGGTTTTATTTTGCATTTGTCTGTAATGTCTTTAGTGTTTTACTTTTGTATTTTGTATCTGCAACATTTCATTCTACTTAATTTTAGATTCTTTTTGATTACTCTAAATGCCATGCCTACCTTTTTAACTTCTCCAGTATTCCCCCGCACTTGACTGGCCCGTTTACCGTTGTTTCTTTAATGTCAGTCCTTGAATCTTTGACATCTATTTCTTTGGAAGTTCTATTCTTTGGTTCTGCAACCATTTGCCTGGATTCACCTTTTCCATTTTATCTTTTTCTGCTTTTATTTTATTCTTTTATAGCTTCATTTTACTTCACAGTTCTTAGCCTCTTCTGCATCTTTGCTCTCTAATGTTCATTTGGCAGTCTTATCTACTGTAGTGTAATTTTAGCTGACGCTTTTTAAAGCCTGGAAATTTAAAAAGGCACATACTAAAAAGGGATGTATTGGAGAACAATTACATATAAAAAGCCGAATTTAGTGAAAATTTAATTAAATAGGAAAATGCAAAAGCTTTACTGGATTGCAACAAAGCTATGTATTTCTATATCTGCTCTCTTTATATCTATATGTCTGTCTCTATCTATATCTATCTATATATATTTGATTACATATACAGTTTTCTAACACATTCAGCTTTAAAGGGCTGATGCTGTGCACACAAATTAAGAGTCTTGACTGCATGAACTATATTTGCATGTACTGCAATTTGCAATAAGCCTTTTAATAGTGCCCTTTCTGAAATGAACCATATTAAAAGGATTGATAGAGTAAATCACTGATGAGGACAGGACACTCAGCCCAACATAGCTTCTAGAATAAGATCAAGGTGACACTGGAAATTGTCTAACACAGTACTTGGTAATTTTAGTCTGTTTGAAGAGCCACTTTCTAACGTTTTTGCAAAGTTTACCCTTAAACAGTTTTCATGTACTGTACATTCTATGTTCATATTGAAGAATTCATTTTAAGGTAACAGCTGGAACCATTGTACTATCCCCCTTTATAGTTTTCAATGCTTTAGTCATGTTACCTCTTAATCTCTGTTTGCCTAAGATAAGAAGATTCACTTCCTTCAGTCCTTCATAGCTCATATCCTATAGAATGGGTCTAGTTTGTCTTCTCAGGACTTTCTCTAGTTATATATAAAAATTGTTTTTTGTTATATGGTGACCAAAACTGTGTTTCACACAAGTACATTATGCAACAGTTGTCCCTTAAATCATGTGGATCATGATCATATGCATTACTCCTTTAAAAGAGTCAACTACCCGTTTTCCAGAATTCCAGTGTAGGCTGTTCCAAAAAGAAGAAATACATTTCTTCTTCTTTTTAGAAACGAAGATGACCATGACCCCGCGTTGTCTTGAAGCATTGTCCTTGCCTTTTGCACACTACTATAGAGGTATTGTAAATGCGGCCACCTCCAAAATGTTCAACTAGACAGGCTGAAATCAGTGTATATTAGAGGTGGGTAAAATTGATTCACTTGCAAGTCATGCTTTTTCAGGATGGTATTTCTTAGAATTGCACGTTACTCAAAAATTGATGCAAATGTTTAACAGGTGAATTTTTGATTGCATAAAGAAACAGGCAAAATCTGTTGAGCTGTGTATGTAATTTGTCCAACTGGATTACATAACTAAATTATTATAATAATGCCAGCAAAAGTAAAAGTCTGGTTGCATACCTCTAGAATTATATATGATTGTTCTGTTGAACATGGTTACATTTTATTGATATTATGCACTTATGCTAATGCCTGTGTCACAGTGAAAAGGAAGAAAAATGTCAGAACAGATTTGTCCTAATGTGCAAGCAGGACCTACTTATGTCAAATTTAAAACACTGACTTACTGTAGATTTTAAAATGTTAACAGAGAAATTAACATGAACACAATGTATGTAAAAATCTTCTACAGAAGGTATTATGGACAAGCTATGTGATTGCACATTGCTCTTGACACCACCAGGAGTTACACTAGGAGAAGCCAAACCCACAGAAATGTCAACTTTAAACAAACTTCCTAGCACTTGTGGTAGAGCAAAATGGGTTGCATATTATTTACACAGATGTTTGTCAGAGTAGTGTCATAGAAAATTGTTTTTCATAAGGTGATCCACACATTGGAACTGAGGTAACTTATACCATCGTGCCATATTTTTCTATGGATACAATGATGCCTGAACTTCAAAATGAAACAAAGCTTGAAGTAAGAGTTGCTCAGCTATGTTAGTAAAGTTGCTCAGAGTTGTGATGTATTGACTTCAAGGGGTGTACCACCTGATGTTACAGTAACATCACACAACCCTTGATTATTGGCGTCTGTCTTTACACATGCTCTACACAGTAGTCAAGCACATGAGTCATGCGTAGCTAACACAATTGTTTTCCTCTAGGGGGTGCTAGCTCCCTGCTTGGAAGAAGTTCTTTTTTTAATTGTGGCATTTTAAGTAACCTGAACCTAAATAGATATAAAGAGGTGATATCCCTCCCTTAGTGATACGGCGGTAAGAAATCACATAAGAGAAAATAACAGCTTTCTTTAATGATGGTTTACGCGGCATAACAGACAGGAAGCCACGACAAGACCTTTGTGTAGAGTCTGCCATTTTCGTCAGTGTGCTGGAAGGATTTTCAGGATCGGATGACGTTATCTCCCATCCATCCGTCGGCTTCAAAGGTGTGCTGGGCAATGTTCCAAGGCTTTATACTCTTTCTCCATGTGCAGGCCCTTATCATACCATTCCAAACAAGGAAATGAAGATCCAATTTTGTGCTGACACTGTCACACAGAAATAGTACATTGCCCATTTTCGTAGTTCTTTTCTCGTCTTCTAATGCTTGCCTAGCAGTTCTAAATGATGAGCCCCTATGTGCAAAATCTGGCCTTGTGTTAGCTATACATGTGAGAAGAAGCAAATTTATAAAAAAATTTTGTACAGTGCACAGTGATATATTAAACATATAAACTTATTACAAAAATAGACTTTGGGAAAATATATAAAGTTATATTTTTACTAAAGATATGCAGAGGTGGGCAAAAGTAGGTTTGCAGTTTTTTGTATGGGGAAAAAGACATGCAAGTTATGTTTATAGCAATAACTTTATTAGCTCAATAGCTTTAAGAAGAAGATGACAAATACAAATAGTATAATAGTAAATAATACAAAAATAAACTGTATTAGGTACTCTCAACTGTAAACCTACATTTAACCACCCCTGTTTATTTTTAATTTTGTATTTAAATTTACTTGAGGTTTTTAAATACTACAGTATGTAGGTTCTTAACAACATACTCTTTGCATTGATCAGGTGAACTTACTTGTTAACATACCGTGTTGTACATTTTTTTTTTTTTTTTTTTAACCTCTGGAGGAAATAGCAATGTTAATAATAGGTTTGCATTTTTTGAATGTTGCCAAGGTCTGTTGTTAGATGCATACACACAAACAGTAGTTGGCTTTCCCCTGTGAAGCCCATAACCTCATTGAAGTGACCCTCTCATTCACTGGTATGAACTCTAGTTTTATGGAAACCAGAGGGCTGCTTGCCGTTATACCTACATGTGCCAGAAGCCTATCCTGTGAGGATACTACAAGGGAAGAGAGCCCAGTAACTTTAGAAGTCTGTTTTCAGAGAGTCAATATCATGCATAGAGGTGAAATTTGTCAAAGTCTAAGAAGTTTTAATCCATTACATTCAAACTTAGACAGTTTTAACCACAGATTATCCACTTACTCATCATTCACTCAGTGTCTCTCCTAATGCATATTGCAGAATCCAAACTTGAAGCAAATCAAATTAATTTATTTTTGATGGGGGCAATTCTGTGATGACTCTTCTATAATGTTTCTTGCTTTCAGGCAGCATATTCTTCCTATTCTGGCATTCTTTATGTCAAATAGCTGCTGCCATCACCCTCACCTTGTACTACATACACAGCACAAGGCATGTCTCATATTCTGCTTGAAAACTTGGGAGCAATCTGGTTAGTCACATACTGCGAGTCACCTGCTGTGACAGCTCGAGTGACTGTGGAGTGGTAAGAGTTTAGCAACTGTAGTCCTTAAATGTTGCATGCTGTTCAGAGATGTAATTGTGACAGTCCCTTTAGGTAATAACATGATTCCCCTCGGCCCCCAAAGCAAATGCATTCCCACAATCCCCATCCTTTCAGTAGTTTAATTTATAATGCTAAGCAAGCAACTGTGTTCTGGCCTCCTACTTAGAACTTAGAAAATGGGATTCAATTAAAAAATGTGTATGCCTTTATTGTGGGTTTGCATTTTGTGAATATGATTTAATTTAAAACTTGCATGTGTTTTTTGTTAGTGTGCTTTTATTGGGTAGCACTTTATAATAAAGTTCATTAATAAAGCATTAACAACCATTATGTAATGTTAACAGATCATGAGTTTATGTTCATTTAAATGGTTAAAATATGTTAGTTTAAATATATTTATTGCTACAATTATTTATCAGTTCCACCTCTGAATGAAGGGACCCACATACCCAGTCAGCAACCAGGGGAGCGCCTAAGGGAAACTCTGACTCTTACATAAACAAATTTAAAAAAAAAAAATGTATTTGAGGGGGGTGATGTTTATTTGTCATAATTCCTGAGCTTCTGTAAAAAGTCAATTTTCCATTTGGCACCATCTATCCATGTGTGTGTCTCTCTCTGTAGGTCTCTGGCAAATGCATGTCTTTCCTTATAATATACAGTGTATGTACTTTATATGATGTATTAGTTTTTTTCTTATCTTTTTTTGTCTCTCTTGATTTGTTCAATTGTCACTAGTTTATGCAAAACTTCCAAGTATAAATTGTATTGCAGTGTATACAATAAAATTGACCCTCAGCTTGATCTTGATAAAAATTTGAATTGTGCTTCAACTTGTATAATTATATGAAATATTTTCAAATTTTGTTTTCATTCAGGGAGAATCTCAAGTTCACCGGTGGAATCAAAGTGTTCAACAAAGTCTGTCTTTTCTGATCTCCCAATAAATATTGAAGTTTCATCAAACAGCGAGTCTGATGAACTGACCTTAAGCCAAGGTATTGTATGCAATGTTTCAGAAACCAACAAAATTCTCCCAGTAATCTTTACCAAATTCATGTGAATTACTGTATTTCATCTATCTCCTTTTTAAAGATACCTTGCATTTTTATAGTACTTTGGTTCATAAGCCAGTCTTTAAATACCTAATAAAATACAATACTTTTATACTGAAATTTGTTGTCCTTTTGTAGAGGATGGCTCAGTTTTTAACATGTTTGAGTCCTGCCCTAGTTACTTTCTGTCATGAGTTTGTATGTTCTCCCTGTGTTCTTCTATGTTTTCTTAGTACTAAATTTCTTCCCACACCCCAAAGATGTGTAAGCTAGTTTAATTTGTCTCTGAAAGTTGGCCCTATAGAGGGGTATGTGTGGGTATTAGTATGGGTGTGTGCTTTGATAGACTGGTATCCTGTTCAAGGCTATTGGCATGGTATGAACCCCAAAACCCTGCAATGAATTATCCATGTTTAGAAAGGCAATCAGTTTATGGATGGATCAATGAATGAATGTAGATTAATATTTTTGTATTCCTGTAAATAAAAAGAAGTATGTCAAAATGGCCATCATGTTGGAGTAACCTGAATACTGTACGTATACATGACCCACCCAGACACCGTGAAAATGCATAAACATGACACAAGGGGACTGAATCTTGAGTCAGATCCACACCCCTACAGCTAAGTTACAGCAGTGCTATCCATTGTCCTCCTGTGCTATTGAAGACCAAAATGGCTTGACCTTGTCAAAATTGTTTGAATGAGATGTTTCTGATTTATATGTAAATGTAAAAGTGCAGCTATAGTCTGAGGGACATAGAATATTACATTTTACTTATGTTGGTTATTTTTATTTTATTTTACAGGTATTAACTTAAACCAACTGGAAAATTCGTCCGTTTACTATCATCTGCTCTACAAATCAGATTCAGATTTGGCTGGACCTTCTCCTAATGCAAGCCCTGTTGTGTCTCCCATTGAAGATTCAGAGGATGTATTTTATGTCAAAAGCCAACCAATTCCGGAAGCAGTGAAATCTTTACAGAGAGAGAACAAAGATGCTTGTAGTCTGGAAATAAAAGTTGGAGAGGAAGACCTATCTGTGTTACCAAGTGAACTGAGCAGAGTTGACAATGCAATTTCTGCATCTGAGGATTTTGAGGATGACAGCACTCTGGAACCTCCAACCCTTGTACTTACAAGTGCTATGACTGAAGATACGGTCTCCCCTGTGGTACCTTTAGAAGAGAAAACATCCTCATTTCTCCCCACAGTGGAAATATTAGAGATGCAGGTATCTGATGAAGCACTTTATTATGATAAAAATGGAACTCTGAAAACAGACCTGAATTCTAATGAGACACCGCTTTTGGTAAGAAATTCAGTGGGTTCAGCTTCAGATAGTGCAAAAAAGGAAATATCTAGTACTTTACAAGATGAAATGCAGATACTAATGCCTTCGTCTTTTGATGCACACTCTAATTTAGAAATGCCTGTATCATTTACTGAAGAAGAAAATAAATCTGTTTTATTGGTAAATCAAGAAGTAGAAGATAATGTAGATGAAGAAGAATTTTGTGTGCAAAATACAGATAACCAACCAGAGCAACATGGGGAGTTAATGTCTGAAGGAGGGAAACTAAGGAATGACTCTAGTTCCCTGCCAATTCACATGCCAAGCTCCTCTGAACATTGTCTAAGTGATACCTCTAGAGTTTCCACTGAGGAGGTAATTGAAGAGGAAGTGGCTTTAACAGGTCTTGAAGAGCCGACAGATCAAGATGACTTAAAAAATAATGAGAAAGAAACTGGTCTCAGTGCTACAAACGTTGTAATAAATGTTTTAGAAGACATTGATCATACTACCCAATCATCAACAAAGGCAGGAGGGACATGCGTGACAAAGAAGGGGATTTTAAAGCATTCTCCTAGTTCAAGTTCTAGTGAGTCAGACTCGCACCAGAGACAATGTCTAATGGAAACAACATCTAAACATTTTGATGCTACATCCACAGAAGAACAGTTAATCGGTTCTAAATCTGAAGTAAAACAGGTGCGATTTTCACCTGAATTAGAGGAGCACAATATATTCTCTCCTGCTTCAGGTTTGTGCAATGAAGATGTAAAACAAAGCATATCCAAAGAATCGGGGAATTTGGAACATTATGCCAATGATTCTACTCATCCTAAAGAAGAAATCCACTCTTCAGTTAGAAGTGTGCCAGACGACGGATTTTCACGCAATTCTGATTCTAGAAGGACACTGCCAGATGCACCTCAAGGTAGGATTTTGGCTAACCTCCCCACTTTTTTTTTAATTAGATTATGACAATGACTAATTCAAACCTATTGATGGTTTTAATGTATTTTTTTTCTCTTGAGAGTATCAAGTTAGCATAATATTTCACTGTGCTCTTGGGAGCCCAGATTCGATTTGTCTGAATTGAGTTTGTACACACTCCTTGCATCTGTGTAGGTTTTCATCTTGTACTTTGGAGTACAGGTGATTGGCAGTGGTGACTGATACTACTGGACTGACATCATCCTTGCAAATGGCCTGCCTGTAAATTAATAACTGGTGTCGTAGCAATGAATAGTTAAACAGCAATAAGGGAATTTGTTAAGGAATATAAAGAGTATTTGGATAAGGCACTATATAGCATTATAGAGAGTTAGAGCATGCACATTCATAAGGAAGAAAGCATTTATTTCAAGTTTGGGTATGTGGCTACAATGTATGTAGACCGGCATCTAGCAAGGGATTGCTGCTTAGGGGTAAGTGAAAGTAGAAACAGACAAGTGAATAAGGATGTAACCATCAGTGGTTAGTATTCAGTAAGAGTTTTCTTAGTAAGAAAGAAGTGTGTGAAAGGTTTTACAGTACTTGATAGAATAGTTCTTAGTGCTAAGGAAAATTAGTACTATTAAGAATGGAACAGCGCATATATTAATAAGAAGGAACACAAATGGAGTAGGTAGAGATTGAAAGTACAGACAAGAGGGATGCAAAGTTAGGAAACAGGCAAGGCAAAGTAAAGTTTAATAACTTCATAGGAATACATGCAGCAGGCAGTCAAGGGGAAGAGTATTACAGGAGCTTAAGGCCATAAGGTGTTAAATAATTGCAGAAGTTCTTTAATTTGAAATTTAAATTATTTAAGTTAAATTTAATAAGTGATTGAGCAATAATCCAAATTTCAAAAATGAGCCCAGTATAAGGCAAATTATGCTGAATGTTGGACTTATCCAGCACCTCAAGCTCAGGATTGCTGAACTGGAGAAGGAACTTGCTGGGATGTGTTGTAGTAGAGAATTGGCAACCCTGGCCCAGTGTCCTTTATGTAGATGGTGTGTACTGCTAAGTTGGTGCAGGAGGAGATTCTAAAACTGACAGTTAAAAGATAGGAGGATCACAGTCGCAAATAGGTGCATGGCAAATAGTGGAAACTGTCCAGGGATACCAGAGAACTGGAATTGTCAAACATTTCATAGGTCCTTGTAGAGCTGGATGGAGACTGAGGCATGAGGAGCATCAACTGGCCACCTCAAGACCAGTCCCAAGAAAGAGGTTGTGATAATGTGGAATTAAAGCGTTGGTTTGCTTCAGGGACTGAGAGTCTCGCACAGTGCGTTTCCTTGTGGGTGCACATGTGAGAGACCTCCCTGGAAGGGTTAATAGAGTCTTGGCTGGAGTAGGGGTGGATCCATTTGTAATTGGATTGGAGAACTGACAGCCTACCCTTTTGTATGTCACTTGTCATAACATAGACAAATATAAAATGTTAGGTGCCAGGCTGAGGAGCAGAACTGACATGGTAGTCTTCTCCGAAGTTCTGCTTGTGCCACTTGCCAGTCCAGGTAACACTGGAGAGATTAGAAGGCTTAACATGTGGCTGAAATCTAGGATAAAATCATACAAGTTTATGGAACATTGGGGCTGCTTTTGGAACAAACTGGACCTGTTCTTCTGTGATGGATTACGTTTGAACCGGAGGGGCACCAATCTGTTGGGGAGATGAAAGAGTAGGATAGTCGAGGATTTGTTTAAATTAGGGAATGGAAGGGCAGGAAGTTTGGGACAAGTCAGGTTTAGAATTTTGTGAAGAGATGATTAATAGTGTAAAAACAAGTATGCCTATTAATGTAAACTCTAACCCAAAGTTTAAGCTCAAAAGTAAAATACGTAACACATGAAAATAACTTGCCTTAATACTAGCTATGGACTTGAATGTAGTGGAGCATAATTATGATTATTATAGCAATAACAGAAATCTGGCTAAATAACAAAGATGGGGATGAGTATAACAGATGAATACACATCTTTTAGGAAGGATAGAAAGAAAAGAAAAAGGGGTGTGGGGTGTTGCCATTTATGTTAAACAGAATTGAAATCTTAGTGTGGAGGTCTAGAAAGCATTAGGGAAAGAGGTTTTAGTTTAGGAGTGTGCAATAGACCCAAATGCAGACAGTAATTTCAGTATGTATTTTTTAAAATAATATTAAAAAGGTAAGTTTATAGTTATATTATACTCCTGAGGGACTTTAATTACTCAAAACATTAAGTGGGCTAGCTTTGCATATAGTGGAGTATAAGAATGGGAGTTTTTAAATGTAGTCTGACTTTTTTTTTTGTTCTCCCCCAAATACAGTGTGTTTAAAGCACCAACATGGGGAAGGGGAGCTTGTCTAGATTTATTTTGTAATAACCAGGATAGAACTCAAGGTGTTGAAGTGATTGAACCACTAGGGTTAAGTGACAATAATATAATACAATTCTCATTGTTTTGGAAGAGCATAGATGTAAAGACTAAAACTATTAAGTTTAACTTTGGTAGGGTAAGTTTTGAACAGATGCAGCAATGCCTTAAAGGGATAAACTAAGTTTTTAAGTGTGGCGACAACCAAGGAGCAATGGAATAGGTTTAAAAATGTTTTATATGTATTACAGGACAGGTACATCCCAAAATTTGGAATGAGTATGAAATTAAAAAAAAATTACCTCACTAGTTTAAAAGAAGTAAAAAAAAAAAAAAAGATCTAAAGGAAAGAACAGTTGTGTAAGGTGTATCAGACTGATAACAACATCAATTTGAATCATATGACATATGAAAGCTCAAGGTCAACCAGTAGAAGGATATTAAGGAAACTAAAAAGGCAATTAGAGAGAATTATTGCATATAAGTTGAAAGGCGACCCAAAGAGATTAAGTATTGTAGTAGTAAGAAAAAAATCAAGGAGGAGATGAAGTGTGTCAGTAATAGTAAAGGGAAATAAAAATATACAGACAGTGAAATAGTGAATGCTCTGAACTTTCATTTTTCTGAAGTCTTTACATGTGAGTAAGTACATAACCTCCCAGGGGTGTCAGGAAATACTAAGGAGGTACTGACTGATTTGAAAATTGTAGAGAGAGAAATACTGCTCAGATTAAATAGGCTGAAATCAAACAAACCACCAGGACCAGATAATGCTTGCCCTCGAGTTCTTAAGGAGGTTAGTGAGTACATACAGTGCATCCGGAAAGTATTCACAGCGCATCACTTTTTCCACATTTTGTTATGTTACAGCCTTATTCCAAAATGGATTAAATTCATTTTTTTCCTCAGAATTCTACACACAACACCCCATAATGACAACGTGAAAAAAGTTTACTTGAGATGTTTGCAAATTTATTAAAAATAAAAAAATTGAGAAAGCACATGTACATAAGTATTCACAGCCTTTGCCATGAAGCTCAAAATTGAGCTCAGGTGCATCCTGTTTCCCCTGATCATCCTTGAGATGTTTCTGCAGCTTAATTGGAGTCCACATGTGGTAAACTCAGTTGATTGGACATGATTTGGAAAGGCACACACCTGTCTATATAAGGTCTCACAGTTGACAGTTCATGTCAGAGCACAAACCAAGCATGAAGTCAAAGGAATTGTTTGTAGACCTCCGAGACAGGATTGTCTCGAGGCACAAATCTGGGGAAGGTTACAGAAAAATTTCTGCTGCTTTGAAGGTCCCAATGAGCACAGTGGCCTCCATCATCCGTAAGTGGAAGAAGTTCGAAACCACCAGGACTCTTCATAGAGCTAGCCGGCCATCTAAACTGAGCGATCAGGGGAGAAGGGCCTTAGTCAGGGAGGTGACCAAGAACCCGATGGTCAGTCTGTCAGAGCTTCAGAGGTCCTCTGTGGAGAGAGGAGAACCTTCCAGAAGGACAACCATCTCTGCAGCAATCCACCAATCAGGCCTGTAAGGTAGAGTGGTCAGACGGAAGCCACTCCTTAGGCACATGGCAGCCCGCCTGGAGTTTGCCAAAAGGCACCTGAAGGACTCTCAGACCATGAGAGAGAAAATTCTCTGGTCTGATGAGACAAAGATTGAACTCTTTGGTGTGAATGCCAGGCGTCACGTTTGGAGGAAACCAGGCACCGCTCATCACCAGGCCAATAACATCCTTACAGTGAAGCATGGTGGTGGCAGCATCAAGCTGTGGGGATGTTTTTCAGTGGCAAGGGACTGGGAGACTAGTCAGGATAAAGGGAAAGATGACTGCAGCAATGTACAGAGACATCCTGGATGAAAACCTGCTCCAGAGTGCTCTTGACCTCAGACTGGGACGACGGTTCATCTTTCAGCAGGACAACGACCCTAAGCACACAGCCAAGATATCAAAGGAGTGGCTTCAGGACAACTCTGTGAAATGTCCTTGAGTGGCCCAGCCAGAGCTCAGACTTGAATCCGATTGAACATCTCTGGGGAGATCTTAAAATGGCTGTGCACCGATGCTTCCCATCCAACCTGATGGATCTTGAGAGGTGCTGCAAAGAGGAATGGGCGAAACTGGCCAAGGATAGGTGTGCCAAGCTTGTGGCATCATATTCAAAAAGACTTGAGGCTGTAATTGCTGCCAAAGGTGCATCGACAAAGTATTGAGCAAAGGCTGTGAATACTTATGTACATTTGCTTTCTCATTTTTTTTATTTTTAATAAATTTGCAAAAACCTCAAGTATACTTTTTTCATGTTGTCATTATGGGGTGTTGTGTGTAGAATTCTGAGGAAAAAAATGAATTTAATCCATTTTGGAATAAGGCTGTAACATAACAAAATGTGGAAAAAGTGATGCACTGTGAATACTTTCTGGATGCACTGTATAAATAACGCTTGATATATTTTTAGGAAGCCACTGTACACAGAGGAAATTCCAAAGGACTGGAAAATGGCAAATATTTTGTTATATAAAAGAGGGCAGATCCAGGGAACTATAAGCCAGTAATCTTAATGTGCATCACAGGTAAAGTAATAGAAGGAATTAAGGACAAGACTGAGTAACACATGGCAACAGCAGGAGTTTTACTGAACAGTCAACATGGGTTCATAAGAGGGAAATTGTGTTTTACTGACATGCTTTAAACCTATAAATAAGCAACAAAAGAATACAATGACAGTGGTGCATATGTTGTTTATCTGGACTTTCAGAAGACATTTGATAAAGTGCCGCATGAGAGGCTGGGCATCCTACTAAAAGAAATGGCAGTTCAAGGTGTAGAGTGTAGCTGGCTGCAGAGTTGGATTAAATAAATAGGAAGCAGAGGTTTATGGTGCGAGAAACACTATCAGAATTGGGTGATGTTAAAAGTGGTGCTCCTCAGGGCTGTAGGGCCTTAGTGCTAGGGCGGCTGCTGTTTTCAAAATATAAAAATGATTTAGGTAGGAATACAAGTTTGCAGATGATACCAAACTAGATAATCTGGAATCTGTTCAATCATTACAGTGGGACTTGGACTGCATACAAGCGTGGGCAGATGAAATTTAATGCAAATAAATGTATTACTTGTAGGAAGTAAAAATGTTAGGTTTGAATTCACAATTGAAGGTCTGAAACCTAAAAGCACACTTTATGAGAAGATTTTAGGAGTCACAGTGGACTCCTCTATCGACTTCTAGACAGTGTTTAGAAACCATTAAGAATGGTAGCAGGATGTCAAATTATACAGAACGATGTGTAAAGTAGAAGTCAAAGAAGGTTATGCTCAAACTTTATAATGCACTGGTGAGGCTTCATCTGAAGTGTTATGAATTGTGCACTTTTTTTTTTTTTTTTTTGGTATTAAAATATTTTTGAGAACAATATATTATGTGGCAATATGGGCTGCTTTGTTCTCTAGAACCTTCTATGTGGGTTCTTTGCAGTTATGTTTCCTGAATTTAATAATTATTAATGGTTCTGTGACATAATTTATTTTACAATCGGATGCCCCCAGGTTGTTGTTCCCAGTTGCCATGAAAGTTATGTAGCATGACACCATGCTTTGCATCATCAGCACGACTCTTTATATCCCAGTCACGGATTCTGAACAAATCTTTGTGCCAGATTTAAACTCAATCAAACTCTTATTCTCTTTCATCTTTCTGTTTTCCAATTCTACTGTTTCTCTCTCTGACTCTGATTTCTGGTTTACAATTAGGCTTTAATGTTTATGGTTTGGCCTTTATGGTTTCAACTCGTTTCTGGTATGACAAATGTTTCATCTCCTGTTTCTCTTCTCATGTTCAGGCAGACTGTGGAGTACTGTGTACAGTTGTGGTCTCCAGGCTGCAAAAAAGACAAAGCAGCCCTAGAAAATGTCCAGAGAAGAGCAACTATGCTGATTTTAGGACTGTAGGAAATGAGTTACACAGAAATCTTCAAAACAGCTGAGCCTCTGCAGATTAAGAGATGACATATTAAAGTGTTGAAAATTATTAAAGGAGTTAGTATAATTGATAGAGACTGTTAAATTGAAATAAGTTCAACAATAACCCTGTTATGAGACACTGTGCAAACTTTATGCTTAACTAACATCAGGAAGTTTTTATTCACACAGGAAATTAGGCACATGGAATAATTTACCAAGTAATTTACAAAGTATTGTGGTGGACAGTAGGAGTTTAGGGACCTTCAAAACTTGACTTGATGTTATTTTGGAAGAATGAAGTGGATGGGACTGGCAAGCTTTGTTGGGCTGAATGGCCTGTTCTCACTTAAATTTTTCCAATGTTCTAATGTACTGTCATAATGAGATGTGCATGTTAAGCTAATTGGTAAGCTTTAATTAGCTGGATATGAACAAGTGGTTTTTTGTTTTATGAGGTAAGCTGGTGTTCCATCCAGGTTTGTCTTTGCCTTGTGCATATTTTTCTGTGGCAGACTCTGGCTTTCAGTGACCCATAATGAGCGATGCATGTTCAGAATTATTATTTGCTTATTTGGCTGACACTTTTATCCAAGGTGACTTATAATATTTAAGATGCAATTAGTTACATTTTTTTTGTTTTTCGATTGAAGCACAGGCATATCTCAATGATATTACTAATGCACTAATATTTTCAGGAAGTGTTAATGCTATCAATTTGAAGTTGTATTTAATCTGTATTTTTGTTTTTTTTGTGTACATCATGTAATTTTATACAATTTGTAATTAATATTCAATGTACTGTATAAACTTGTTACAGCGCTCTGAACTTCACTCGGTGAAGAGCACCATATAAAAATTGAATTGAACTGAAATAAAATTTGAACAATCCAGTTTAAAATATGACATCCAGATGGAATGCAAGATGTCCAATTCAATTTATGGGCGCACATAAACATAGATAAACATGGCAGCATCCAACTGAACACTATGCTTGCACAAATACTCACTGTTTCGAGTTATGGGGATGAAAACTGCAGTCTATTTATTTCTGGTCTGATTCCTTGGCTACAAATGAAGCAATCTGGGTTTATTTTCACTTTGAAGACTCATTATAAAATGAATTCTTTATTGGTAATAAAATTTAAGGCCAGATTAGTTATCTTGTAATGTTAGATTGACGCACTACATCTATTAACCTTAATTTCAGAAAGATTACTTTGTCTTTTTCTGAAAAACTAATGCACTGTAAGTGGCATTTTGTTGGAGTGAATAGACGTTTGTCACTAGCATGAATAAAGCTCACCTTCTCTGATGGCAAAATCCGGTAACAATTTAGTTAAGTGAGGAATTTGCTTTAAAGTAGAATTTAGTCAATTAATTAAATATTTGCTACAAAGAAAATATTGGAGCGGTTTGTTCATTCACAGACACAGCTGCTCCCTCCTTAGTGCTTTCTGAGATACTGATATTTTTCCCCCAGCAGTGTCCATGTTTGTTTTAAGAAATCAACAGAGAGCACTAATGAGGTTGCAGAATTTGCTTTAGTTTTGTATAAGATGGTAACTGATCAAGGAATGGTCCAAGAGGTTATTTAAATGATTTACAGAAACAGATACCCAACTTAGGCAGTCAAAAAATCCTGTTTCTAGCAGCTTTCTATAGAAAAAGCATCACGTTTTAGTTTCACCCCATGTATGTTATCAAAATTTCAATGCTTGTTTCACAGTTCAACATACAAAGTAAACATTGCTTTTTGAAGGGAATGATGTAGAATTTGATATGCAATATTGTATTACTTATGACATGCTCATTTGCTGTGTATCATTCTTATTGTAATAAATTATTATAAACTAATGAAAGGGGGTAGCTGAAAGTCTACATTTACACGTAATGTCTTTGTTTCCTTTATAGTCCTCTGTGATGTGAAGGTTCTTCCTTATTCAGAGGAACTGCCACTTTCTGAGAATGTGGCTGCTTTTTTTCCTGTTTTAACAGACTAGTCTTGGAGGTGCATCAAAACCAGCTAGAAATAATTATGCTTAATACATTTAATTTATGCTTCCCTTCAAAGGTTACAGTTCCATCTAAACAATTTGCATTTTACTGAATTTGCAAAGTACGGTACCCTTTTTATGCATATCCTTTTTGTCACTGAGGTGACAAGCTGTAATAAAATAATTCAAAAAATGTTTGAGTAGCACAGAACAGTAATGCCAGCAAATACAAAGCCCAACCTTAATTTCTTAAAGGTTTTCAACTGATGGGAATTATAGAAAGTTCTTGAAATGGCAAATTGAATATTGTAACAATGGTGGTGTCTGTCTCTTTCAGGTCATATAGCAAGTAGTCTTTGGAAAATAATTTAAAGAATACACTAGGAAGAACTTCTATTAATACATACAGTATCTACTACAGTATTATATACTGAAATCAGCAGAACTTATCTGTTGCTTTTCAATTGTACAGAATACATTTTGAGAAACCTCTATTAAGTTAACATTTTTGCTAAGCATATGTATACTTTTGTATATATTTGATTTTAGCAGGCTATGTTTAGTAGTGTAATTTGTTCACAGAAAAGGCATGTTTGTGTGTCAGCAGATGTTTTGGGATGATATAATCTCTAAAGGTCATTGAATTTGTATAAAAGTAGATTAAAAAATCACTTGAAATTGCAAAAAGGTGTTTTAGAACCAATGAATTAAACTTAAACTGTCAGTTATCACAGACAAACCTCAATACGTACTGATAATGAGTTGAATCATTATTCAGGACTTTCTCTTGAGGTTTGGTAACCTTTTTCTATGAAGGTTATAAATGGTCTGGGATGTAGTGTAAGGAGCCTTTGCTCTTACAGTGCTTAAGTTGATAGATGGCATTTTATTAATTTTTTTTTCAGTTCTTTGCTAGTTTTATGACACTATGCATTTTCTACTTATTTTAAAGAGCTGTTCAGAGACAACCGCAGTTGAAAACTGCTGTATTCTTAGGGAGGCAAATCCAATGTAAACCTTGTATTACTTGTGGTACCCGGACGGGGCTCATGCCCGGCCGGGACGCCCAGGAAGACAGGAGGAGGGTTCATTCCTCCTCCAGACCGCGAGGGGGCATCCGCCCTGGTTGTATTGGGGGCCACAGGTACAGGGCTTGGAAGCCCAACCCTGTAGGGGCCCGTGGTCACCGCCAGGGGGCGTCCCCCTGCCTGAAGGACCCTGGACCCCAGTACTTTCGCCACACCAAGAAGTGCTGGGGGGAAGAAGAGAGGGAACACCCAGAGTGCTTCCGGGAGGACAGCCGACATTTCCACCACACTGGAGCGTGTCCGTGGGATTGCCGGTGCACACCTGGAACACATCCAGGTACGGATAAAAGGGGCCGCCTCCCTTCATTCGAGGCTGGAGTCAGGTGGAAGCAGGACAAGGTGCAAGTTCAAGAGAAGGAGGCAGTCCGAAGAGGCACAGTGGTTGGCCTGGACTTTGGGGAAGATTGGGGTTTGTGGCACTTGGACTTTGTAAATAGTAGTGTAAATGAACGTGTGTTAGGTGACATGAGTGTGTCTGCCTGTCTGTGTCCGAGCCAGTCTCCACATACTACTATTATTATTATTATTATTATTATACCTTATCAAATCTCCCAATCCAGATGGTTTCTTCATGTGGTAACAGGCTATCAGCACTCTCACTCATGCTCCCAATTCTCAAATCTTTCTGTGATAAGGCAGATGAGTTTTCTTACATTCCTACATGTTTTCTTAAATTTTATAAACCTGCATTTAAATTACAATGTACATTTGTAATCGTTATAGTTTGTGAATGGATTATGGCAGGTTTTTGTCACAATGTATTGACATAGGAATATTACGTTTTTAGCAAATCTCTATCCAAATCTAATTAACTATGCATTAACTATTTTTACATCATTTTGGCTTTTTTCTCTGATATCTGAAGATATTACTATGTAAAATGTAAGTAAACAAAACCATCCAGACTCTTGCTAAACTCTGGGTTTTCATGACAAGTCTTTGGCTAGACTATATTAGTTATTTTCATGCCATGTTTAGTGCCCGCAAGCAAATTATCATATAACTATAATTCTTACCCATGTGACAGCCATGTATTCATTCATATGTCATAGCAAGTTTCTCTTGTGTCCGAATATTCTACTTGGACACGCATGCTCCCATATTTAAAGGCACCACCCATTCCTGAGGTTACATGGATGAAATAAATGAAAATTCAAACTATATGATAGGGCTGTGTAATGTTGTAAAAGATCACAAAACAAGTTTATCCCAAAATTTAGAAGCAGTAACAAATTAACGATAGCTTGGAGTGGGATAAATAAGGAGCTACAAGCTGTAAAAGACTAAAAACTGCAGTGTTAACCATAAGGCATATGAAATCATGAGAGAAACCATTAAAAAGAATGCTAGGAAGGCTAAAAGGCTAATAGAGAGAAATATAACAGATAAGAAAGATTATCCAAAAAGACTCCTCTAATATTTTAGTAGTAAACGAATGGTCAAGGAAGAGGTGAAGAGTATTGGACAGTAAAGTTCAGCGGGAATAGACAGTGAAATAGCAAAGGCTCTGAACTTACATTTTTCTGAATTTTACATGTGTGGCAAAGTCGGTAACCTCCCCAAAGTGACAAGGACAACTAAGGAGGTACTTAGTGATTTGAAAAAGTGCACAAGTACTGCTTTGATTAAATAAGCTAAAATCTAACAAAATCACTAGGACAAAATAATATTTATCCTCAAGTACTTAGTTCACGTATAAATCTCTGATACATATTTTTCAATAATCTTTGCACATTGGGAAATTCGTAACAAGTGGAACATCAGCAATTTTCAAAAAATGACAATGTGATCTTTTACGACATTTAGTTTACTACTAAAATATTAGTCTTTTTGGATTATCTTTTCTGCAATATTTCTCTCTATTAACCTTTTAGCTTCCTAGCATTCTTTAACGGTTTCTCTCATGATTTCCTATGCCTTATGGTTAGCACTGTAGTTTTTAGTCTTTTTTGTCAGCTTGTAGGTCCTTATTTATCCCACCCTAAGTTATCTTTAATTTGTTTCTGCTTCTAAACTTGTTTTGCATTAAATTTGAAAAAACATTTAAACATGCCCCACATCTGCTTAGTTGTCTTTGCACTTAAAATCTTATCCCAATTTATCTTTAGATTTATGCTCAGAATTTGCCCTACTAAAATGTAACCAGTGTTTTGTTTTTGAATATGCCAAAATATAAGGAAATGTATATTATGATTATTAGATCCTAATGGTTCAATCAGATCTATCGCCTAAATTCTGTCCTGATTATTGAGGTATAATGTGCCTAGACAGGCTTCTACGTTGGAGCTATAAGATACTGTTTTGCAAATACAGTACATCCAAACTCATGTTTCTTCTGCTGTGCTGTTTGTAAGGTTAGCCCAGTTAATATTTGAGTAATTAAAGCCTGCTATGACTAAAATTTTCCCATTTAAAGCATACCTTTTAAATATTATTCAAAAGATGTGTATTGTTTATCTGCATTATGAGGTCTATAACACATTCCTAAAATAAGGCCTCTAACTTTAAAACGTTCAAGTCAAGTCCAAACATCCTCACTATGTTTTGGTTCACCATCTAATTAAAGAAGATGTGCATTGATTTTTTTAACATAAATTGCGACTCCCCCACTTTCAGTCCTGCCTGTCTTTCTTAAATAATGTGTACCAGTCTATGTTACACTCATTTCCATCTGTTACTCAAGCAGATTTTTGTTATTCCTATTATATCATAAATGAATTGAATTTATGTGTAACTACATATAATTTTATTCTCAATACTCCAAGCATTAAGGTATGCTGTTTTTAATGTATTACTTTACTTTGGCCTTTTTTTCCCAATTATGCCTTCATTTTACTTGCTCTTTTATGTATCCACCTGCATTTATCATAAGAAATGTTTTCTGTTATCTCCCTTGGAAAAAAAATTACAAAGTAAGATATTGATTTTACAAATGTGTCTATGTATTCATTAGAATGGGTTTTAGTCATGATCTGTTATACTTGAAAAATTGCTGTGTTCTGTGTTTAAGGTCTAATATCTGAAGTTTTTTTTTTTTTTTTTAGTAGTTTAGAATTCAAAATTTGCTGTGTTATGTGATAAGTACTTTAGTTGCCTGACCATTATGAATTGCAGCTAAATTACAGTAAGGTGAACTAACCCTGCTGTGCGATGACAGATGTACTTGCCCACAGATTTCTTGTGTACATAAATCAAAAGCACATGGAGAAATAAGTTGTTTGTTCAGAGGAACCTGACCCTGCAGAGAAGATTTGAATCTGTTTCTAATTCCCTTATTTTAGCAAGTTTTATAGAGAGAATCATGGTAGATATGAAGCTGTTAAAGTGATCATACAAGTAATTTTCTTTTTCATCACAAAAATATTTTTTTTATTTGAAGGTGCTTTTCAGGTGCATATTTTTGGAAAGGCAGAACATAACAATATCGGGATAATGTAAAATAGAAGCACCAAAACATGACTTTAGTCAAGAAAAATACCAAACACAAGTGCAGAGACCAACTGTGTCAGCTTTATCAGCAACATTACAGCAAACTTTATTTATTGACAGACCTCCTGCGTACAGAGCACAGTAGTACTTTACTTGCAATGTGAACATCACACAATACTTCATGGTATCTTGTTAATTAATTATTTGCTTACCAAATTTGTTAATTGAGTTCATATTTCTTAAAGATTATTTCAGGCAAGCTAACTTTTAATCTCATGTTGTGGATCTGGTTCATAAGTGGTTTTGTTTGCATATTAGTTTCTTCTTTGTAATCTGTTCTGGCTTAGTCTCTTCTCAGATGAAGAATTTTACATCTTTGGTTTGAACTACATATGACTGGGTCCAGAGTGATTTCTTGGCTTGTGCCCAGTGCCGCCAGCTGTTGACTCTGGGCCTCTGTATACCTGAATTGGATTAAGAGGGCCAGGTGATGTTATCTTTCAAATTTTTTTGCAAAAATTACTATGTTATTCCAGAACAGTCTGGTTACATATGGGAAAAATTCATTCAAATTTCTACAGAACATGACCATAGCAAGTGGGTCTTTTAGCGTGGGTCTTCTGGGTAACAAATAATCACAACTATTTCCATTATTTTCCTACAGGAAAGTAGGTTGAAGTGGTATGTAATTAGGAAAGACAATAAATGTCTGCGCAAAAGTGTGATAGGAATGGAGGTACAGGGGAAGAGAAAGTGAGGGAGGTTAAAGTAGAGATGAAGGAAAATGGCTTGACTGGGGATGAGGTGCAGGACCAAGCTACAGTATATGGAGAAGGTTGATCAAGCACATTGATCCCACACAGTAATGGTAAAAGATGAAGGAAGAAGAATGGGTTTAAAATGTATTAAACATTATGTGATAGTAAGACTTACAATATTTAATCTGTAGTTGGTTGCGTTAATGCGTTAATATCAAAATGAAGGATTGCTTAGACAAGGCAAAGCTTTTAAGTGAGTGGAATGCTCATAGGCAAAATCTAGGAAAGCATGTAATAAGAACTCATCGTGGCAGGGATGTGTGTTTTCCAAGAAGTAAGCAGATGAATAGGTATATGGGATGTATGCACAGGCTCATGGATATTGGTAATTATGCACATTCCAAAAAGCATCCTCAAGCACCCCTGTATATAGTGCCTTGCTTAATTGCTTAGGATAAAATGGTGTTTACAGGCTTGTAGAAGACATAAGACAAGGAACTGGAGGAATTGTCTCTGTGTATCCTGGCAGAAGTGAACTTTAGTCTCTTCTTGTAGCATACCTACTCATAATGTAATTTGCAGGAAACAAGGGATCTTCCCAACCTCCAAGGAAATCATCGTTGAAACTAGTCATCTGGTGGAAGCAGAGCCTTCAATTTACTCGTCGCACAAAGTTCTCAGAACAAAGTCTGCCTCAGAGTAGCGGCATAAAATGGGACAGCAATGGAAGAGAAGTAGATTAATGCAAAGGCATACTTGCATGACAACAGGAAAAAGTTGAAACAAGAGCAGGCCATTCTATCTATATACAGTGCATCCGGAAAGTATTCACAGTGCATCACTTTTTCCACATTTTGTTATGTTACAGCCTTATTCCTAAATGGATTAAATTCATTTTTTTCCTCAGAATTCTACACACAACACCCCATAATGACAACGTGAAAAAAGTTTACTTCAGATTTTTGCAAATTTATTAAAAATAAAACAATTGAGAAAGCACATGTACAAAAGTATTCACAGCCTTTGCCATGAAGCTCAAAATTGAGCTGAGGTGCATCCTGTTTCCCCTGATCATCCTTGAGATGTTTCTGCAGCTTAATTGGAGTCCACTTGTGGTAAATTCAGTTGATCGGACATGATTTGGAAAGGCACACACCTGTTATATAAGGTCCCACAGTTGACAGTTCATGTCAGAGCACAAACCAAGCATGAGTCAAAGGAATTGTCTGTAGACCACCGAGACAGGATAGTCTCGAGGCACAAATCTGGGGAAGGTTACAGAAAAATTTCTGCTGCTTTGAAGGTCCCAGTGAGCACAGTGGCCTCCATCATCTGTAAGTGGAAGAAGTTCGACTTCCTAGAGCTGGCCGGCCATCTAAACTGAGCGATCGGGGGAGAAAGGACCTTAGTCAGGGAGGTGACCAAGAACCTGATGGTCACTCTGTCAGAGCTCCAGAGGTCCTCTGTGGAGAGAGGAGAACCTTCCAGAAGGACAACCATCTCTGCAGCAATCCACCAATCAGGCCAGTATGGTAGAGTGGCTAGACGGAAGCCACTCCTTAGTAAAAGGCACATGGCAGCCTGTCTGGAGTTTGCCAAAAGGCACTTGAAGGACTCTCAGATCATCCATCCATCCATCCATTTTCCAACCCGCTGAATCCGAACACAGGGTCACGGGGGTCTGCTGGAGCCAATCCCAGCCAACACAGGGCACAAGGCAGGAACCAATCCTGGGCAGGGTGCCAACCCACCGCAGGACACACACAAACACACCCACACACCAAGCACACACTAGGGCCAATGTAGAATCGCCAATCCACCTAACCTGCATGTCTTTGGACTGTGGGAGGAAACCGGAGCACCCGGAGGAAACCCACGCAGACACGGGGAGAACATGCAAACTCCACGCAGGGAGGACCCGGGAAGCGAACCCAGGTCCCCAGGTCTCCCAACTGCGAGGCAGCAGCGCTACCCACTGCGCCACCGTGCCGCCCACTCTCAGATCATGAGAAAGAAAATTCTCTGGTCTGATGAGACAGATTGAACTCTTTGGTGTGAATGCCAGTCGTCACGTTTGGAGGAAACCAGGCACCACTCATCACCAGGCCAATACCATCCCTACAGTGAAGCGTGGTGGTGGCAGCATCATGCTCTGGGGATGTTTTTCAGCAGCAGGAACTGGGAGACTAGTCAGGATAAAGGGAAAGATGACTGCAGCAATGTACAGAGACATCCTGGATGAAAACCTGCTCCAGAGCGCACTTGACCTCAGACTGGGGTGACGGTTTATCTTTCAGCAGGACAACAACCCTAAGCACACAGCCAAGATATCAAAGGAGTGGCTTCAGGACAACTCTGTGAATGTCCTTGAGTGGCCCAGACTTGAATCCGATTGAACATCTCTGGAGAGATCTTAAAATGGCTGTGCACTGACGCTTCCCATCCAACCTGATGGAGCTTGAGAGGTGCTGCAAAGAGGAATGGGCGAAACTGGCCAAGGATAGGTGTGCCAAGCTTGTGGCATTATATTCAACAAGATTTGAGGCTGTAATTGCTGCCAAAGGTGCATCGACAAAGTATTGAGCAAAGGCTGTGAATACTTATGTACATGGGATTTCTCAGTTTTTTTGATTTTTAATAAATTTGCACAAACCTGAAGTAAACTTTTTTCATGTTGTTATTATGGGGTGTTGTGTGTAGAATTCTGAGGAAAAAAATGAATTTAATCCATTTATGAATAAGGCCGTAACATAACAAAATGTGGAAAAAGTGATGCGCTGTGAATACTTTCCGGATGCACTTTATACTGTAACTCGTTCGTTGTATTTTCATGTGTACTGTTAGTAAAAACATGTTCATAATATCTGCAGTTTATCACCCATTTTTTAATATTATTAAAATTTTGAATTTCATGAGTACAGAGCCTGTCCCAGTTGCATAAAGTTTAAATCATGAACTAACATGTGACTGGATGGAAGTCAATTGCAGATCCCCTTCATGTGTTAATCCCAAACTGGATAAAGTTAGAATTTACAACACCTAATTTTCACATTCCTGGTACAAATTTGATACACCTATGTCATTGTTATGTTGTGGGGGGGGGGTTTGGGAGATCTGTCAATTATCCAAAGGCTCATGGGCCAATTTTCTTTCCTATAGTTTCCAATTCTCATATAATTGGTCACTTTTCATCTCTGTGTAATTGGACTGTGTCATTTAATTGCTTGAAAAGATGTTAATGGTTAGTATGAAGTATGGTATTAGCTTCATAAAGTTTAGGAGTGAGGCAGAAAGTGGTTGAAAAGACAGACCTTTAGTATAGGTCCAGATTTGTGAACTGTACTGACATTTGCAACATGAGGTACTGTAGATGAGAGTAACCATGAGCATAAAGAGTTAAGACCAAAAAACAAAAAAATATATTTTTTTAAAAAAGAATTGGCAATGAGTGTATTTTAAAGAACAGGGAAACATGCATTTTAAAATTTATTGGTGACAGAAGACTGTTTGATTAAGTATGTTTTATTCAAACAAAGGCACATAAACAGTATTGGGGAAAAAATTTGTATCATTGCTTAGAAGCAGATATCTAATCACATCATAAATTACACATCATGGAAGCAGCAGTGGAAGATAAATAAAATCAATTGGGAAATAAATTTCAACTCATTAAAGAAACAAAGTGTACTTATTTTGATTCATTACAGATTCAAGGAAACATGAGTATAATGTACATATATAAAAGAAGTGATATACTCGTATAGAGCAAGTACATTAAAAAATGGTATGAGACCAGAAAAACATTAAAATGTTTTAGAAGAAAAAAAAAATGCACTAGACACAAAAGGAAAAACTGGAGTAGAGGAGATTTTATTTAAAAAAAAAAAAAAAAAGTGAATAAAGCACCTTCGTTTTGTATTATATTCCAGCTGTTAACCGTCTTTAACGATGTTTCTAAATAAGTATTCCCAATAATACAGTACATTAATGGTAAAAATAGTAAGAATTTTGAAGGGTATTAATGTCACTTCCATTAATCCTTTTCGCAAAGGATTACAATATATTTAAAAACACAATTTAATAACACACATACACTGCTAATATCTGCATATAATGGATATACTGTATAAACTTAAGTGTTAAAACTTTTGTATTGAGGTGATGTTAAGCAGAATCTGAAATGAAATTGGCAAAAGGTCTTGAATTTAGGAAGAAGAGAGACCCAAAAATCTTGGGCCTGGGGCCTCATGTATAAACAGTGCGTATGTACAAAAATGTTGTGTATGTCTGTTTCCACACTCACATCATGATGTATAAAAACTAAACTTGGTGTAAAGCCATGCACATTTTCACAGCAGCATCCCTCCTTGTGTATGCACTTTTATGTTTTGTTTTGCAAACTAGAAACACCCAGCATCAAAGCAGTGCTGCTGTTTCTGTGTGGTCTCCCTTTTTTCAGATTCATATCAGTGACACAAGACTTATTAATTATACCAAAATTAATTGCATATCGTTTACAAATTTAATTCACTTGATTATAATCATTCTATAACAAGTATAATGGTGCACGGAATGAACAAACTATTCCAAATACTATAGCTTCTTTAGCGATGTTACACTCATTGCACAACTCGGAGTATTTTAACCCATTGTCTGTGTGGTGTCATAGCTGCACAGCAGCTGATCAGAAAGCTCTATGGTGAGTTGTGTCGCGAGTGCAGAGGATTATTGGGATACAGCTTCCAGCTCTGGAGCACATTTTTAGCACACGCTGCCTAAGGAAAGCCACCAGCATCTGGATTCCACTCAGCCAAGCCACAGTCTATTGGAACTTGTCTAAGCTGACAAATACTTCAGGGCCTGTCCTGCATGGACCTCGATACTCAAACTGTTTCATCTCAAGAGCTATAAACACTTTCAATCAATCCATCAAGTGCTCCCGGTAGAACTGCTTGTACTTATAATTACAATAACCTCACTCTAAACGTGAACTACAACTGTAACATTGCACAACCTGAGCCACTTTATGAACCATTTGCATAATATGTACTGTATGAACATGTATATTGCACTTATGCTTTCATAATGAAAAAAATATACAATATTTTTTTTACCGTATTTTTTCATTTTATAGGAAAATAAGTTAATGGAGGATTTGCATATTGAATCTCATTGTACCATACAGTGACAATAAAGGAATTCAATAGAAGAGAGCGTGTATTTACAGATTATTATGACTGGCTTCTAAGTCTATTTAGATTTCTAAGATCTATCCTCTTGGAACTGTGTGCTGCTAGAATACTAGGATGTACGCTTGATATTTTTATGATAAAATCCTTTTAAAGTATGCATATTACATTTTACGGATAAATTGTTAATTTCATTTAAATAATGTATACTGTTAATAACTAAACATGTGAGGGCATGGTAGCGCGGTGGTAGTAATGAGCTGATGCCCCAACCAGGGATTGTTCATGCCACACGCTTGATGCTTGCTGGAACTGTCGTGACCCTCGATGGAATAATTAAACATGTATAATGAAGATTTTTCAATGTTCCATGAAAGTTTTGAAGAATCGACGTTCTAAGCTTACAGCTGGTTTTACATTTATTACAGAGCTAATTATGTGGCAATTGATTACGTGGAGAAAGAAAATGGAAGAACAGAAATTGAGGTGCATGCAGTGTGCATTTGACAGTTTCAAAAAAGAAGACTGGTTCATTTTACTGCTGCACTAAATGATTCCATTCAGGGTTGCGCGTGTCCCATCAGGCATCTTGTGGGAGGCAGAAACTATCCCCGGATAGGGTGCCAGCTCATCGCTTCTGCAGTGCCACCGTGCCCCCATGTGTTTAATATATGCTTTATTGCATTTCATCATGGAATTATCAAGTATACATCTTATTCTAAAATGTTCAGTGAGCTGTAATATCATGAATGTAATGTGTTCTGTGTGGTGATCACTGCCTGTGCGCTTATGTCTACGAAAGAGAGCCTATTTAAGAAGCACGTTGTGATTCACACACATAAAACACATAGAATATGAAGCATTTTACGTGGTACTTTAGTTATGACGGGATTTGTGAAACTCAAGTAAATTGAAGATTGATTTCAAAATGAAGTTTACAATGTTCTACTTTAATGACAAAATAAACTACAAGATTACAGTGGAAATTTCAAGATTAAAATCTATATTTTTTTTTTCTTTTTCTTTTCTCTTTGCCCCAAGGGCCTGTTTATACTTCATGCTCAGAATATATACGCACATGGATCATGGCTGCCACATGTTCCCAGCATTCATTTGACGTGTCCTCTGAGCACGTCCTCAGAAATTAACGCAATGCGTGTGTGAGTTGCAGCACCAGCAAAAAGTTGTGGGGGGGGGGGGGGGCAGTGTGATCAAGTTGGAATGTGAGGTCAGTCTCTGTTTACTATCTACAGTACATGTGACAGAAAACCGCTATGTGGATGTGGTGAAGCAAAATACCAACATACAAATGCATTTGTGGTGCTTTTATATTCAAGTGTTGCATATTCCCCAATGTAATGACACAATACATTTTAAAATTCTCACATACCATCTTCTGTGTCATCTATTTTTTTTTTCGTCTTCTCACAACAGCATCAGAAGTATGGTAGCATATTTGAGCCACTAAGAAAAAAATTAAGGACACAGTGAAAAGGTCTATTTTGTTTTTAATTGCTGCCCGGACCTCTGCAAACCACCACAATGTTTCCCTCTCTTTGCACTTTTGGCCCCTTATAGCTTCAGTTTCTTTTAGCCGTTTCAACAACACATGAATTTATGCTTTGCCATGCCTGAGCTGCCTCGAAAGCTTGCATATTGTAATCTGTCCAATTAGCCAATAAAAGGTGTGATTTTTGCTTGACTTCTCATTGCATCCATAATGGCTAGCTGGGTACAACATCCTACTGTGCTTGTTCCTGTTTAAATGCTATCAGTTTGTATCCTTCCAGTTTCTGATGTGTAGCTTCAGTTGTGTTCTTCCTTTTTACATCATAGGTTGAAATCCCTTACGAGAATGCAATGTTTTATAATGGCTGTCTCCCTGGGAATAACTACTATCCCCGATATGCTTCCAGTCAGCTTGCCTTAGTGGAAGGTTGTCAATTGAACTTGTATTTGGGCCATGGTGGAACGTAGTCCTGTGCTCAACACTTTTTTGAAGGTAGTGTTGGAGATAACCTTGTCCAATCCTTGTACCATTTCCAAAAAAGTACTTCCTTCCTCATTTCTATCACTATAACCATGCACACCTTCATACCCATCAGCATTAGTTCCAACATGACCATTCATATTTGCCCCAATTATTACTTTTTCTGTAGATGGTACAGCTAGAAGATTGTAATCAATAAGACTTGTATTTAAACATAGTCACAACCATTAAATCATCTATCTGGATTTAAAGGGTGAGAGCTTCTTAAATAGAGCTGTGAAGCGGATAGAAGCCACATACAGTGCATCCAGAAAGTATTCACAGCGCATCACTTTTTCCACATTTTGTTATGTTACAGCCTTATTCAAAAATGTATTCATTTTTTTCCTCCGAATTCTACACACAACACCCCATAATTACAACGTGAAAAAAGTTTACTTTAGGTTTTTGCAAATTTATTAAAAATAAAAAAACTGAGAAATCCCATGTACATAAGTATTCACAGCCTTTGCTCAATACTTTGTCGATGCACCTTTGGCAGCAATTACAGCCTCAAGTCTTTTTGAATATGATGCCACAAGCTTGGCACACCTATCCTTGGCCAGTTTCGCCCATTCCTCTTTGCAGCACCTCTCAAGCTCCATAAGGTTGGATGGGAAGCGTCGGTGCACAGCCATTTTAAGATCTCTCCAGAGATGTTCAATCGGATTCAAGTCTAGGCTCTGGCTGGGCCACTCAAGGACATTCACAGAGTTGTCCTGAAGCCACTCCTTTGATATCTTGGCTGTGTGCTTAGGGTCGTTGTTCTGCTGAAAGATGAACCGTCACCCCCAGTCTGAGGTCAAGAGCACTCTGGAGCAGGTTTTCATCCAGGATGTCTCTGTACATTGCTGCAGTCATCTTTCCCTTTATCCTGACTAGTCTCCCAGTTCCTGCTGCTGAAAAACATTCCCACAGCATGATGCTGCCACCACCATGCTTCACTGTAGGGATGGTGCCAGGTTTCCTCCAAACGTGACGCCTGGCATTTACACCAAAGAGTTCAATCTTTGTCTCATCAGACCAGAGAATTTTCTTTCTCATGGTCTGAGAGTCCTTCAGGAGCCTTTTGGCAAACTCCAGGCGGTGCTGCCATGTGCCTTTTACTAAGGAGTGGCTTCTGTCTGGCCACTCTACCATACAGGCCTGATTGGTGGTTTGCTGCAGAGATAGTTGTCCTTCTGGAAGGTTCTCTCTCCACAGAGGACCTCTGGAGCTCTGACAGAGTGACCATCGGGTTCTTGGTCACCTCCCTGACTAAGGCCCTTCTCCCCCGATCGCTCAGTTTAGGTGGCCGGCCAGCTCTAGGAAGAGTCCTGGTGGTTTCAAACTTCTTCCACTTATGGATGATGGAGGCCACTGTGCTCATTGGGACCTTCTAAGCAGCAGAAATTTTTCTGTAACCTTCCCTAGATTTGTGCCTCGAGACAATCCTGTCTCGGAGGTCTACAGACAATTCCTTTGACTTCATGCTTGGTTTGTGCTCTGAGATGAACTGTCAACTGTGGGACCTTATATAGACAGGTGTGTGCCTTTCCAAATCATATCCAGTCAACTGAATTTACCACAGGTGGACTCCAATTAAGCTGCAGAAACATCTCAAGGATGATCAGGGGAAACAGGGTGCACCTGAGCTCAATTTCGAGCTTCACGGCAAAGGCTGTGAATACTTATGTACATGTGCTTTCTCAATTTTTTTATTTTTAATAAATTGGCAAAAACCTCAAGTAAACTTTTTTCACGTTGTCATTATGGGGTGTTGTGTGTAGAATTCTGAGGAAAAAAATGAATTTAATCCATTTTGGAATAAGGCTGTCACATAACAAAATGTGGAAAAAGTGATGCGCTGTGAATACTTTCTGGATGCATTGTAGCTGAATGAGGAGTTGTCAAGAGTTACTGTAGATAACAGGATTTTGAGACAGTAAGAAGGTAAGCATGGTAAAATCTTGCTGGTCTAATAGAGTTATAAAGTATAAATAATGAAAAACTGTGTCCTCAGTGTTCAGACAAGTAGCTTTATAAGTAGAGTTTGAATACAAGCAACATATCTTATAGGAAGATGACGTACTTTGGATATGTCAAATAAGCTGCAAAATGTTTACTGGATTTTCTTTTCTTTGCTTTGATAGCCTGGCATTAGCTTTTTAACTGTGTTGTGACATTTTGACATGTTGTCAAGAAAAAAACCATAAGAATTCAATTTCTGTCGTTTGGTTTGCCAGTGAAAGTGCATGCAAAATGTCACACATTCCTTCATATTAACATGAACATTTGATTGTAGGTAGGTGGCTTGTAATAGAGAATCATCTTATGGTCTAAGAAATGAGATTTATCACTAAGTGGTCAATATTAAAACAGCAATAACAGGGCAGTAAATTTAATAACTAGTTACTAGAGGAAATTAAAGGTACACAATACAGTGACTCGTATTACAGCCACATACAAGCCTGCATTACTGTCAGAGGAGATTAAAGGCATATTACCAACGTGCACGCCTGTATTACCCCCAGAGAAAATTAAAGGTATATTATGGACGTGCAAGCCAGCGGACATACAAGACAGTATTACTGTCACAGAAAATTAAAGACACACAATACATGGCGGCATCCCACGAAGAACGGTCAGCTCAGCAACTAAACATCAACAAAAGAAAGGCTGAAAGAAAGAAAAATACGACCAACAAAAAGAATGAGGTCAAAGTCCCTTGCCATTTAATATGGACTGTTCCTACTAATGTTTATGCACTACTGTTCTAGCGCCCGTTATTGTAACGGGCTAAATGACTAGTTCCTTTATAATTAAATTGGGTTTATGCTTATGTCTCCAAGTAAGGAGACACTTCGAGAGATACTTGGAATATAGTTTCTGGTGAAAGCAATAGTTTTGCAAAATAACAAACATAACCTGGTAAGAATTATTATTGTTTTTTTTTTTTTTTAAACTTTATTGGAAAAGATGTGCTCACATCTGCTGCAGTACATTGGAGGGGTGTGGCTGTCATTCTGAAGGTTAATGTTGACACCTTCATAGCCCAGGAGATGAAATTTAAAGTCTAAATGAATGTTGCAAATGACAGTAAGGGATTCTTCCTCCAGAAAGAATGTGCTCATGGGAATAAGAATGAAAGAGATGAGTCACTTGCTGTTTATTTAGCATACCTAGTAATCCTGATTATGTTTGTCTGCCTAATGTTTTAAATAGATGGTGTCCTTGGAGAATGGAAGAGTAAAATAAGGTATAATTACTTCTAAAACAACAGGGTCTTCATGGTAAATAAATTTGTACAAATTTGTGAGAGTTAATTTTTACATCCTTATTTTTAACTGTTTTAATGTTTTTAAAAGAAAAATCTTTGTTGCTATTCAGTTTGCAACAATTTGTGGTATTATCTTACTTTCTTTTTTTCTTTAACAAGTAGACATATATTTAAAAATAAACAATGTTTATAGAACAACTATTTTGATAACCAAAACTTATTTTAATATATACTGCCAGTAAAAATAAATTACTTAAAAAAAATAAATAAATAATAATAAAAATCAGTGCTGCACCCACTAGCCATGTAATTATATTTACTTATTTGTGAACCCACTTAATTTGGTTAAGGGTCACAGAAACCCATAAACTATTCCAGCAACATCAGGGAAAGACCTGAGTTAACCTTAAATGAGGTGGGGTGCCAGTCCATTACAAGTTACACTCACTCATACTGATTTAGGCTAGCTTAGTGTTAAGCATTAGTTAGTAGTCTACACTTATGATCAGTTAAACTTTCAGTTATAACTTAATGGGCACAACTCACACACTTCACTATCAGACTTTTCCGGTTGTGTATCACTCAGGAAATGGGCAATAGACAGAGAAATAACAAAGTAAAATGAAATAGATTTTTTTTTAAATATATAGTTTGAGTAAAGTTCTCCATCATTTCGCTATTGTTTAATTATTTAGTTGAGCATGACGCTTTGTGGTCTTTATCCTGTCATGAAATTCTTCTGCAAGTAATCCTTTCTTCTCATTATATAGACAAACTATTTGAGCTTTTCTTTATCAATCAAGCCTTCCAATGAGTAGTCTGGTTGTATATCCAAGTATTGTTGACTCTTCTTGTTGTCCAAGAAACACTTCGCAGTCTTCTCCAGCACCAAATTTAAAAAGTGGTTATTTTGAGTTCAGCTTTAGTGATAGTCCAACTCTCACAGCCGTGCATCACTACTGGAACCACAATAGCTTTAAAACTGAGGTCGAGATGGTCTCTGTCTCGTCTAAATTTGCCAAAACTATAGAAGGTGATTATCTCTATCCTTGTATGAGTAACAAAACACTGCAAGAAAAATATGTTTTTAGTAAAAAGTGTTATTATTATTATTGGCTGGTATCTTTATCCAAAGGCGGCACACGGTCAAAACCACAATGCACTCAAGTTATAACAGGTTAGAGTTCAAAGATTTTGTTTGATCAGCTCTTTTAAAAATTTATTAAAATTTTACACGCACACGCACACGCTGTTGTTGTTCACACAGAGCACCTGAAGTATAGATTATACTGATTACTAAATACAGAATTGGAACACAAAAAAATTCAGATTTGTTAAAACACATGTAGCACAAGGTACACCATGATGTACCTGTAAAAGAACTTTTTAAATTCATAAAAACACTGATAATGCCAAAGCATATTAGGTACCACATATTAATCAATTATAACTGCTTCAGCTCCATCAGAAAATGAAGACAGTCTTTTTACACTTGTACAAATGTCTTTCTACACTGAACTGTTACAGGATAAAGATTAAGTTCCAGAGATCTCTTGATATTTTGAGTAAATGCTACTTTTTGTATTACTTTGTGCCATGCATTACAATTATGCAAAGTCAACATGGACATCACCTGTGGGAGTAAATAATTTTATTTCCTGAAGTACAACAAATATAGATATAATATATAGATAAAATACCTCCTGCAGGCAAGCTTGTGATTATTAGTGAACTTTCCTTAAATGTTGAATACAACAAACTGTATACAATTTTTACATGTATGTTTCTGATTTATTTAAAATTTTGGATTTAAAAGGTGTACACAGTGGGTCTGAGTAGTTTTTATTTTGCAATTTGAAAGAGTAAAAATGTAATGCTTTTTTTTAATGCAGTCCTTCAAAAAAAAAAAAAAAAAAGTTATTCCAGTGTTGCCCTGCAATGTATATAATTTGACACACAAATTGTAAGTCAGTTTTCCAGTAAGCGGCATTTCTTAGGCTCAAAACATCTGTAAAGTCTCCACTTTAATCTTAAAAAGAAATGCTCAATTTAAGCCTAAAATTGATAGCAATGTGTAGTCTTTTTTAAAAACATTATTGCTTTGTTCGGTCAGTCGTACATTAATATTGTTAACTAGCCAACCCGCAGCGTAGCATACACCGCATAATTATGTATCGATGGGTGAACACTTCCTGAACGACACAGTTGTCCAGATGGGGTGGGTTTGTGGATACCACTGTGAGTGAATGAAAAGATAGACCTCTGGAGAGAGCAACATATAATTGTCCATGACTGAAAGCGGGATAGTCTGTGACGAAGAAGGCCACGCTGGTGAATCGTTACTTCGTCGGTAGGGATAAGTGTCAGTACTTGTAGATTAAGGTGTAGCGAGTCTTCATTGTTGACGCTTAATATAGCTTGCGTACTGAGATGTTCCGGAGTAACAGTTGAGAAACACTTTTTTAATGTCTTTTAAGCAGAGGGGAAAAAATGAAAATGTGAAACATCCGTAATGTAATAAGCCACCAAGAAAAGTAACATTGCAACAATGCTATCTACGACCCGATCTCTGTAAACAGAAGTGAAAACAAAATCAAGCCCGGTGTATTCTTTAACTGCCTTGTGGCGCTGTAGTAGTGCTGCTGCTTTGCAGTAAGGAGACTGTGGAAGATTGTGGTTTCGCTTCCTGGTTGCTCCCTGTGTGGATAGCGCTTTGAATACTGAGAACACCGCTATATCAATGTAACGAAGTATTAACAGGAAATTGTCTTTGTGTAATAGTAAAAGGCAAATTATCCGCGACAAACAAACTGTTTTACACGCTGCATACCAACCCGCGGCGTAGTATACGCCGCATAATCACGCCGCTTTTTAAATGTTTTTTAAGCAGAGGGAAAAAAATGAACATTTGCAAAATGCGTAACGCTGCTTTCATTAAGTACAATGCACACGCGTTTAATTTGTTGGCCACTTTTTGCCATCCGTCTCTTCTGGTTTGGGCTGCTTTTGCAGTGTTACCGCTTGTGCATATTAAATCTTGAAATCCTTTGAGTAACTAATTAACTAACTAACAGCAACCCACCCACACACACAGCTTGTGTGAAACAAATGCGCCCGTACTTTCATAATTTTGTTGCAGCCTATAGTGGAGTCAGGCACAGAGAAGGTCAGCTGCTGAGAAAGCGTCTCAACTGTTGCAGGGCCTGCATCGGTGAAGCAGGTGAGACACTAATGAAACAGAGGCACAGGGCTTATTGGTTTTTAAAGACTGCTGTCTTCATTGTGTTTTAACCTCAGTTTTAAAGGATTGTTTTAAGGATCCCATGGGATACCCCTTGCAAACTGTTTTAGACGCTGCATTCAGCAATTCACATCCGCGACAAACATGCCTCTTCTTACATGGTCCTGCCACGTCCACCCTCATTCTCAAAGCGCCTACACCGCCTGGTCATGTGCCCACTCGCAAGAGCAACTCACGGAGACCCGCCCACCAACTCTAAGACCATGGTGTGTAAAACAGTTTGCGATGGTGGTGTGTGCGTCATAACCAAAACGAATAATGAAAAGTCAACGTGGCTCAGAGGTGCATGTGGACTCCTAGCACAGACGAAAGCGACTTATGGGGTGGTCGGTGAGTTGTTGCATCCAGGCACATAAGCAGGCAGTGGGAATGCCTAGAGAGCAAGGGTGGACGTGGGCCTGGGAATAAGGAGTGTTGGTGGGCGGGGAAACGTTTTCCGTGTTCCTGCAAGACCATCTAAGAAGACGCATGTTTGTCGCGGATGCGAATTACTGTATGTAGCGTGTAAAACAGTTTGCGATGTTGCACGCGGTCGTGTGTCATAACCAAAAAGTCAACGTGGCTCAGATCTGCATGTGTACTATTGCACAGACAAACAGAAATGACGTTGTGTTTTCTGAGGCGTCGCGTCCGAGTTGGTGGGCGTGGCTCTGCGAGTTTTCGTCTTATCCAGTGGTTTTAGAGTTGGTGGGCGTGGCTCCGTCCTGCATGCTTTCATGGGTGTGGCTCCTTCCTGCATGCTTTCATGGGTGTCTTGCCCGCTTTGACGGCGGCTTAGAGAATTATATATATAGATGTGACCGATCAAGTTTGTTCTTTTAAGTGCAGTGTTATTGTGACTGTTATTGTGTAGGAAAAATAGTTATTGAAATAATTGTGTAGTAAATCTGAGAACTTTATCTGAGAGCTTCTTAACATTAAAATGTTTAAGTCCTCAAATTTAAAGATTTTTTTGTAACTAAAAAAAATGGCTTTTCTTTCTCTTGGTCGCAATAAACTATGTTTTGAATGATATTGTTTATAGTTAAGAGACTCCACTTTCAGTCAAAGGTTTCTCTATATAGACATTCCCCGTCAAACCCCCACACACACACATTTAACTTAGACATAAACATATGCAGTTTTAAATTGTAGAAAGTGCTCTAATACTAAGCGCTGAAATCCTCAAAATCTTTTTGGAAGACCCTGCATGTGTGTTATGTATTGCCCCTTGGAAGTTTTCCCATTTTATTATTATACAATATTGAATTGCAGTGGATTTAATTTCCCTTTCTTTGACACTGATCAACAGAAAAAAGGACTGCTTAATTTCAAAATAAACCCAGAATCCTACAAATCAATCAAAATTAATTACTTAGCAGTGATTTGTTTTCACTTTGATATCAGAGTCATTTTTTTGTTGATTAATGTCAAATTAAATCTACTGTGATTCAATGTTATATAACAATCAGATTATGAAAACAAGGTGATGCATTCTTTTTATAGGAAGTGTATATAATACTTTAAAAAATAAAGAAATTAAAAGTTTGTAAATATCAAAATTAATAATAAGGAGCAGCAATAACAAAATAATATTTGACGAGACGACCCTTTACCATTAAAGCTGCATCAATTCTCTTACGTCCGCTCTTACAGTTTATAAGAAAATCAGCGTATTTATTCTAATCATCTAGGAATGCTTGTCATAGTTCTTCTGTAGACTATCTCTGCTTCACTTGGTTCTCTCTCTCTCCCCAGTGAGTAATACAAAACACCCTGGATTACGTTGAGATTAAGGCTCTGTGGAGGCCATACCAGCTGTTCTGGGCCCTTGTCTTGCTGCAGAATGACCAATTTAAATGCCTTCCCGATGGCATTGCATAATCAATAAGAATCTGCCTGTACTTATCAGCTTTGAGCACTCCATTAATTCTGACCAGATCACCAATTCCATTTGCTGAAGTACTGCCTGAGACCTGTGGAGAATCTGTTGTGTTTCCCTGTTATTTACAGGCACCACTCTATATTGCACCCTCTAGCTTTTCCACAGACAAACTGCCTCGTTTTTGAGCTAAATATTTCTATGACACATTAGTCAGTAGCACTTGATGTCTTTGTTCAGCATGCCAGTCCTTGTATTTTTGTGCATTTTTTTTTCCATTTTAGAGGAATGCTTTTTTGGTAGCAAGTCGTCTTCTGGCAAGACTTCTTCAAACAGGACTGGGATGTACTTGTTCTTTAATGATCTTCAACACAATCAGAATATTATTCACAATAAACTCTGCTTAAACTAACAACATAAACAAGCATACGTCTTGTCAATACTGAACACATTGTTTAAATGTTCACAGTCCAGGCTCAAATTATATATGTCAAACTATGTATGCGTAATTAGTGGCTGATGAAACCTCCACCAAATGTTTTCTGTAGCTGCTGATTAGACTGGTACAATTTATGAGGAATTTCAGTCCATTCCTCTGTTTAAGCTCTTTCAGTTCATTGATTCAGGTCACAATAGCGGTCTGGATCCTGAGGTAGCCATTTCAGAACATATTTTTTTCTGTTGAATTTGTTATGTTTGGTGGTTTACTCCTGTGTTTTGAGTCATTGTCTTGATGTATTACTCTACCTCCATCAAACTTCATGTGATGACCACTACCTTGACATTCCCCTGTAAAATGCTTGATACAATTTTTAATTCATTGTTCAGTATGTTATAACAAGCTGTCCAGACCCTGAGATGATAATAGAGATAGAGCAGTGATTTTCTTAGTGGGGTCCTTCGATAGCAACTTCAAGAAATTTCTGTAGCTCTTTTCCTGCTATCCTGGGGTTCCTTTTGAACTCCAGCATTGAACACTATGGTTTTCCTATGATCTTTGTAAGAAACACTCTCCTACAGAAAGTAGAATCGATCAAGAATTACTTTAGAAATGCTTTTATGCCATTTTCCAGCTCTTTGCGCATCTCTGCAGTTCGTTGGGGGAGGGGGAGTTGACATGGTTACCTTTTATTTGTAATTTTCTATATAAAATTGTATAATTTTTTTTTTTTTCTTCCTGAAGTTTAACTTTATGGTTCAAGGCTCATGTTAGATATTCACACAGTGTCTTTAAAAGTATAACTCAATACATTTTAAAACAAACAAAAAACTTGTAGTTATTGTAAAAAAAAATAGATATGCTTATATATTTTGGTGCCTTACAAATTCTTAAGACTCCAAATAATGATAATGCATGAAAAAGGAAAATACAGCGATTTAAAGGACAGGATAAATGAATGCCAGAGTTTTTAAGTTCTTTTCCACTTTTTTTTTAATCCAGCTTTTCTCAAAAGTGTTTTGTATTATGTTTGAAAGTACTCTTCTGTGAAATGTGTTTAATGAGTGACATATTCTCCATATCTCTTTAGCCTGAACCTCCCAAATATACCATCTTTACACATACAGTATTTGTTGACATTACAAATAATCCAAAATTTATCTTTTTATGTTGGTGTTTTATACAGTTGATTGATCCTGTTCCTAAATAGTATATTATTTAATTATATTATAAGGTTAGAGATGCTGTCAAACTATATAAATGTGTTTTTCTGGTTAGTAAACCCCTTTTTCTGCTCTTTCATACTTAAAATTAATAACTTCTCAATTTAATATTGTCTTCCTGGGTAAAAGCACACTGATTGCATCTGTTGAGAAGATTGGAACTATTTATTAGCGTAGCACCACACTGGTACTCACTGGTGCAGATGCAATGGATTCTTGCTCTTTTATGTTGCATATCTCTCATTTAGGTAGCTTACTGTTTTTAGAATGATGGCTCACTGTTATAACACTAGTTGAAAATCATGTGACTTTTTGACACACTTGACACATTTATAGGCTGTCCTGCAGATGTCACTGAAACTGCTCGTTTGAGTGACGGAATGCCAGCTGTTACTGCTGGTAGCAGAATAGTGTAGCTTATCCACTCCTTTACAATATTTTCCTATTGACTTTAATACTTTTGATTTTAGGACTAATTTTTACAAGCATACCATTTGACTCATTCTTTTTTCCACTCTTTAGCAATATTTTCATTTTACCTTTTTTGTGAAAACATTTTAATCTGTTTATTTTTATCTGAATTCACTCATTGTACTTATTTTCCATCCCACCCAAAACGTAATGCTTTAATTTGTACTATAACTTGTCACCTTTCAACACTAATGATTGTTATATTGTCCTTCAGTTCATGTTCTCTTTGGTACCTGGTCAATACAACACAGGAAGACTAGTTACTGATATTGGACACCTTTTAATGTAAGACCACTTTCTGCTAATTCTATTGTTAATTGTAATATGACCAGAAATTCTGCTCCCTAAAGAAAGTGCAGATATCCCATAACAGATATCTAAGAAAATACATTAAACAGTATTTTAATGTATTCTCTTTGATGGTAAAAACAATCCAAAACACACACTTCTCAATATGTTAATATTTACACCAAATGTATGTAGAATAATGTTAAAAGACAAAAAGTCATTCATCCATTTCCACTCACTTTTTTCAAAATCAGGGTCACAGGGGACTGAAAAAGTGGTATATTTTAAAAAGACATAATAATCTAAATCCATAAATTTCAGTTCAGGGATAGCGGAGATATTGCTGGGATATCCTCCTGTAATTTATCTCCACAGTATTGGGTGTGTCCCAGGATGAGGTGCCAGTCCATCGCAGGCCCCAATTACATTTGTCCCACATACATGCACAGTTTACAATTGCTAGTTAACCTAATGCATCTTTTGAAAGTGGGAAGAAAACTAGAATACCCAGAGAAAAATCACACACAGCGATCTGAGAAACTCAAAGCCAGAGTTCTTGGATATGTGAGACTGGAACAATGCTCCCATGACACTCCTTAAAAAAAGTTAACATCTTCCACAATGCAACACACTTCATGTTTTTGACAGGCAAAAGTGTTTCAGTCCTGCATCGCACATATGGGTAATAAACTAACTATTTAAACTTCTCCTGCCATTTATGTCAATAAAAAAAATATAAGAGTTTAAGTGGAAAAAGCAAAAAGACAAAGTTAGAGAAATTTAAGTATATTAAGAAGTAAACGTGAGTATATACTGTATATATTAAGTTCTCCCACATATAAGTCAGGGCTTGATTTTACCTTATAATTTCTGGTATTTTATAATGTCTTCATATAAGTCAAATGCAGAAAACTCACGCTATTGGTCCAAGAGGTTGATATGCTAACGCCCACCTGAGAGAGTAACTACGGAGCACACGGTCTTTTTTTTTTTTCTCTATGTATTGTGCCTACGTGACCACACGGTAGCACCTGAACTATTCCAAAGTTTGCACTGTTTTGTGTATCTCACACCCTCATACACCTTTATCGTAAGAGCATCCCTTATCTACGATGGAGTGTTCGATCAGAAGAAAATATGAAGCTGGTTCTGAATTAAAAGTTGAAGTAGCGAAAGAAATTGGTAACTGCGCTGCTGCAGCAAAAGTCAATTGTGTCTGAGAAACTAATGTGAGATTGGAGGAAGCAAGAAAATGGGGGGGATGTCATATTTTTGAGCTTGCGTATAAGTCGGGGCCTGATTTTTAATATATATGATCGATTTTTTGGGTTTCAAGTCCTGACTTATATGCGAGTATATATGGTAGATAACAATCTATTTCATGATTTCTTTCCTAGAATTCAATGAGAATTGAAGCAAAATGAAACTTTTATTGGCTGAGTAGATTACAATATGCAATCTTTTGAGGCAGTTCAGGCCCCTTCTTCAGGCAAGTTATAATCATTTAATAGAATGAAAATTTATATGCCAAAGCAGACCAAAACAGATTTCAAAACAAAATTTATTGAAAGTTCAAAGAATATTTATGATGCCACAATGCTGGAAACTGGTATGCTGCTATAGATAATTATAACAAACTCTATTGGAGAAACAAGGTTATTTTCTCATTTCCATTTATGAATAAAACATGCTGAATAAACTTACAATAAAAGTATCTACAGTATTTTTAATGTAATATATATATACTCCTTAGTTATATGCTACAGTTTGTACAAAAAACAGTTTCTTGTTAGCAATATGGTATCCTTTTTGGAAATGATTACAATAGCAGAAAAATGCTCCATTGTCAAAAAATGCACAATATGCTACTTAAGGAGTAATGCAATTCTCAATGACAACAACAGAAAAAAAAATGAACGACATTTTAGATGTTTAAGCAGAAATGTCATTGTGTAGCACATCAAATCATTTTCAACATACAAACAGACTGCAGAATTGCATATTACAAATTTTATTTGGGAAAATGTCCCAAGTCATAGTGATACTGAAACATGGGTCTTTTCAAAGAGAAAGCATATAAAAAATTAAGGCAATGGGTTATTTTTAAAGAATTCCTGCCTGTGTAAATCCCAAAAACAGAATGGGTAGCAATAAAATAAAGACCAACAGATGTGTCATTCCCATTCTAATATTTGATGTGTAGTAAAAGGCTGGACACGTTCATAATAGGAAGGTCTTCATAGTAAAAATTATTAATGGCTTTCGTATCCCCCTTCCAGTGCTTCCAGCTTACATTTTCTTTCTTTTTGCATTGGAAGGCGAGGCAGAGGTCAGAGGTAGGATGGAGTTTTATTAGAGGGTGGAAGGCAAATGGCATTTTGTCAGAAGTAGCGTGGAGTTCTTAGGAGGTTGTCCTAAAATACACACTATATAGGTGATTTTTCTAAAGCCATTCTTCTGACTTTTTGATGTATTAGGCTTGCAATAACAAAGGAAATAAAGAATATTTCAAACTGATTTCCCTTTTTTTCCTTAGTCTACATTCTTGAAAGCCTGATATTTTCCATTTGAAGTTATTTAATCTCATTTCGTATTCTGTTGGGTCAGATTTTGGAAACGTTTTAGTATGATTACTTTTTCAAAGCACTGTATGTCTTGCTCAGTTTCTTTTTGACACTAAGATTATGAGGGCTGATGGGTGCTTTATCAGTTTGAAATTTTGATTAAAAAAAACAACACAAAAATGTTTAAACCTTAGGGAAGATAAATTATTCTCTTACAATAACAGTGGAAATAATGCCTTTTTAGATTTGAAAGCTAGATCTCCGTTTAATTCCCAGCAGCAATTGCTCCTGTGCAGAGATTCTTCTTGCTTTTATAAAACTAATAAAGCACAAACGAAAGAGCAATGATTTAAACTGAAGTTGGTAAACCACCACCATTTTTGGAGTTTACTTGAAATACTTTTGGAGATGTAATGGAGATTCAGCTTGGAAATTTCAGAGGTAGTTCTGCAATTTATTATAATAATAATTTTTTTTTTTATATTTTCCCCACTAACAGGTCAGAAAAGGTTTAGGTAAAATGTGTCTATTTAAAAAATATCAATAAAATACTTGTATGTCTATCTCTATCTATCTCTATCTAACTCTCCACAGTTGCTGATAAATGTTGATGTGTGTATATTTGGCAAGAGAAGGTGTATATGGATATATATGAGTGATACCTGATTTGTTTAGTGTCATTGGTTCAAGTACCATGTCAGTAACACTTTAGTTTAGGTACAATGTGCATCTATTGCTCATTTCCTCTTATGTAACTAGACCTTAACCTTTAGGTCTTCATAACACTTATATACATCTCTATGTAGTTGTGGCCTATTGCCATGATGGTAAAATGACTTCTTAATATAAAGGATTCACAGGTATTAAACTAAATATGTAATATCAAGAGAGATGAATAAACACTTTACTGTTGTTGTGTAAGACCCAAAGTAGTGTATGTTAAGGTCTTGTTACGTAAATGAGTAATAGATGCATGTTTTGCAGTACCTAAACTAAAGAAGTACCCCAACGTCCAGTTACTATGCAAGTGTCTGAAAATATAAAGTACATTTTATAAGGATGATTTGAGTCTCCTTTGCCCTGCTGCTATCTACAACTTGACAAAGTGCAAAAGAAATCCAAAATGCAAATAGGGATTTAATTTAAGTTGGCCATGGTGTGGAGTACAAGGCACAACAGATTATTTTTAAATTTTGTTAATACATCATTTTAATCTGCATATTATAAAGTGGGCATAATAGCACTACAGAAATGTCATAAAAGAAATAAAATGCTGCAGCCGATGAATAATTGCAGTGTAAAAGGTTATATTTTTCAGTTGTGAAATGCATTAATTTGCCCCAGACACTTGTGGTGTTTAAGTGAAGCATAACTTATAAATACAAAGAAAACTGCCTCTACCCCAAGGCCTGCATTGTGGGTCAATGGGACACCAGAAGAAACAAAAACCATAAAACTTAATAAATATTTCCAATTCAAAGCTGATGCTGTTCTTGAGAATTTATTCACATAACAGTATGGTTATACCATTAATTTGTCCAACTATGATGATGATAAAATGGTTTAGCCTTATTTCTGAACCTTGTCTGTAAAAGACATAATGCAGGTATTGGGAATTTCAACACAAGACAAGCATGAAGGAAACCCAGATACAGAGACTGAGAAAAAACATGAGGGTTTGGACAATTGGAAATTGATTATGCATCAATTCAAAATGTAAAATAATAATACTAAGCTTTGCGTGGTGTAGGACTCACTGCCTTTGCTGCAAAAAAGCTTAAATATATCTGGCAGTGAGGCAGCTTTGTTGTGTGTGATTGCCAATTGTTGTAATGAAGAGGATGATTTTCCAACCCTCCTCCTTCATAGTGTCCTAAATTAAACCGAGAGAAGTAATTAAAGGTAGATGGAACAAGCATGACACTTGTATGCGACAATTGTGGAAAAGGTTTAGACTTCATAAGTACTTTTCTTTTAAGTAAACCTTAAGAGGTAAAATGATAGAAATACTCTATTAAAAAAACTGAAGGGAGAAGATATGACTAGTGCCAATTTCTACCTTCAAATATGATTTACTTTTTTTTTTTCTTTCTTTCTTTCATAAAAGACTTCACCACTCAAAACCTTGCAAATATGTGTTTGGTAAATGGGGAAAAAATATAGCTAGTCTAGACACTAGAGGTCAGATTTACAGAACATTTTGTGCAAATGTTGGGATTTATAAAACAAAACTGGATGAAAGACCTTTGTGTGCATTTACCGCATCTCTGACCCATGCATACCAACATTTTTTAGAAAGAGAGAAATAAAACCATTGATAAAGTATGGAAATGCAATGAAACCAACTGAGAATCCACAAGTATAATAATTCTTTTCTCCAAGCCATTATGATGTACATTGATGTGACGAACATTTTAAACTTAAAAATTGATCAATGTGTGTATTCAGGCTATTGTGATTGCTTTTTCAGTGGGCCAATGCTGTGTATTTGCTTTAAGGAACATATCTGGGTTTTCCTTAGGGTCATATGTTTCCTGTTGTCACTTCACAGGGTTAAAAATATGGTCACTTTTTATCAAAAAATTGCATCAAGCAAAAACATAAATGTGTTTCACTCCACCCATACAGAAAGCTCAACATTCTGTAGGCTATTCATAGCCTAATGGTTTGGCACAACATGCCCTGTTTGGCACTATTTGAAGAGTATGCAAATAGTTGTACATATGAGGGGAACAAACTTTTGGGATCAAGCAGGATTTTTGTGCCTGTGAGGTAATTTAGGCTTCTGAGAGCCATTCTCAGAATTGCTGAATTGGGCCCAGCATTAGAAGGACACACTTCCAAAAATCGGGCTGCACTTGTTCATATTCAGGTTTTTACGAGCGGTTGGGTTTCTGGCAATAGAGGTAACTGGCCGACAGCTACAATGTCTGCTGTGCTGGAAGCCATAAACAGAGTGATGAGGCACTACATTCAGTTTCCATATCGTGTGGGTGTGCAGGTCAACATATAAAAGCAATTTGCAGCAGTGTTCAGCTTTCCTAATGTGACTGGCACCACTGACTGTTACTCGTATTACCTAAAGAGGACCTAGTGAGAATGAAGCTGCTTTGTTTACTCTAAGCAGTTACATTCTATTAACATACAACTCATCTGTGAGGCCAAGGTGAGACTAACAAATGTCAGAACTGCTCTCGCATAAAGCCATACAATGAGGCATCTCCAAGTTCAGATGCCACTCTGTGATCAAAATCATAGATGTTTTTATTTTTTTTCCCATCCCATTGCTTTCATACCTGGCTGGTGATGAGCAATGTGCTTCTTCACCTGATATCTGCAAGTTTTTCTTTTCATACATGGTGAGCCCACAGCATAGAACTATCTCAGTCTTCAGATTTTTTTTTCTTTTTTGCCCCTTTTCTCATCATTGTCTCACCATAAAGGTAAATCTGCTCATTATATATGTACAAGGTTGATTAGCATGGTCCCTATATGGTTGTTTCAGGGAAGCAATTGGACATGATTTGAGTTGTGTTCACATAAATTAGACTTTTGTTATTGGCACACGCAATTCCCTGTGTTTTGGCGTTTTGTGTTTTGTTTTTTTTTTTTTGTTTTTTTTTTGGACATTTAAATCCATGCAAAGTTTTTAAAATAAGACCCCAGCAGAGGAGAGCAGCTATTGATTGCATTGCATCCAGCTACCTGGAGAGTTTGTATTGTAAAACAATAAATATGCTTGTCTCACCTATTTTGGTTCTCTTTTCAATAAAGGCACATGGAGATCAAAAGGGAGCTTTTACCTTTTAAAATTAACACTTATATTCACTAACAATTAAGGTAAAGATCCTTTTTTAGACTTGCTCCCTCAAATTTTATGGGAAATGGAATGCACTCCACTAAAGACGTTTATGGTACCACACTGAGATGTCTCGTAATTATTCGTTTGGAATTATCTGCTCAATAGAACTAACAATTCTAGCTAACGAATAATGTGATTCCAAGAATTTAAAAGTAATTTTACTACTACATTACTGGAAAATTAATTTAGATTACATTAGTTTATCCTTGCCACTTTTAACTATGATCCAAAATGTTAGTGTATTTATTTTATGTACAGTTTTTATTGAAGGGATTTTCATTTAATTCCTTCTTTAGCTAATATTTGTGGTGTTCTTGCACTTTATGCCTAATGTGTATACATGGCAATGCTATTACTACTACTTCTACTACTATATTCTCCATTACAGCTGTATGTAAAAGAACTGGGTATGTTCTTTGTAATTCTTTCTAATTCTATGATTAACACAAGAAAACCCATTTGCCCATCTGTTAACAGAGTGGACTTGTGGTTACAGTGAAGTTTGCATAGTGCATTCAGATCTGTGATTTTTTTGAGTGGAGAATGATGCCCGTCAATTTGTTATAAAAATGGACAGGCAAATCAATTAAAAGATAAAGCTGACATTCACTAAATCATAAACAAATAATTTTGCTTATACCTGAAAGCTAAACTTTACCCTTTTTATTTGATAAAATTCTGTCCACTATCCAGTAAAAACTTGATCATGTAGTTTTGTCCCAAAGTTGACTGTTCAGTGTCCATTTTGGCAAGCTGTGAAGATTAAAGAAGGTTGTAAAAAATATGGAATATAGCATTTCAAAGAAAAAAACATTATGTAAATGTTTACATATACTTTAATTGATAACTTCATTATCTATCAAAAATTAATCTGTACATTGTTGGATCACCAATACAGTTTATAGTGAATGAACCAGTATATTTCAAATTTAATATGGTGGTAACTTGGAATAAAGTTTTTTTTTTTTTTTTTTTTACTTTACACATCACATTATTCACTACCATCTATGCTATCCCAGACATCTCACTGTTTCCTCCCTCTTTATCTCGGCACCAAGGTGCAGCGTGGATTTACCATCTTCTAGGCCTGATTTTGGGAATTTTTAGTCTCAATAAGTTTATGGAGAAAATTGCCAAGTACTTTCATAGTATGTTCAGCATACTTAACATAATAGAAATACAGTAAGTGTTTTTGTTTGTACAATTGTACTAGAGACGGCTAAAGATACAAGGATTGATATTTTCAAATAAGATGTTACTGAGGCAATTATGAGCTAGAAAAACCATAAGCAATTTCTTTGATTGAAGAGCAGAAAATTGCTTAGTGACCCATAGGTTGAAACTTTTCTTCTGTAACTTGGTTAATTTCTTTTTCAAAAAAGAATCTATTACTAACACTTCTGATAGCAGTGAAATCTCAATCATGAGTTATTGACTCTTTGGGAAAGGTCTCCTATTTTAATAGCACAATTGATGAAATCATAGTTTTAATACTTGAATCTTAAGGCTTAAAGTGTGTTTATTTTTGCATGCAATTCACACATGCAGTACTCGTCTGTCTTCTGGGACCTTGACTAAAGAAAGAAAATATTGCAATTCAGAAAGAGATGGTTAAAATGGTTACACAATACTCTCTAACAGTAAATTCTGTAGTCTGTCACCTCAAAAAATAATTTATACCCTGAAACTGGTGTTGTACCCCTTTTGTCATCAAAATTCTACAACTTTTATCTTTCATCTATTTCTGCCCTTTATCCTAAATGGTCTGTCTTCCCCGTAAAGCATTTTCTTAAAGGAACTTTTTGGTTCCTCTTTATTCAGTGGAATTTGATTTATTCATTTTTCATCATTTAGTGAAATTCCTGATTTGCCTCTTCTTTTGTTACACTTTTTTTTTTTTTTTTAAGTATGTAAATTTGACGCACGTTTCAGAGGAAAAAGCAATCTTCAGATATATCAAAATAATCATCTGCCTGTCCCACAGTGCTATCAGCCGTTCATTTTAATAAGCACTCTTTACCTTACAGATTCTTGTTTAGTGTAATTAAAAGGCAAGGCTGTGGTATTGCTAGTAGACTCAAAGGAACATGATAAGCACTTTGGTAATTCATGGTAAGAAAGCTAAGTATAGACATTAATTCTATTCAATTTATTATTTATAAAACACACTTTCACTAGTAAACACACTTCAGGCCTAGTATACTGAAGAATTAAATACAGTGTTACATCAACAAAAACTCAAATATGGTACTATCAAATACAAAGACTCTATATGAACACAAGTACATGTTTATACACAAACACAATAAATTCTTTTTTTGTTTTTAATTCTGTTAAGATTCTGCAAGTGTCAACAATTTGGGATTTTATATTGTAAACAAATCGTTCATGAATCAGGGGAATAAAATTAATCTTTGACAATGTTTCAGTCATTGTTGATGGCACTTTCAATGGTAAAACTTGCACTGCAGGACACACAAGACAAGCTGATTTTTATTTTTTTTATTTTAATGTTCTTTTCAGTTTTTGTTTAAAATCCAGAGCAATAAAAACATTAAATATCAATTGAAAGTAGCATGCTAGTTGTTACTAAGCAGAATACATACACAAAATCTGTAATAATAATGGTAAATTTAAAGTATGCTTTATAATATTGTGGGTTCACACTTCTGACAGAACATATCCCTCAAAAACTTCTGGACAGGATGGACATTTTTTCACATAGATACCCATATTCTCTAATAAGTTCTGGTGTTAATGTGTAAGCATGTAAGTGAGTACTCGACCAGTCTGAATGTCACCTTTAGCTCAGCCAAACTGTATTGCATGTTTATCTGACCTCTTTCGATAGTAAATGGCACTAGTGAAATATATTCCTTGAGCAAAATGTCAAAAGCCTAATCATGTTTATTTTATTAATGTTTTATTTATAGTTCACCTGTACTCTTAAAAATGGTTCTTTAATGGTACTTAATGGTTCTTTACTGGGTTGGGTTGTTCCCTCTGCCTCCATTGCTTGACAAACCACCATTCCTTTTGTTAAAGACGCATACAGCGCCACCCCGCTGCCTGCGCTTGGGAAAGCAGATTATAACCTGGTTCTGCTTCAGCCTCACTACAAACCAAAAGTGAGGGTCCTACCTGCAACCACACGATCATTCAGAAAGTGGACCCCGGAGGCTGAGAATGCTCTGAGAGAATGTTTTGGAACTACGGACTGGGATATCCTGCAGGGATCACATAGTGAGAATATTGAGGAAGTTGTTGACTGCACTACTGACTACATCAACTTCTGTATGGACGTTGTAGTTCCAGTAAGAACTGTACGCTGCTATGCTAACAACAAGCCATGGATTACAAGTGACATCAAGGTTCTTTTGAACCAGAAGAAAAGGGCTTTTAAAGGCGGTGATCAGCATGAGCTCAAGCACGTGCAGAAGGAACTCAGAGTCCAACTCAGGGCGGTGAAGGAGCAGTACAGGAGAAAGCTGGAGCAGACTTTGCAGAATAACAGCATGTGGGATGGGATGAAGATCATTACTGGCTGTAGCTCGAAGCGGGGTACCACCATCGAGAGAGACGTGAAGAGAGCAAACCAAATGAACAACTTCTTTAACAGGTTTGACCACCCTAACCCACTCTCACTCTCACCTCGGAGTACTGCACCCTCCACACATCCTTCTGCTGATACCAGCATAGAAGAGACATCCCCACCCATAATTACAACAGCCCAAGTGAGCAGAGAGCGGAGGAGACTTCATGCCAGCAAAGCACCGGGTCCAGATGGAGTATCGCTACGACTGCTGAAGGTCTGTGCATCGGAGCTGGGGGGTCATCTACAGCGCATCTTCAATCTGAGCCTGGAACAGGGGAGAGTCCCGAGGCTTTGGAGAACATCTTGTATCACACCAGTCCCAAAGGTATCACGTCCTAGTGAGCTGAATGACTTCCGGCCTGTTGCTCTGACATCATATGTGATGAAGACCATGGAGAGGCTGCTGCTTCACCACCTGAGGCCACAGGTTCAACACGACCTCGACCCTCTGCAGTTTGCATATCAGGAGAAGGTGGGAGCAGAGGATGCCATCATCTATATGCTACACCGATCCCTCTCTCACTTGGACAGAGGCAGTGGTGCTGTATGAATTATGTTTCTAGACTTCTGTAGCGCCTTCAACACAATCCAACCTCTGCTCCTTAGGGACAAGCTGACAGAGATGGGAGTAGATTCATACCTGGTGGCATGGATCGTGGACTATCTTAAAGACAGACCTCAGTATGTGCGTCTTGGGAACTGCACGTCTGACATTGTAGTCAGCAACACAGGAACGCCACAAGGGACTGTACTTTCTCCGATCCTGTTCAGCCTATATACATCGGACTTCCAACACAACACGGAGTCCTGCCACATGCAAAAGTTCGCTGATGACTCTGCTATCATGGGCTGCATCAGGAGTGGGCAGGAGGAGGAGTATAGGGACCTAATCAAGGACTTTGTTAAATGGTGCGACTCAAACCACCTACACCTGAACACCAGCAAAACCAAGGAGCTGGTGGTGGATTTTAGGAGGCCCAGACCCCTCATGGACCCCGTGATCATCGGAGGTGACTGTGTGCAGATGGTGCAGACCTATAAATACCTGCGAGTGCAGCTGGATGATAAATTAGACTGGACTGCCAATACTGACGCTCTGTGTAAGAAAGGACAGAGCCGGTTATACTTCCTTAGAAGGCTGGCGTCCTTCAACATCTGCAATAAGATGCTGCAGATGTTCTATCAGACGGTTGTGGCGAGCGCCCTCTTCTACGCGGTGGTGTGCTGGGGAGGCAGCATTAAGAGGAAAGACGCCTCACGCCTGGACAAACTGGTGAGGAAGGCAGGCTCTATTGTTGGCATGGAGCTAGACAGTTTGATATCTGTGGCAGAGCGACGGGCGCTCAGCAGGCTCCTATCAATTATGGAAAATCCACTACATCCACTAAACAGTGTCATCTCCAGACAGAGGAGCAGCTTCAGCGACAGACTGCTGTCACTGTCCTGCTCCACTGACAGACTGAGAAGATTGTCCCCCCCCCCCCCCCCCCCCCCCCCAAACTATGCGACTCTTCAATTCCACCTGGGGGGGGGGGGGGGGGGGGGTAAACGTTAACATTATATAAAGTTATTGTCTGTTTTTACCTGCATTATTATCAATCTTTAATATTTTTTTTTTGTATCAGTAAGGTGCTGCTGGAGTATGTGAATTTCCCCTTGGGATTAATAAAGTATCTATCTGTCTGCCTGTCAAAGGTTTTTATATATATAATGAATAATATAATGAAGTTGGTTCTTTGTGCTTTAAAAAACCTAATATGTAGGAAAAAAACACTGTAATTTTTAATGTGTGGTACGGTACCTAGCAGGACATTAATAGATTAAGAAAACGTGCACTTAGCCTGTGTTATTGTAAATAGCAAGAGCCCTTTTAAAATCAAGACCCATTGGTATTTCACAGATCTGTTACCATCCATTCCTAGTTATTTATTGTATCAAACTTGTTACGGATCTAAATAAATAAAGGATCTTTTGAAACCTTCAGGTGGATGAATCTTTTGGGAACCAAAAATGCTTCCCCTTTTGCATCGCTCTTAAGAACCATTCTGGCACCTTTTATTTATTTCATTTTTTTTTAGAGTGTGGATTAAGAGGGACAGCCTTTTTGGTGTAATTCTGTATTTTTTATTTAGCGTTAACAAGTATCATGTTGACATTTATGTACTGTATATGAAAAATGTCATCAAACCTTTACTTGCATGTACAATTGTTGTCATGTGTTAACTTTGATTTGCAATGGTGTGTATTCAAGGCTGTTTTGCATTGCAATGTTTTTCTGGGTCTACACTCTGTCAAAAATGGCACCGGGATAGCATTTGAGAACAAAACTTTCTACCTATAAACAATTTTTTTTAAAACCCTAACTTCCACACTATTCATTTCCCATAACCATATCTGAATGATGAACAAATAGTATACTACAAACCACTGTTATTTCGTCATAAAATGTCCATAAACACAGATGAGTGTGGTCATCTAAAAAAATGAACATTGCAGCAGAGATTGTTTGTGTTTATTCCTCTTCTCTCATCTAAATTCTTTAGTGTCATTATTTAAAGTGTGTGTCAATTATCTGACAGGTATATAAACAAAAAATGATTTAACTCCAGGAAATAATAGCTCCAGGGGAAGCAGAAGAATGATGGAGTAGACGCATTATTATGGAAGATGATTAATTATATTCAGAGTTATATTAGAAATCTGTGTCTGCAAACCATGCACTGTATGTGGTTTTTCAAAATTGCAAAATAACTCCACTTTTTAAATATCTGATTCTGATCTTCTCCTTCATTTGATGGTTTGGGAGCTGATTTATTAGTCTCCCATTTTCATGTGGTCTTAATTACTGTGTGCAGTAAAAAGAAAATAATGTATATTTGCATGTAGATATTTCACTGAAGATGGAGTTTACCACCTTTCTGATGTAAATTAAGCAGCTCTGTGATGAAGAATTCTGACAGTTTTTCTTACTGGCATAAATAACTAAAAATAATCAAAAGGCCGGAAAACCTCTCCAGGATTTGATAAGCTCTGCAAGTGGTCTAGGTGTCAAGTAAGGGCAACAGGTAGTGATGCCAATATAGTAAATAGTTATGACCTGTAAGTAAGCAAGCATACAGTTATTTCCTTGGATTCTAGGAGGCAGAAAACCAAGCTGCCCATGCCGATATGCAGAGAAGAGAGAGCGGGGTCAGTGAGTGTGGGCAGTAGGTTGGCACTCCATCTAGCTATTAGAAAGAACTAGAAATAGGGTGTCATTTTAAAAATTATTCTCGGCAGAAGGCCAGTTTTTTTTTTTTTTTTCTTTTTTTCTCACAAGCCCATTAGAGGGTAGCTTATGGTCCCCAAGTGGAAAAAGCTTTGTTTCCCTTATAAAGCAGGCAACCCCAAAACTACATAATGGACCTGAACTGTTGATGGCTACAGAATACTTAGGGTTTTCTAAGAATATTACGGGTTGGGAATTCTTGAGACTCTATAAACCCCTTCTTCAGACCCCAAAAGTGATTCCAGGGATGTCCCCAAAATATTATTTAGAACTACCTCTCTGCATGAGGTCCACTGAGTCATGAGATATGTAGTCTGTTGGCCGAGACTCTCACTAGTTTTGTAGAAGATCAGCCAGGATTATCCCTGGCAGACATGCAGACAGACAGGTGGTGAGAGGCAGTGCTGATCTGTTGTAGCTCTGAGAGGCAATGAATCCATCTTTTCAGACAGATGGACAGACAGAGGACACTTTATAATGGAAATCCCAGAGAGGCAGTAGGTTTTTTGTTTTTATTTTTTTTGATTCTCTAGTATACCTCTCACTTTTAGTTTGGGCAGTACGTTTCTCATTTGATATTCCTTTGGACTCTTAAGGGAAGAGATGCCAGCAGCAACTCTCCTTGTTAAACACTGATGACATTAGCATTTTTAATAACTATGTTAAAGATCCTAATTTGCAGATAATCAGCTTGAAGGAAATCTAGTACTCTTCTTATAATCTGAAATGCTTTTCAACTGCATTTAAATATTTTGGTTATCTGTCTTATTATGCAAATTATATAATAGCAAAGATGCTATTTCAGAATGTCGTATTGTTACAGAATAAATTAAAAGAATAGAAACCATTGCTATAAGTGCAAGAAAACATTTTTTGTAAACATGAGAACAGAAATATTATAGGTAAGGCTAAAACTTTCATTAACTAAAATATTTGTACCCCTCCTCGAACCTCCACCTTATCGTGGTGGAGGGGTTTGCATGTCCCAATGATCCTAGGAGCTCTGTTGTCCGGGGCTTTATGCCCCTGGTAGGGCCACCCAAGGCAAACTGATCCTAGGTGAGGGATGAGACAAAGTGCGGTTCAACGCAACCTCCTATGATGAATAAAAAATTTGGACAGCGTTTTCCCTCACCCGGACGCGGGTCACCGCGGCCCCCCTATGGAGCCAGGCCTGGAGGTAGGGCTCAATGGCGAGCGCCTGGTGGCCAGGCTTGCACCCATGGGGCTTGGCCGGGCACAGCCCGAAGAGGCAACGTGGGTCCCCCTTCCCATGGGCTCACCACCTATGGGAGGGGCCAAGGAGGTCGGGTGCAGTGTGAGTTGGGTGGTGGCCGAAGGTGAGGACCTTGACGGTCCGATCCCTGGCTACAGAAGCTGGCTCTTGGGATGTGGAATGTCACCTCTCTGAAGGGGAAGGAGCCGGAGCTTGTGTGCGAGGTCGAGAGGTTCCGACTAGATATAGTCGGGCTCACCTCAACGCACAGCTTGGACTCTGGAACCAATCTCCTTGAGAGGGGCTGGAATCTGTACCACTCTGGAGTTGCCCCCGGTGAGAGGTGCCAAGCGGGTGTGGGCATACTTATTGCCCCCCTACTTGGAGCCTGTACATTGGGGTTTACCCCGGTGGACGAGAAGGTAGCCTCCCTCCGCCTTCTGGTGGGGGGACGGGTCCTAACTGTTGTTTGTGCGTTTGCACCGAACAGCAGTTCGGAGTACCCTCCCTTTTTGGAGTACCTGGAGGGAGTGCTAGAGGGCATACCTTCTGGGGACTCCCTCGTACTGCTGGGAGACTTCAATGCTCACGTGGGCAATGACAGTGAGACCTGGAAGGGCGTGATTGGAAGGAATGGCCCCCTCAATCTGAACCCGAGTGGTGTTTTGTTATTGGACTTCACGGATTGTTCATAACAAACACCATGTGTAAGCATAGGGGTGTTCATATGTGCATTTGGCACCAGGACACCCTAGGCCTCAGTTCGATGATCGACTTTGTGGTCATGTCGTCGGACTTGCCGCCACATGTCTTGGACACTCGGGTGAAGAGAGGGGCGGAGATGTCATCTGATCACCACCTGGTGGTGAGTTGGCTTCGATGGTGGGGGAGGATGCCGGTCAGGCCTGGTAGGCCCAAATGTGTTGTGAGGGTCTGCTGGGAACGTCTGGCAGAGCCCCCTGTCAGAAGTAGCTTCAACTCCCACCTCCGGCAGAACTTCGACCATGTCCTGAGGGAGGTGTGGGACATCGAGTCCGAATGGGCCATGTTCCGTGCCACTATTGTTGAGGCGGCTGACTGGAGCTGTGGCCGTAAGGTGGTCGGTGCTTGTCGTGGCAGCAATCCCCGAACCTGTTGGTGGACACCGGCGGTGAGGGATGCTGTCAAGCTGAAGGAGTCCTACCGGTCCCTTTTGTCCTGTGAGACTCTGGAGGCAGCCAATAGGTACCGGCAGGCCAAGCGGAATGCGGCTTTGGTGGTTGCTGAGGCAAAAACTCGGGCATGGGAGGAGTTTGGGGAGGCCATGGAGAACAACTTTCGGACGGCTTTGACTAGATTCTGGTCCACCGTCCGGCGTCTCAGGAGGGGGAAGCAGTGCAGTGTCAACACTGTATGTGGTGGGGATGGTGCGCTGCTGACCTCGACTCAGGATGTTGTGGGTCGGTGGGGGGAGTACTTCGAAGACCTCCTCAATCCCACTAACATGCCTTCCAATGAGGAAGCAGAGCCTAGTGGCAGGGCCCCTGGAGTGGATGAGATACGCCCGGAGTTCCTCAAGGCTCTGGATATTGTAGGGCTGTCTTGGTTGACACTTCTCTGCAACATCGCATGGACATCAGGGACAGTGCCTCTGGATTGGCAGGCCGGGGTGGTGGTCCCCCTCTTTAAGAAAGGGGACGGGAGGGTGTGTTCCAACTACAGAGGGATCACACTCCTCGGCCTCCCTGGAAAAGTCTATTCGGGGGTTCTGGAGAGGAGGGTCCGTCGGATAGTCGAACCTCGGATTCAGGAGGAACAGTGGTTTTCGTCCTGGTTGCGGAACAGTGGACCAGCTCTACACCCTTAGTAGAGTCCTGGAGGGTGCATGGGAGTTCGCCCAACCAGTCTACATATGTTTTGTGGACTTGGAAAAGGCGTTCGACCGTGTCCCTCGGGCAATCCTGTGGGGGGTGCTCCGGGAGTATGGGGTACCGGACCCCCTGATAAGGGCTGTTCGGTCCCTGTACAACCAGTGTCAGAGCTTGGTCTACATTGCCAGCAATAAGTCGAACCTGTTTTCAGTGAGAGTTGTACTCTGCCAGGGCTGCCCTTTGTCACCGATTCTGTTCATAACTTTTATGGACAGAATTTCTAGGCGCAGCCAGGGTGATGAGGGGGTCCGGTTTGGTGGACTCAGGATTGGGTCAATGCTTTTTGCAGATGATGTTCTGTTTGCTTCATCAGGCTGTGATCTTCAGCTCTCTCTGGATCTGTTTGCAGCTGAGTGTGAAGCGGCTGGGATGGGAATCAACACCTCCAAATCCGAGACCATGGTCCTCAGCCGGAAAAGGGTTGGGAGCGAGATCCTGCCTCAAGTGGAGGAGTTCAAGTATCTCGGGGTCTTGTTCACAAATGAGGGAAGAATGGAGCGTGAGATCGACAGGCGGATCGGTGCAGCGTCCGCAGTGATGCGGGCTCTGCATCGGTCAGTCGTGGTGAAAAAGGAGCTGAGCCGTAAGGTAAAGCTCTCAATTTACCAGTCCATCTATGTTCCTACCCTCACCTATGGGCAGTGACCGAAAGAACAAGATCGCGAATACAAGCGACTGAAATGAGTTTCCTCTGCAGGGTGTCTGGGCTCTCCCTTAAAGATAGGGTGAGAAGCTCAGTCATCCGGGAGGTGCTCAGAGTAGAGCCGCTGCTCCTCCGCATCGAGAGGAGTCAGATGAGGTGGCTCGGGCATCTGATCAGGATGCCTCCCTGGTGAGGTGTTCCAGACATGTCCAACCGGGAGGAGGCCCCAGGGAAGACCCAGGACACGCTGGAAGGGACTATGTCTCCCGGCTGGCCTGGGAACGCCTCTGGATTCTCCCGGAAGAGCTAGAAGAAGTGGCCAGGGAGAGGGAAGTCTGGGTATCTCTGCTCAAGCTGCTGCCCACGCGACCCGACCTTGGATAAGCGGAAGAGGATGGATGGAAAATATCTCTAATTGGATTAGAGCTAAATACTAACACAATATGGCATAGAGACTGACTCTGTCCTCAACTCAAAGGGTAACCTAAGTCATTTATTCAGTATGACCTACAGTACATTTTTAAAACCATTTTAATCTAAAAAAAGTGCCATGGTATTGTGTTGATTGCGAAATGGTAATTCATTATATAAAACAGAAGTAGTTAATTCATATGCAGACAAAAATGCTAACACATTATTGTGAGCCTCAAGGAACACATGCCTAGGTACTCTTTGTAATTGTAAAGAAATGTCAGAATAATATCAAGAAAGAAAAACGCCTTCGAAGAAGTATTTAAAAGAATGTAAATTGAATTAAATGCTTGTTTTAAAGAAAAGAACAAAAATTTTTTTTTTAACAAAATGTTAATGCTATACATTTCAGTACATTACCATTAGTAGTAAAGATCAACAGCCAAAGAATACATTGTTAATGTAAATGCAGGAATACTGGGCTTTGTGTTTTAATTGTTGGTATTTTTCTGTTTTTTTTTTTGTTTTTTTTTAATTTCATATAGTATAAATAGAGTTGAATAATGACGATAATTGAAGTTAATTTGCTTTGTAGTGTACTACTTAAAGATTACCTGCTGTTTGTTTAACCAGGAGGATAGTTAATAAGAATTAGTGAAATTTGTGCAAAAGGTACAAATGTGCTAGAAGACAACGAGACAAATAGCAGTGCTGCAGTTACCTTTTGTAATCCTATTGGATGAGATAAAAATATGGCCACAAAGTGAAGTGAGCACAGAAAACCTACATCTCCTTTTGTTTTTAAAGTTCTGTAAAATCAATGTACTTTTAAGCTCTGAATAACAGGATGATTAAAGGATTGATGTATACAGGGCTGGCTCAGCCATTTAAACAAACTAAGCTGTTGCCTACGGCAGCAAAATATGACTTTTTAATTTTATTTATTTATTTATTTTTTTATATAAACTAAGACCTATGAAAACTCACTCAATATGTCTGTCCTATTATATTGCTTTATATTATTTTCTCATACTAGGGATGTTTGGTATTTAAAGTCTGACAACCCAAGCTATCTAACAATAACTTGAACATTTTGCTAAAGGCTGATTTAATTGAAACTATAATTAATCTCCCGCATGGACTTGCACTAAAACTTTTGTTAAAATGTGATAAATATTGTTCTCTGTTGTTCACCACCATCTATGAGATTCACTCCTGGCACACACAAGCAGTTCTCCATAGTCCTTTTGTAACTGGAAAAACTCTCTGAGGTTGTTCTTTGGATAGTTATTATTTTATTTGCATGCATGAGGATTTAGTAAATAGGACTCATGGGCAAAGGTTCCTATTTAAAGATAATCATTTATACTTGAATTTTATTGAATTTTATGATTATATTATGGTTGCCCCCGTGACCCTGTGTTCGGATTCAGCGGGTTGGAAAATGGATGGATGGATGGATTTATTCATTATTTTAAATGACATGCTTATATTGCAGCGCTGCCAACATTATAAGGGACATATTTGGCTGGAGGTATAAGTAGAGACTACTAGGAGACCTAAAATACAATTTAAGAAGCAACATTTTTTGTGTTTAAGTATTTGTGTGTTTGTTTCTTTAATAAAAATAAAAAAAATTAAGTGTGAGAAATAAACCCCACTAATACAGCCCAATTCCTATTTGATTTCTAAAATCACACACCTCAAGAGTGTTTTTTTCTGAGACTGGCTTGTAAAGCGAAGTTGTTATAAGTGATCAACAGCTTCCCTCAACATTCTCAAATAGTAAGCTCACTGTTTTGTATATAAAACCCTTCTTACTTTGCTGTCCCCAGTCATGGCTCTCGTCTCCTGTCTAGAGGTTTCCATCTAGGGGGTCTGGTAGTGATGATTCCACTTAAAGAAAAGAGGGTGGCGGGGCACCATTTACAGCTTTGCCTAGAGCAGCAAAACTGCTAGAGCCGGCTCTTAATGTGTGTATGTGTAGAATATACCAGATGACTTTACCCATGAGTTTACTATCAGAGATGGATCCCAAATCCATGAGGTCCTGGGCCTGACAAGACTTTGGGCCCCCTTTCCCCAACCCTGCTGTCAGCTAGAATTCAAATGCATACATGTTAAATAAAAGTGCACTATTCAACCAAGTGGCAAAATTTATTTTATTATTTAGGACAGCACAACACCGCCTACACATGCTTTGCATTTAATACTATGAAAGCCCATGATAACACAATCTGTAGTAAAATGATCTGGAAAATAATGCAGTCCCATTTTTTATGTCTTCCTTCCTAACAAACAGTCACAAAAAATGGAGTTGCAATTTCATTCAAACAAAGACCTCACTTAAGCAAAATGAACGATGTGGCACTGAATTTTGTTGATGCACAACCTGACTGATTCTGTAGCGCTACAAAGGATAACATTACAGTATAGCAATCAACTGGCTATAATAAGTCATTATGACTCTTGAATTAAGATATGTTTGATATCTTAATTCAAACAACCCAAGTGTAAATAAAGTAGAAATTAACTACAGAATAATAATAAATAAGTTGTCCTACTTTACAGTGGCTTCTGTTTTTCTTTTCTCCTCATGATTTCATTAACAATAGCATCAAAGTGTAAGATATCAGTCATTCACTCTCAATGGCCATTAGTTTGTTTGTTTGTTTTGTTTTGTGTCATCCTTGTCTGCAGTTCATTTTTAACCCATGACAAAAGGGAAAATAATCGTTTGCCTGATCTCTTTCACACATGTTGACTGGCAGGCTAAGACACCACATTACAACTAAGTAATTATTGGGAAATGTGAACTGTAAAGTCAATATTCTGTAAAGATTTTCATGATCACTGAGGGCCCCTGGGCTTAACAGGCCCATTCAGGGATTAAAGAAAGGTAACTAGACAGTTGAGATGACATGTTTTGATGCTCTGTGTTTAGAACTTGCTCCATCAGCAGAGTTTAAGAGTTGTATTGTCTAACCCTTATCAAAGCTAATATTGGAACAAAGTCCAAAATGAGTGGATGGAAACAGGAAATAAGCCACAGAATAAACATTCAGACGTTTTTGGGGACTCCATTAACTAATTTGAACGATGGAACATTTTACATTTTGTTTTTATTTTGGTTGATCAAAAAGTTTATCACATTTGTTGATTAGATATTTATGCAACAATATTTCAAATTCAAAAATGAAAGTGATAACTGAGTGCAACTACATACAGTTAAACATATATGCTTTTCAACAGTATTTTACAATGTCATGAAGTTAAAAACATTACAGATAGGCTTGTGATGGCAGAACAGTTTTTTCACAGGCAGCAGATTCCAATTTAAATGATGGAAATGTGTCATCAATGAATATCCTATTATTAGTTGCAGACTGTGGAGGGTCTGTGACTAACTGAAGTTCATCATTTCGTAAACATATTTTTTGAAAGAAGCGTCCTATGGAAAGTTAAATCTTTGAACTGTTGGCTGCTTTGGACAGTGGTGCAAAGTAAGTCTCGTACCTCTGCTGAGAAATGCTAATGTTGGAGAAATACTGAATTACATGGGTCTACAGACAGTGCCAACATGGGACTGTTTTTAGTGTAATGTTAAATACAGAATACATATTTGTTTACTTTGTGCTTACAGAGTGACACAATTATCTTCCTCTTCCATTTATTTCTACTTAACTGACTTTTACTGTTAACTTTTAGCAGCAGCAGAAGTGAGTTGAGTTGGTGTACAAGTGTCTGCTTTTTCACGGGTTGGACAGCTTTTTTGGAGAATCAGTTTCACCATCAGGAGTGGCTCTTGGACAAGTAATAGAGGACCTCTGTCAATGTAAATCTGAAATGGTAAACTAATCGATAACTGAAGCTGCACAGAATAGTTATCTGTTTAGAAATGGACAAGTTTGCAAATTTACTAATGCATTTAAGTGGTAGATCCTGAAAGTTTAAAAATATGTATATTGTGCTATGTTTGAGATATCCTTACAAAAATTGAACTTTCACAACAAAGGTCCTACAAGAAGTAAGCGTACCAAATTTCAACAATATTGGTTCTCTGGAAGCTGAGTGTAGTAGCTACACATGTATGACATAATCAGTAATATTTCGAAATATTTGGAATAAATACAAAGTTGAATATGCAGTAGAATAGCTTCCTGATTGTGCGGGAGTCATTACCAGGTAATTAAAATGAAGATTAAAGATCATTCCAAAGGAAACACCACCATTGAAAATTAAATACATTTGAAGCATTGTACTTATTTATGCTTACTTCACAGAGCATGATTACATGCATAGATACTGTAATGTTATTTTAAATTTTTGAATAGCTAAAACCATGCTTCCTTAATTTCTACACTTTTAAAAACGGCAAATTTGATCAGTGGCTGTTTAGTTTAATATCCTGTGTTGAACCTGAACCATACTTCATAATAAGTGACTTAAATGTTTCATGTAGCAAGCAGAGCAAGAGAGATAAATTTTCATTTATGGATTAAGTTAGCCATGGCACACCCTCTGTTCAAATGATGCCAGGGGTTTGAAAGAGTTAGATGTATATGTGCTACTTTTTGCCAATATTTGTGAGTTATTGGCAAATTTAAAATTAAATGAAAAGTAATAAAGGACTCAAACAAAGTGAGGGTTATAAAAGAAATATGATGAAGACCCATAATGGCTGAGGAAATAAGAAATGATGTTCCTGAGGTATGTTCTTTGCTGTAATATAAATTAATTTACTGAGTCTATTTAGTTCTGATGCAGAATAACAAGGAAATGAAATTCCAAAAAAGTGTAATGAAATACATTTTGTTTTTCTTTATCTCATCATCTGTTGTCATATGATATTTAGTACTGCAGACTTCATAAATAATAATGCTCATGCACTATCTTGAAAAATGGTGCACAACTCAAAACAATGCATCTATCCTTTCTTAAATTGAAAGCTGCTTTTTCCAGTTACCCTGTCAAAGAAAGTACAACATTAATGAAGTCGATCTTGGATGGGATTACAGTCCATCAAAGACCATACTCCTGCACACCTTCAGTCACTTCAAAAGTCCCCCAATCTAGGAACTGAGCGAGGCACCTCGAGTTATGCCAACATGCCTTAAAGGTACATCTGTTCCTATATGTATCTATAGGATATATATATGAAATATGTGAAAATGAGAAATGTAAATATAATGTCATCATATTGACTACCACAGCTAAGCATTTTTTTTAAATGTATACACCATCAGTAAACTTAGTGCTTTCGTCCTGTATTTTTAGAACATTAAAACGATTTAGAAAAGATCAGGCCATTTAGTCAAACAAAGCTTGCCACTCCTATCCAATTAATTCCTCCAAAATAACATCGTCTATTTTTGAAGGTCCGTAAAGTACTACTGTCTACCACACTACTTGTAGTGGGTGTGTGTGTATGTGTGTGCGTGTGTGGATGGGGGAGATGACCTCCTAATGGTTTGTGTGAAATTTACCCTTAACAAATTTCCCCCACTTATATCTTGTGTTCTTGTTGAACTCTTTTTAAGGTAACTGTCTTGATTCTCTGTATTAATTCCTTTCATAATTATGAACACTTCAATCATGTCACCTCTTAATCTCCTTTGTTTAAACTGAAAAGACTCCACTCTTTTAATCTTTACTCAAAACGCATCCCCTGCAGTCCTAGAATTTTCTCTGGACTCCATTCTTTGTACTCCACTATTTGCAAAGTTAGCCCAGTTAACATTTGGGTAATTAAAGTCCCCAATAACTATACTATTCACCTGCGAACTTGATGTTTTTAATATTATTAAAAAGATGCACATTGAAATTACTGTCTGCATTGGAGGGTCTATAGCACACTACTAAAATAAGGCCTCCTTCCTTAACTCTTTCCAAATGAATCCAGATGTCCTCACTAAGATGGGGCTTGTCATCCAAGTGAAGAAGGCTTGCATTTAAATTCTGTTTCACATAAAAGGCAACCACCCCTTCCTTTTCCTGTTCTCTCTATTCTTCCTAAAATGTGTTACTCATACTCATCTTTGTTATTTAGACAAGTGTCTGTTTTTTCTGTAATATTTATAAGTACGCTGAGTTACATACAACTCCAACATACTGGTTTTATTTTTCATACTTCTAACATTAAGGCAAGCTATTTTTAATGTGTCTCTTATTTAACTTGTGCACTTTGGGTTAGAATTTGTTACTATGTATATTTGTATTTCCTCTTGTATAATTCTAATCCTGGCCTTTCTTAAACTCCCTGCTAAAACCACAATTTCCTAGTTTAATCAATTCTTGACTAACCTACTCATACACCTCCCCAAAACATTGGTGCCTCTCTGGTTTAATCATAATCCATTGTGGCAAAACAGGTTCCAGTATTTCCAGAAGTGCCCCATAAACATTTACTCTTCTACCCTACACCAAGATCTAAGCCTTGCCTTCCAAGTTTGGTTTAGCCCTCTTTTATTGTATTGACCTCATACCCCCCTACTCTCCTTCACAATCACTAAGGTTCTCTGACCAGAAATTATTGGTTGTACTGAATTATAGACTTAAGCTTATAGGGGACCGTGCTTTTGTAGTAGCTATCCCTAAGATTTGAAATAGTCCTACCTTTTTAGATTACAGTAGGCCAGCACCAAGTCTGGTCATGTTTAAATCTCACCTGAAAGCCTATCATTTTGACTTGGCCTTTTTAAACTTGTATGTGATTGTTTTTGGTGTATTTACTGTGTATATATGTATGTCTATCCTGTATACTATATGTATTTGATGTATTTATGGAACCTGTACAACACTTTGGTCAACTTGTTTTTAAATGTGCTCTATAAGTTGACTTAGTTGTATATGGCCTGGTTCATGGCACAGGTAGAACTTCGAAAGCTACGCCATCATTTCTGCTCCTCTGCCTGGCATGTAACTCAATGCCAATACAAATGCTTGTTGGACTATTTATTAATATTTCTAAATTGTTTTTCAAATTTAATTAAAAAACAAACATTTTCAGTAACAGAAACTTTCATCCAGCAGTGAATTCAGACATTCTAAGCACTTTATTGTAATTTGCATAAAAGCACATTTGTTAGGTCCTGATCATTAGTTGCTCAGCATCAAGTGTTTTGTAATACAGTATAGCCTTTTTTTTCTCTCAAATGTGTATTACATAAGCATAAGATCAATTAATGCAGTTAAGTCAAAATTGCTTATGATATAGTCATACCTGAATGAACTTTCCCCTTTTTTTATATTCTACTTCGTAGAACTCTGAAATAAAATATGCATCCTACCTTTATGTCTTGGAGGAATATTTAAAAGAAAAAAAGTCATGAAAATAATACAGTTGCTTAAATATTCCAAACCCCCTGTACTGTTCCTCATCAGATATGCGTTTTATAAATTGAAACCCTAGGGAAATTAATCTGTTATACATAACTGTCTTGGTTGTCGGATATCTCTAGAAAAACTTTTATTATGGCTTCTGTTCAAGAAGTAAGGAGGCAGAGTTTTGAGAACTAGATAGAATCAAAACGTAATTGCTGTGGACTGTTTGTTTATTGCCTATGGTTAACATCAGCTTGTGGTTGTTTATTAGTGTTTGAAACGCCTACAACCCTCAGCTCCAGAACAAGCACTTAATCCTGACCACAAGGGAATATGTCTTGACAACTTAATCCCTCATACTTGCAGTTTGTGTTTTATGAAGCTATAATATTTAATGCTAAAATATTCTTGTTAGGTAAATGGCAGTAGCACTCTCATCGTGAAGTGCTGCAGTAATTTACACTTGCTGTCCAATGTCTCATCAGTTTCTTGAGATAATAAGTAGTTGCTTGAAATGGAACCTGTCATAGGAACTTAGTAAGTTCTGGTGTCTCACATGCAGATTTTGGTCAATAAAAAGGTCGTTCATTGTTTTGTTAAGTGTTTGTTTTTTTTTTTTTTTTGTTTTGTTTTTTTAACTCAGGTTGCATGCTTTTTAACATTTCATTTATGATTTTTTATGTTTTTAATCAGATTCTGTGAATAATATCTGTCTTGTCAGATAATTTGTTGTTTGATTTCTGCACTTGGACAGCATGGCTTTGCAATGGATAATACTATTGTCAGAAGGCAGTGTCATTCCCAGAGTTGTCCTTAAGCTACTTCTGTGTTGTCTTTCTGCCAGTAATCATTGTCATTTTGAAGGGTGAACTTTCAGCCAAGTCTGAGGTCCAGACAGGGCCATTTTAAAAGCATTATAGGCCCCCAGGCAAAGCAGTGCACTGGGGCCCCTACCTACACAACCACTGACAGGAATAAAAATGTAAATGGGCGATAAAATGAAGCATATATTTACTGTATTGGTACTTCCAACGAAATCTATTTTAAACATTAAGGAACTTGCTGTACAGCAAAGATTAATCAACAAGTCACAACATTCATAGATTAGCATGGATCCCAAATGCTCGTGGTGCCCCCAGGCAACTGCCCAGTGTGCCCATGCGTTAAGACGGCCCTGGGTCCAGAGTGCTATGGAGCAGATTTTCATTAAGGATATCTCTGTACATTGATCCATTTAGTTTACCATTAACCCTGTCTAATCTCCCAAATCCCTGCCACTGAAAAACTACCCCACAGTATAATCCTGCCACCACCATAATTCCCCATTGAAATGGTACTGAACAGGTGATGAGAGATGACTGGTTTCTTCTAGACTTGACACTAATCTTAGTTAAATTATTTTAGCAAAATGTCAAAAGAGTGAAGGGGTCTGAATACTTTCTGAATCCACTGTAAAATAACTGTGCTCGTGAGTTTTACATTACAGCCTTGTGGAGTAAACTAAAATGTATGCAATGACTGTTGTCCATTTTCAGAAAATGTTGTAACCGTGAAGTGAGTAAATAAAAACATACACTAACCTCTCTCTCACTCTCTCTCTGCTGGGCATTTGGTTCTGTTTTAGGCAGTGTCCTTAAAAGCATTATGTCCGCTTTCATTATCTCATCAGTCATATAAAAGCAGATTCTTAAAGTCTTTGTTTCCCAGTGTGTAGATGTGATAACTGGAGTCACTGGGAACATTTTTCAAAGGACAAAAGACACAAACATTTGCTTTATCTGCATATCTTTTGGGTTGGGGAAATTGGAAACTTAGATTAAAAGTGTTACACTTTCCAATAAATAATCAGTCCTCAAAGTTGTTTGATGTGAAATGGTGCCTTCTATATTGTATCTGTAACTAACTTTCCTTTTGCCTTGCACTTGGCAATTCTTTATGCTAAAATGCATTTTATTGAATCGTTTCTGCTGCCTTCTCAGTATATGGTATCCCTCCAAATTTACTGTCTTCTAAGATGTAAAACCTTGAGGTACTGCAAAGCTTTCCAAACGACAAACCAAATCTGAGTATTTAAAATTCCAACTACAAAATGATAAAAGGTGCCTTGTTGATGACAATAAATTGGTTGCAAAGGATAAATTTGAATGGTAAAAGGACAATTGGACAGCTAATAAATCGGCTTATGAGATGGTTACCACATGGTACATTTTTCTGCATAACAGGCAATTTGCCATATTTGCTACAGATAAACTATGTCCTATTAATTCACTGTGATTTAATCCATAGGGCAGTCATTACTTTCATACATCCAGTGGTAGAGACTGTTCATTTCGAAGACCACCTTAACGGCAGTTAATATAGATTTTTTTTTTTTTTAATTAGTTGCTTTGTTTCGTTTCTGCATGCATCTGGCTTTGTCACAGTTCTACATAGTTTGAAGTGTGGATGGCCCATCTAATTAGCCGTTGGTTGCATTCTCTCAACCTGCTGTGAAGTGGACCACTTGAATGTAGCAAAAGACAAGTGGGTGAGCTTTAGAATGTCCAGTTGTCTTTGAGATGAAGGATTTCCCTATATCTGGCAGTGTGCTACAATGCCCTTAAAAGCCACTCTTGATATAAGGGTTATAGATGAATTGTTCTATGCATAATAAAAGTTGGTCATTTGAGATAAGAGATATGGAAAGCTAGTATTTGAAAATCATGCCTCTACAGTCGTATCACCACTTAAGAGGAATAATAATTGTTACCAGACAGCAATTTCTGTGCTGCTAATGGCTTTGTTCAGTATCAAAGGCTGTTTGAGTGGTTAGCAGCAGATGTGGACTTTAAATGAGGACAATGCTAATGGCATAAAGAGTCTCATTTTGAGCATGCAAAGAATATAATGACCTCTTCTGGAACTTTACAATATATTTATATAACTACTATGTTAATTTTCTTTTTTGAGTTTAATCTATTTTAGTATTGCAGGCTTCCTATTTGGCTGGTTCTGAAATATCTGTACATTTGAAAATATACTTCAGATAAAATAAAGCACAAAATAATGCAAAATGTGTATTAACAGTGTGTGTATAATATGTACAGTGTATGTATGTATTTACTCAATTTCTAAGTGTGTACAAGCGGTATATAATTTTTTTTTTACTTTTACTAGCAAACACACAGACCTTCAGTCTTCAGATAAAGGTGGTACGCATGGAGCTGAACATTTTCATTTTGGCCCCACATTCTTTTATTTTCAGTAGGAAAAAATATTGCCCCACTGTGAGCGCCCTCGCCAATTTATTTTGGGAAACAGTGCCCCTCAACTAGGTCTTTATGTAAGGATGTAAAAGCAATGTTTGAATATGAGTGTAAGTTGCAAGTACTTGATAATCTCCTTGTTTGTCAGCATGACTTTCTCTGCCATTGTCGTTCTTGCATTCTGTATCATGGAGTATGTGTGGCATATCAAAGAGCCAAAGTATTAGCCATCTGCTCAGTGACTGAATATTCAGGCTTACCTCTAGTTCTTTATCAATGAAGTACCTCATGTGTTTGACTTGACGCTCAGGAGAGGTTGCCTCTGGAGTTTTCCAACCATTATGGTGTTAGCACAGATCAGTTTGTGGTGGTATTTGACTGTCAGCAGCCATGTATAACTGTTGAACAGTATAAAAATAAATAAATAATAAATAAATCACAAGACCTGTATCTGGTTTACTAATATTTTCATTTTTGTAACAGTAATTTAAAAATCTGAAGTATTAATACCTCTTATGTTTCAAACTTTGTATGGCTGCCGCGATTAATTCATGTAATTAACAAAAATTTTTAATTGAATTATATTTTCTTAATCGACTAACCATCCCTGCCCTTCCATCACATTGCACGCCAAAATGCTACAACTCTCTGTGTTGGTTTCGAGAAGGCTAATCATTATGGTAGCTGCACCACATTTCGTGGAAGAAGGTTCCTCCTTATAAGGCAAAATTCTGTATGGGAGTAATTCACATGAAAATCTTAGATAATGGTTCATTTTCCACAGTAGTTCTTTTAGTGTTGTGAAGCTGATTAACATGCTGGTGAGTAGCATCAGGACTAAAGAAACTCCCTTGTTATTTCTTTGGACAGAGGAGATATATTATCTACTAAGTGCACTTGCCAGTTGCTGCCATTATTACTCATGAGTGTACTTAAAGTAAAATAATATTTTTGCACATGGGCTAGCTAAATACGATAGTGCTATTTAACAGACTAGTCTATCTAGCTTTATTTCAGGCAAAGCTGCATTTTTACCCATTTCCAGATATTAATGCCAGGGCTGGCTTCTTGTAACCCTTTAACTGTCACTTTATTGATCTTGAACGAAAACTATTTCTCCGCAGTTATCAAAATTGAGTAACAATAACATTTCATATTGACATAGGTCAGCTTTATAAAGTTATTTTTAGGTATTTTTTCAAATCATTAAATTGTAAATAAATCAAATTCAATAAGGATCAGGTTTACTAGGTAAGACGTACTTTAAAAAATAAAAAAATCTAGTGCACTTGATGCAGTTTTTTTTTTTTAATTAAACATGATTTCTACTGCAATTTAGATTGCAAATGCTCAGTCCATACTGCTCAGCATCTCTTAATTAAAATGGCTTTGGGCTCTTTCGGCATTCTCAGATGACCATCATGCTGCCCTCATCTTTGTCATACAGAAGAGTCCCAGAAGAACCAAGTACAAGTTCTACTGAATACCATCTATGAAATGTAGTGCAGCGTTAAAGGGCTTCTCCACTTTGAGGCCAATGTCTGAAACAAAGATTTTATTTATTTTTTATTTTTTAAGCAGAAAAACTGTCCCAAGTGAACTTCTTTGTCTGTTGCATAGAGCCTCCTGTGTAGAATGTTTGATGAATTATTAATGTGCACTTATGTGATAACCTACTGATTAAGATATTTAGTAGGTTGCTTTTGAAAAAGTGAAAAATTGCCAACAAACCTCAATAAACGAATGGAATTTTACCATTTTTATAAATGATAAACTAAATGTGATGATGGCAATAACAAGCAGATGGGTACTTAAGAAAATGCCCATTGTACAGTCGTTGCCCTTTCAGAACAAAGCATGAAGCTGTACCAAAGCTGGCAGTGCAAAAATTGACCGTGACTGAAAAGTTCAACTTCTCCAGCCACAGAACATTAAATAATAAATATAGTATTTCAGTTTTACATCTCTGCCCTTCAGGAGATGTGTGTTGCCTTTCTCCTACAATATGATTTCAGTTGGTATCATTTATACTTTACACACATTATGAAGCTGCTTTATGCTAAATATGCCTAGCAGCTATATTTGTGCCGGTTATGAATAGCCTCGATCTCAATTTAAGATGGATTCATTGCAACACTCCAATCTAAAATAAAACTAAAAGCTTAATTATGTTGTCTTTTTTTCCAAGTTAAACTGCTGACATCAAGATATCTTAAGTCCATTATAAATCAAAAATTGATTTTTACTTTTAGGCCTTTTGACTTTATTTTATTGTAGACAATGCTGACTTGTTTGTCTTCTTGTTGGTGTTCATTTAGTAGTAATAATAATAATAATTACATTTATATAGTGTGTTTTTCATATGCGGATTTTTTTTTTTTTATATAAAACTAGGGGGCTTTGCCCCCTGCTTGCTTCGCTCGCCAACCCCCGTGTTTGGTTTTCCGGATGCACAATTTTAAGATTTTTTTTTCTTTGAATTGTTGCTATTTCATTAGTTTCACTTTTTTTTCAGAACTTCTATAAAAACAATACTTGTAATCTTGCCAGTGCCAATATGCTGAATCTTTTTAATGAGGTCAGGACAGGTTTCTCTGTTTGGAATTTCAGCACAGACAAAACGATCTACATCATCAGCAGTTAATAATTTGTTTTTTTTACAAAGTAAAAAAGTAAGTAGAGTTCTGCATTGGACTCCAGTCTGTAAAGTCGTGCTGTTTTCCTCTCACAGTTCCAAAGGTACATGGGGTTACCAAGCTGATACCCCAGCTTTTATCTAGGTTTTTGTACAAGGGCTAGACAGAACTTTTTTGACTCCTGGTGTAAATGTAGCTTTTTAAATAAGCAGACAGATAAATATATATACACTAACAAAGTAACCAATAAATACATGTGCGGTAAACTCTGTTTTTGAAATTCTCAAGATTCTTTATTTGTCACATGCGTAGTTACACAGGACAACACGCAGTAAAATGCATCCTGATCCGCTTATCGAAAACTGTGCAAAGTTAGAAGAATATCAGTTAGATTTACAAAAAGTCATAGATTGAAAGATAACAGTATAGTAGAACATCATCCATCCATCCATCCATCCATTTTCCAACCCGCTGAATCCGAACACAGGGTCACGGGGGGTCTGCTGGAGCCAATCCCAGCCAACACAGGGCACAAGGCAGGAACCAATCCTGGGCAGGGTGCCAACCCACCGCAGGACACACACAAACACACCAAGCACACACCAAGCACACACTAGGGCCAATTTAGAATCGCCAATCCACCTAACCTGCATGTCTTTGGACTGTGGGAGGAAACCAGAGCACCCGGAGGAAACCCACACAGACACGGGGAGAACATGCAAACTCCACGCAGGGAGGACCCAGGAATCAAACCCAGGTCTCCCAACTGCGAGGCAGCAGCGCTACCCACTGCGCCACCGTGCTGCCCTAGAACATAATAAATAAGTAAAATTATGTGAATAAAGTAGAATTAAGTGTAACTTTGATTAAACACAAGATTGGAAAGGACTGTGTCTTCCTATCTATTATGATCACAAAAGGCACCAATAGTGATTGGAATGCAGAATGCAGCTAATAGGTGATAGGAACAGGACGTGGGCTAGTCTTAGCCACCAATAAGGTGCCAAGTTTGTACACTATAGATGATGTGAGTGGAAGTAATTCTAAACAAGTTATAATACACCATAGTGGGTAAGCTCCATATGTGGTAAGATATTGATTTTTTTTTTTTTTCTTCCTCTTTTCTTGAGTGTGTTCTGTACCCACCAAGGTATTTATACTACTGTTACCATACATATATGTGCAGACTGCTCTTTTCTAGTGTTGAGGTTTTTATTATGGAGTAAATTATTGGATTACTACATCTATATATTATGTCAACATCCATTATGGTGGTGTTTAATACATTTATTGCCAGCCTAGTTGTCTTTGAGTATTCTTCTGTGGTTATCTTTGGTGTGGCTTCTGAGTAAAAGATCTATTCCTTTTATGTTATATTAGTTATATTAGTTTGCCTGCTGGAGTGTAGGATGTCTACCCAGAGTGGTACTGACTTCTTGTTGTGAACCACCTCTTTGTTTAAGTACTTAATTGATTACAGCATCAGCCTCACTGCAATTCATTTAATTTACATTTGTTTGACATTAATGCTTTATTAAAATAGCTCACATAATCAAAATTTAATTTATTAAGCATTGGTTATTTCAACTTCTATATTTTATATACCGCATTATCCTCTTTTCCCTTCCCAATAGCCATTCCTGCCAGCAAACAAATTTGTAGAAGTCAGTAGAAGCTATTGAAACTTCAGCAGAGCTTATGTCTGCATGTGTGTGGCATGATGGTCTCTGCAAATCTCTATCACACACCCCTGTTTTTAAAAAAAAAAAAAAAAAAAAAACTGGTGTGTGTAATATCTCTCTCTCTCTGTATGTATGTATGTATGTATGTGTATATATATATATATATATATATATATATATATATATATATATATATATATATATATATATATATAAAATATAATCTGTATCTTTAATGAAATTAAAACCACTTCAACTTTCACAGCAATTTTTTTCAACCTGCACACACAAATGTAATATCATGAAAATATTTTTAAAAATACTGTGATTTATTTATTCCACAGTTGTAATAAATCGGATAATAAACTAAAAAACACATTTTCTGTCATTTAAATAAAAATTAATCATAGTTTGTGTAATTTTCAAACAACTTTTATTTCCACTTTTTTTGTAAATTTTAATTAATGTAAGTGAAATTTGCCTTATACTACAAATGATTCATGATATTTGACTTGAGATATGATGTAAATATGTATATATACATACTATTTAATTAAATATTTGTAATTTTATTGGGACTCAAAAAAAAATACAAAAAAAAATATTCTTGTTCAAACTCCAAACTCCTATCCTCTAATCTAAATGTCAGTCTCTGACCATGCCAGCCAGGTACATGTCAGTATTCCCCATGGGGAAAATAAACTGCCTCAGAAATTAAATGGAAAGTTCACAAAAGAAAGAGAAGAGCCCAGGTAAAATTCTGGAAGTGTGTTTCTGTAGGACACAATTGGACAGACAACGTGGCATATACTAACCAGAGACAGAGAGGAGGAGAGTTTAAAACACACCTGCAGCTTCATGCAAAGTTGACGTTCTGTCGTGCCATCGAGAGACCACAAGATCTTCTGTCATAAAATTTGCACAGATGGGAGGCAAGAAGTTTTATGCCAGGTCTATCCCCAGTTCTGATCAAATGGCCTCTTTAAATCAGAAGGATGTGAAATAATTAAATGACATACAGTATGGCGGGGGAAAAGTGGACTGTCATGTGACCTTTCCTTGATCAAGTCAATTCAAGTTGGGGAACATGCACTGGTGCAGTGGGTTGCTGCACCCACTACAACTCGGGATCCCAGTTTGCAACCCCCCAGGCAGACGCGCAGTCCAGTCCCACTCTCCGGAAATGACCCTCTATCTGCCGCAGCCAGGTGTTACGTGGGTGACCACTTGGCCTGGTCCAGCCACTCTGGTCCCCAACAATGAGGATCTTACGAGCTGGATCACCCTCGGGGAAACGCGCCACATGGCCGCAGTGCTGTAACTGACGCTCCCTCACAATGCAGGTAATGTGCCTCATTCGGGACTCCATCAGCAACCGCTCATTTGACACAAACCAATGGTACCCAAGGATTTTCCGGAGATCCACAGTACCAAAGGAGTCCAGTCTTCGTCTCCGATCACTGGACAGCGTCCATGTCTCGCAACCATATAGCAAGACAGGAAGCACCAGGACTCTAAAGACTTGGACCTTCATCCTTTTGCATAGATATCGGGAATGCCACACACACCTCATGACCCCCCCCCCCCCCCCCCCCCATGCTCTCCCAATCAGTCTACTGACTTCATAGGAAGTGTCACCAGACACATGAATGTCACTGCCAAGGTAAGTAAACCCCTCAACAAGGTCGACACTCTCTCCGCAAACAAACACTGCTGATGGCTGTGCCCAAGAGGTCATTATAGGCCTGGATCTTGGTTTTTATCCAGGACACTCACAAGCCCAGACACTCGGACTCCTCACTCAGTCTCTCAAACGCCCCAATCAGAGCCTGCATTGACTCCGCAAAGATCACAGCATCGTCGGCAAAGTCAAGATCCATGAATCTTTCTTCATCAACAGATGCCCCACAGCTGCTGGACCCCACGACCTTGCCCAACACCCAGTCCATACAAGCATTGAACACAGTAGGAGCAAGAACACATCCCTGACGAACCCCAGAATCAACTGGCAAAAATGCAGAGGTCCTGCCTCCACTCTGCACAGCACTCACAGTACCAGTGTACAGGCCGGCCATGATATCCAGCAACTTCGAGGGGATCCCGCGAACCCTCAGGATGTCCCACAGGGCAGGTCGATCAACTGAGTCGAACGCTTTGCGAAAATCGACAAAGGCTGCCGATATTCACGTTTGTGCTCCATGAGAACCCTCCGTGCCAGGATGTGGTCGATGGTAGACTTCTTAGGTGTAAAACCAGACTGTTCTGGTTGCTGGTAGGTGAGCAAGTGATCACGGATCCTATTGAGGACGACCCCTACAAGGACCTTACCCGGCACCAAGAGCAGTGTTATACCCCTGTAGTTGCTGCAATCCAGGCGATCACTTTCCCTTTCCAGATAAGGACAAGAAGTCCCGTTTTCCAGTCAGTTGGGATGATGCCAGTCTCCCAAATGGAAGCAAAGATTGCTTGCAATGCCAGGAGGACAGCCTTAACACCAGCCTGGAGAAGTTCACCCCGGATACCACAGATCCCTGCAGACTTTCCTCCCCTTAGCTGGTTCACCATCTGTGCAATCTCAGTGAGATTGGATGGTTCACAGCTAATTGGAGGATCAGCCTCAAGGACTGTGGACCCAGAGATATCCAACGTCCTAGCCGGAGGATCAGCTTTGAACTGCTCAAAGTAGCCAGCCCAGTGGGTCACAACTGCAGTGTCATCCATAAGGACCGTTCCATCAGCCGCCCCGACTGTGACTCTCCGAGGAACAGATTTGGATGTGCGTAATGCTTCATTACCTCTGTAAGCAGGACATGGGTCGCTAGACCACAGATGGCTTGTCACTTGCTCACAGATTCCTCTAACAAACGCCTCTTTATCTACCCTCAGAGCCCTCGCAGCCGTCCTTCTCAGTTCCTGGTACAGACCAGAGTTGCCATTGAGCCGTGTGCTGCAACTCCTCTTGCTGATATCCAGGGTGCCCTGCGAGATGAAACACCTCCTTCGGGGAACACCGGTAACACCAAGGAAAAAATCACTGACATTAAGTTGTGGCTAAATGTTCAAAAACTCAGATTTTTGCAACAGATATTTTGCCTCACTAAGTATACAACATGACTCCTTTTTACCTTGTCATTATTGAGCACATGGCTTTCTTGTAACAGACTTACAGCATGCAAGCTTTGGTGAGGAAAATGCATCTCAGGCTGACAGAATGACTAAAGAGCTTCAGCTCATTGCCAAGATGGAAATGAGAGCAGCGTGCAGTCAGCTGAGCATGGCTGCCACAGTCTCAGCACACCTGGTTACAGCAAAATACCACAACTTACTGCCTGAAAACTGCTTCATCACAGGGTTGTCAAGAATGGCTTATTCTGCAAAGAAAGCTTTTTTTATTAAATTTTATTAAAATCACACAACATTCCATACAAATAAATCAAATTTTGCAAAAATAGGATCGAAAACAAAGCAACCCCCACCCCTAAAAAAAAGAGGAAGGCCAGCAGAGTAAAACTTTTTTTTTTTTTTTAAGAATTTGTAAGATATTGTGCTTTTGCCAGACTTTTTGCCACATCATTTCTGCATAAATCAGTGTTTTGAAATTTTTAGTTTTTTGCACCTAAGGTCAAAATTGTCACATTTTAGTTTTTACTGATACATGCATTTGTATATACTTTAGAACTATAAGATAATAAGAGTTCCTATTTATTTTTCTCACTGTGATCAGCTAATCCTGGCTGTCTAAAACATACTGTTAAGATAACTAACAATCCACACATTAATATGCATATAGTATTGCCTTTTATGTTCAACCACAAGGTTTTTTCTGCATTTGTTGTGGCTGGGAAGTTTTGATATCAGCAGGAGATATAATGTACTTCATAGTGGACACCATTATGTGTCTAATCTAAACCTGCGTAATCCTAATTTTATTGTATTCAATAACTTCCCTGAAGTGAAAAAAGTTATGAAAAGCTGGTTTGTAATTTATGTACACAGTGTATTTATGTACATATTTGTCTATATAGTGTGTGTATGTGTATGTACACGTCCATCTAGCCATTTTTCAAACCCCCATATCCAGGGCAGAGACTCAGAGAATCTGGAGCCCAAGCATTGGGCACAAGGCAAGAACAATCCCTGGACAGGGCACGAGTCCTTCGCAAGGTGAACATACACCCATGCAGACAACACAAGTTTAGCATCACCAAACCATCTAATCTACATGTATTTGGACTTGGGCAGGAAATCTATGCAGACAGACAGAACAGGCAAACTCCTCGCAGGGAGCCCCTGGGGCATGAACTCCGATCTCCTTACTGCAAGACAACATATTATTGTATTACAATGCCACTCGTGTGTGTGTGTGTGTGTGTGTGTGTATATTATAGATATTTCCATTTTTTTTATTGCAAATAAACTTGCAAAGGATTGGAAGGATGGGGGAAGATGGCCTTTTTAGAGCACTGCCTCACCCAAAATGCTAAATGACAGCCCACCTGGGTTGCAGCGGTGCCTCTGATTCCCACAGGGCTCCATGGAAGTTGGAATTTGGTGCAACCCTAATGGATTCTGTGAGTGCCCCCAGCGATGTTGCAGGAAAGGCTGAACTCTTTGGTGTAGCATTTCCGCCACACCCAGAAGTGCTGCTGGGAGATCATTACTGGACACCTGGTGCACTTCCGGGTACCCTATAAAAGGAACTAGTTGCCACTACTCTGGAAGCCAGAGTCTGGAGGAAGAGGAATGAAGCTTGCCAGTTGACTCGGAAGGACAAGAGAGAAATAAAAGCCAAAGGTGCTGTGTGCTATATTGTGCTTGGGACTGTGGGGAACATTTTATTTGGAAGCGTGTCCCCTGAACGGACAGAAGTAAGTCTTGTTGGTGCAACACTTGTGGCTGTGGCTGGTGTGTTCAGGGATTCATACTCCTCCCTGGCAGTCACAGTGCATAGATACAAATATATACATATATAAAGCCACATTATCATTTGCTTAAAAAAAAAAAAAAGTGATTTCTATTAGCATATGTTTAATATACTGTGAGTGTGAATGTTTTAGATATGATTCATAATAAATGACTATGTATACCTTCAGAGAATATGTTCTGCAATAAAACTGACTCAGTTATTACATTCATAATCATTATGGAACACCTTCTCTCAGCAAGTGGATATCCTTGGCTAGTCATGTACTGTCTTCCTCATTTTAAAAGTGCTATCTAAGATGATTTTTTCTCTCTTTTAGCATCACCAAACCTCCTGTCTGTTATCAATGTGTCAGATGAACATTTTCAGTCATCAGAAATCCTTGGGCCTGCATCATCATCTGCCATGTGGGAGGCAAGTAATAAATAGCCACTTGGGTTTTTTTTCCCCTACCTATATTATTTCCTTGATCTTGATAATTTACTATTTGTTCAATGAATTAAATAATGTAATGTGTTCTTTATGATAAGATAAAAATACCATTCGTTGACAATTTAATTTGTATAATATCTATTTATAGTATGAGTTAAACCAGCAATTTTACTATTCTTTAACAAAATGTAAACTTCTATCGGCAAGTGAATTAAATCTCAAAAGTATAATGACACAAATAAAAGTAATGATAAATAAAATAATAATATGGAATGAACAATAATAACAAAAATAATAACAGTAATAATACTACCAATGATGCCAAAACAGTATATAATCTCAAAATGAGTCCTTTGTGTGCTGAATCTTAAAGCATGGCGAAAGACGCAATCCAGCACCAGAGTCAGGACAGTAATAGTGAGTTTCATTTCGGATTTTCTTTCCAGATTTATCAGTTTTTGAACAGCACACTTCACAGGTACGAGTTGGATTCTGATTTTTTTTTTTTTTCTATTGGAGGTATATCTATATAAATAAAAATGTAAATGTTCGTTTGTTCAAAACCTTAAATCTCCGAAAGTTCTTCACCAATTGCTTTGAAATTTTGACACAACGTTGCATTCGAATACGTACGTGTTTTTATATACCTATTGAACATGTGCGAAGATTCAATGCTCTAAGTATAGACGAAGTGGCAATTGTTATAGTCGGAGATCAAGTCCAACCTAGAGATATTGTTCTTCATCGGAGAAACGATCAATTGACAAAAGTTGCAGAAACTCATCGATGCTACGATGCCCTGCAATATCCAATCATTTTTTGGGATGGTGCCGATGGACATCACTTCAACGTTAAGATGATAAATCCAGTCAGTGGCAAAGAAACAAATATGAAATGCAGCGCAATGAACTATTATTCATACCGATTAATGATTCGAGAGAATGAAGACAATCACATTTTGAAATGCCGTCAATTGTTTCACCAATACATCGTAGATATGTATGCAAAAATTGAAACAGAACGTTTGATATTCATCCGTTTGAATCAGACGAAGCTTCACTCTGAAGAATACGTTCATTTGCGAGATGCAGTTGTAAATGACGGTAATACAACTAACGTTGGAAGACTAATGATTTTGCCATCTTCATATACAGGCAGTCCACATCATATGCATGAGTACGCTCAAGATGCAATTGCGTATGTTTGTCACTACGGGTGTCCAGACCTATTCATTACATTCACATGCAATCCAGCTTGGGATGATATACAACAGCTCTTACTTCCTGGGCAATCGCCGGTGGATAGGCATGACATTACAGCACGTGTTTCCAGACAGAAGCTGAAATCGCTAATGGATTTCATGGTAAAACATGAAGTGTGTGGGTCTGTGCGCTGCTGGATGTACTCAGTGGAATGGTAAAAGAGAGGATTGCCACACGCACATATACTAATCTGGCTCTATAACAAAATCACTTCAAACGAAATCGATGATGTAATATGCGCTGAAATACCCAATGCCGACATCGATAAGGATTTGCATGAAGTTGTGACGAAAAATATGACACATGGACCTTGCGATACACTGAATCCAAATTCACCATTCATGATAGACGGAAAATGCTCTAAGCAATATCCTCGAGCATTACTATCCAACACAGTTACAGGAAACGATGGATATCCTTTATACAGAAGAAGATCAGCAGAAGATGGCGGTAAATTAGCAACAATACAAATGCAAAACGGTTACATCGAAGTAGATAACTGGTGGGTTGTTCCATATTCGCCTTTGCTATCAAAAACATACAAAGCACACATAAACAAATACTGTAACTCCGTTATATCGATCAAATACATTTGTAAGTACGTGAATAAAGGCAGCGACATGGCAGTTTTTGGCGTGCAACCAGAAAGAAGTGATAGGAATGCGGTCATACTTATCGATGAAATCGCACAGTATCAGGCTGGAAGATGCATAAGCAGCAATGAAGCTGTATGGTGAATTCTTTCATTTCCCATACATGAACGAAGTCCAGCTGTTCTTCACTTACCAGTACATCTACAAAATGGACAACACGTTTATTTCACAGCTGCAACTGTGCAACAAATAGCCCTGAATCCACTGGCTACAACGTTAACTGCTTTCTTCACGTTGTGTCAAAATAATGCGTTTGTGAAAACACTACTGTATTCGGAAGTGCCTACGTATTACACATGGAATGCGAGTAGAAAATCATTTGAATGACGCAAACGAGGAGAGCGAGTCGACGGACAACCTGGCATATTCAAAGAAACTATGATAGGCAGACTGTATACCGTTCATCCCCATCAAGATGAATGCTTTTTTCTTCGCATGCTGTTGGTAAATGTGCCCGGTCCAACGTCTTTCCAGCAATTGAGAATTGTCAACGGAGTTACACATGCCACTTTCCGCAGTGCATGTCAAGCTCTGAATTTATTGGAGAACGGCTGACACTGGGATGTATGCATTAATGACGCGTGCAACACGTCACATTCAGATCAAATTCGTACATTGTTTGCAATCACGTTGACCGCCTGCTCTCCTTCATCTCCAACAGAGTTATGGGAGAAATCTAAATCGCACATGGCTAAAGATATTTTATACGCAACGAAAATTCAAATATGAACATAGATTTCACAGCAGAAATGTACAACGAACCGTTGATAATAATTGAAGATTTATCCTTACACATCCTGAACAACGTTCTCAATTGGGAATGCCATCACCGAATCGATCTGCTTCTGCTTAGTTCGATGTAGAATTGCGTCATGAACAAAATTACAACACTGGTGATCTTTTCTCGTATGTGCAATCAAATATTCCTAAGCTAACGCTTGAGCAAAAAGGCATTTACGATCAAATAATGCAAACTGTCAATAACGGGGTGGAGAAATCTTCTTCTTAGATGCGCCAGGAGGAACTGGTAAAACATTCCTAATTAGATTGATTCTGGCAGCAATTCGATCCCAAAATGACAAAGCCTTAGCTCTTGCGTCGTCCAGAATAGCTGCGACATTGCTACCTGGTGGAAGAACTGCTCATTCTGCTTTGAAATTGCCATTGAACATCCAATTCATTGAAACTCCCACGTGCAACATTTCCAAAGCATCCGGCATGGGAAAAGTATTGCACAAATGCAAATTTATTGTTTGGGATGAATGCACAATGGCGCACAAAAAATTGCTCGAGGCTCTTGATCGATCATTGCCAGATTTGCGTGGAAACATCAGACCATTTGGGAACACATTAATATTGCTTGTAGGAGATTTCAGGCAAACATTACCTGTAATTCCTCAATCAACACCAGCGGACGAAATAAATGCTTGCCTGAAATACTCTATTCAGTGGCGACATGTAAAGACGTTAAAATTAACTACACATATGCGTGTCCAGCTGCAAAACAATCGATCAGCTGAGGTATTCTCACATCAATTGCTGGAAATTGGGAACGGAAAGGTACCGGGAGATCTGACCTCAGGACGAATTTCATTGCCTCATAACTTCTGCAATTTAGTGACGTCAAAAGAAGAATTGGTTGAAAAAGTATTTCCCAATATTCAAACCAATTATAAGAATCACGATTGGCTGAGTGAACGAGCTATTCTTGCGGCCAAGAACAAAGACGTCTACGAACTTAACAATATTATTCAGTCTAACAATCAAAGCGAGGCAGTCACATACAAGTCCGTCGACACTGTTGTGGAAGCAGATGAAGCGGTTAATTATCCAACAGAATTTTTGAATTCACTCGATCTGCCAGGGATACCACCACACGTACTGCAATTGAAAATCGGCGTACCAATTATCATGTTGCGAAATATCAACCAGCCAAAGCTTTGCAACGGCACGCAGCTTGCAGTAAAAAAAATTAATGAGCAACGTCGTAGAAGCAACAATCTTGACAGGACCTTTCAAAGGTGAAGATGTCCTTATTCCTCGCATTCCTATGATTCCAACAGATATGCCATTTCAATTTAAGAGATTCCCAATTCGATTGCCGTTTGTAATCACCATCAACAAAGCTCAGGGCCAATCTTTAGAACTGTGCGGTTTAGATCTAGACACGGATTGCTTCTCACATGGACAATTATATGTTACGTGTTCTAGAGTCGGCAAACCAGACAATCTCTATATCTACACAGACAATGGAACAACAAAAAATATTGTATACCCACAAGCATTGTGAAATAAAACATATTAGAAACGTGTGCTTTCTCTTTTCTTTCTTTTCCATTTAACCAGACTGAGCCACAGCAACGCGTGGCCGGGTACAGCTAGTAATCAATAAAATGTCTACCAGTAAGATGCTCTGGATTGATCCGCCATATGCTGTGTCGACCATGTCTCTCTAGCAGTAGTGTGCAGCAGTGATTTGTTCAATGAGCTGGCATGTAAAGTTCGCATGAGATCCAGTTTCGACAACTTTTTGTTTAACATGAATGCATTTCAAATGCACTGTTCCACCAGATGATGAATATATTTTTGTAGTATTTCTTTTGTTTACTCTGCATAATGTAATAGAAAGTCAATTCTTTATCCTCACAGTTAATGTCCCCTTTTGTGCTATTGTAGTCAACCACAACAGAAGGCTTCATAACCTGCTTGTTTCCTTTTCTTTTGCCTGTACAGTGACTGTAGCTGCATTGTGTAAAGTGCTAAGAAGACAAGCATCTTTCTTGTCTTTCCATTTCAGCACAAGCAATTTACCCTTTGCAAAGCTACTAGCGCACCTCGCTGTAAGTCTTCAGGGATGCCACGATGGTTGGGATGCACTGTTCCATATATGTCAGTCTTTCTTTACAACAAAAAGTTCAAATAGCTATGGCGAAAGTATACAAATTTTCCATGGTTACACAGTAACATTGATTCAGCAGAGCATCTATCAAAGTCAGCACCGATGATACAGCAACACTGTACTGATTGTATTTCGGAACAAACATTGTCCCTTTCTCTGTGTACAGAACCAAATTCCAAGTGTGTCCCATTTTAGATTCACAAAGCTTGTAAAACTTTGTTAAATCTTGCTCTTTTTGACACAATGTACTGTATTCATGACAGTCTGCCCTTAAAAGCCATGAGACTTTCATCGATGCTGACATCATGATCGGAATGTAAACGCTCCGGAATTTTGCTGTAATGGCCTGGTATATCTGCCAAATTTTCTTCAGTTTGCGTGCTGGATGAGTATTCTCATCAAAGTCTTCGTTTATGGTAAAGTGCAGATATTTCATAATTTGTGAAAAACTACACTGTTTCTCCAAAGAACAGCAGCCCTGACACTACTTTTATAGCCTGAGTGATTTTTGGTTCTAACACTTAATCAAGACACATCTGTACAGTTGCCAGAGTGACACTCTGGACTAACACTTTTACACAGTTTTCACAGCCCGAGTAACACCTGGGTCAAACGTTAAGGAGGCTTTCACTACACAGCTTGACAGACAGACCATAAGCCAAGAGGAAATAGCAGTATTACTCAGAAAGGGTGGTCAGCAACGCAGGACCCTCCTCAAACAAAACTGTCTCATCTTCATGCCGGTTTACTCTATACACATGCATTTCTGAAACATAGCACCTGTAGTGGTTGTTGGGTAAATCTGAAATCAGTGTATTGGTGTTTTAGACCACAGTATAAGCACACAGGCTGCTAAATGACATTTATTTATTAGTGCAGGCTGAACACTCTGCAGCTTAATGTTAAGCTTAATTAAGTTTAAGCTTAATGTTAGCCAACACAAGAAAATGATGATGAAATTCGGGAAGATAATTGATTTTCTTGACTCCAGTCTCCTTCAGGGTGTAGAGGATGAGATAGTTTAGATATATAGGTACCTGTTGGTTTACCTTATTAGAAATCGAAATTATGTTACAAAAACACCACAAAAGAACCAGAATCTACTATATTTACTGAGATGGCTCGGCTTATTTGGTGTGAATGAAATGTTTCTGAATGTTTTATCGATCAGCTCGTGTGATTTGACTGAAGCATGAGAACAGTTTCCAACAATAAGAGTTCATTGCAAAGGCTAGCCATGTTCTAGGCAGTAGCATAAAGAAAGATGTTTGATATTCAGCTAGTTGTCATTAACAATGTGTAGCATCCTTTTCATGAGTCAATTCATAGAGCACCTTCAGAACCAGACTTTGTGTTTTGCCACTAGAATTTAGAACATAATCTCTAGCTGACATTTTTTCGCCATTTTGACGTATTCATTTTATTTAGATGATGGATCTCTCCTGACCAATTTTTCTATGTTTACATTTACTGCGCAGGAAAGCCGTCAGCTGGTTAAGTCAATGCAATGTATGCATCTGCAGAACCACTGTCTGTTACATCTTTTGCATGAATGAATAATTCATTGTTTTTTTTTATTACATAGCATACATACTAATCTTCACATAAATTGTGTGTAAAGCTGTGTTTGATTATAAATGCATCAAAGGTTATCTGTATAATCTTTATCATTGAATTGGTTTGTTGGTGTCTTGATGTATATATGCAATTTTACAAAATTTGTATGAATTTCTAATTATGTAATTCAGTATTCAGTTTCACACCTTCTCTTTGAATTAATGTCCTCAATGAAACTGTTGCCTAGCCTCCTGAGATTTACTTGAATAAAACTTTAGCTGACTGGTAAGGAGGAGGAGGATGGGAGCATGCGCTGCTGCACCCACCGCATGCTGAACCACCTGGATTCGGACCCGAATGCAGTGGGTGACATCGCAGCATCTCATTGAAACAGTGTGAGGTTTGTTTCATAGTGGCTGGAGTGCCAATTCTGACACCAACCCCCAAGTTTTTCCTGTAAATTAGAGGACCTGTTTGTAAGCTGAATTTTTATTCAGTAATGGAATTAGTTAAGGAATAAAAATGCATGGGTTGTTTGTGTGATGATGTGACTTGTAGTTTGACACATTTGAATGAAAGAGATGAAATAATTTTGAAATAAATCGCTTTTTAATACAGCACCATACGTAATCCTGATAAGGGAACAGTGACTTCCCATTCTGTCTCTGCGGTTGTCCATTCAATCATCATTTAATTATTTATTTATCTTTAACTCCTTTGTCCAGTTCAGGGTCACAATCAGCAAGTTTGTAACCCTACTGCACTGTATGCAAAGCAGAAATCTGCTTTGATGGAGTGTCGCACTCTCACACAACAACTCGTCTATCTATATTGATGATGAAATGAGCAGCTCCATATGTTAATTCCAATACAACCTTTATGCAGCTATTATTTATTTATTTAATTTCTATGTCAACCAGACATTTAAATTGCTCGGCTCATAATGCTTTGAAGGAATAGGTAAATCTCTCAAATCCTAAGATACCTAATGTATCAATGGCAGCACATCATTGCACATAATTGAGATGTGCATTTAGTTCTGCTGCTGCTGAAACTCCATATTTCAAAGGTGAAAACAAATCAGAAAGTATTAAATGTATGCCATCTGTTGGGTTTTCAGTACCAGAATAATATTCATTAGTATAACCGTTCAAATGTGATGAATGTAGTGAAAGTACATCTGACACATATTTAAATATACAGAACCCAATGGGATGCAGTCTGCAGTTATGATCAGTCCAGTCCAGTGGCTAATTCTGCATTAGTAAACAGATATTTGCTTACATAAGGGAGCTTGAAGGCAAGGCAAAGGCTGTTTTACAGGAATTCTGAAATAATCTGAAATCAACATGTTTGTTTTCACAAAGGCAGGCTTAAAGTTGGAACAAATAGAAAAGGGAGTGAAAGGTGGAAAACAAAAGCATCAGAAGTTTATGGTACAGTATGTGCAATTTGAATTAATCTGACTTGTCTGAATACAAATGTGTTATTAACTAGCTAATAGCTCTGTTTGTACTGCTACAGCAAACATCAAAAACTTGACAAAATGTTTGTCAAAGTGAATCTATCCTGAATAATCTTGCAATTCATTAATTTATGTGAAATGTTTGTAATAATGAGATTTTATTTTAGGCAATTTTAACTTTTCGGTTACTGGACACAGTACGACTGAATAAATTTAATAAATGTACGTTGTAAGATGAACAAGGTACATAATGTTTATCGTATTTTTTTTAAATATAAATTCTATGCTGAAATCCCCATTTGTTGTTACGTCGAAGGGGGCTCAGCAGCAAATGAAATTCCAGTCATGCTTCAGCCATATGTCATTGCACATTCCATGTTGCTGGATGAAAATTTATGAATATACCAAATTAAGGCTTTACAAAATACTAAACAAATCTACAGAACAATTCGTTTGACCCACACATTGCCTGAGGTGCTGCTGTTTCTCCTGCCAGTAGATTGTCGCTGTTGTATTCCACCCTTAGTATGTCCTGTATATAATATACACCTTTTTGGGATTGGAGGTTTCAAAGTACTACTCCAGCTATTAAAGTGGTATCAGAGAGCAGGATAATCCTGATTAAATGGTTAAGTTCAAAATAGTGCTGTCAAAATGGTGACGAGAACCAAATAAATGATGGCCCCTCAACTGAACTCCACATCAACAGAATATATTAATTCTGTCCTTGCATGAACTTGCTAAATGCACAAGATCCATTTGACCCCTGACGTCTCACTTATGCAAATCCCTTTTATAAAGTGCTTAGCAGGTGCTTATTCAGCTTTGTGACTTCTACTCTGTGGAGCTTTCTCCCAAGAGATGTCAGCAAGGATTTATCAAGCATAATGTTCAAATCTTCCCTTAAAATTGCACCCTTTTGCACTTTATGCAATTTGCTTTGTTTTATAATGTCTAGGTGATGGGCCATTTTGCAGGCTTTTACTAATGCTCTGGTTTTCCCATGTTGTTTAGCCTTTCAGTTTGAATTACGTTGCATTGCTTTATATTGTCCTGGTTTGCTTTGAGTAGCATTGTTTAATGGTGCTTACTATGAAAGGCTCTATATAAAATTGACAGGAATGAGCAGGTACTGAAAATATGATTTAATTAGTATCAATATTATTGAGCATCAGAAAAGTGCTATATAAAATGTAGTGGTATTATTATTAATAATAATAACTATTCTGGTGAATACTATGCACCCACAGTCACTGATTAGTACTACTTACTCCTAGTTATCCCCTTAAGTATATACGAAGAGACAATTATATAGTTTTTCTTAGCCTGAGGCACATCTGTAACTTCTCTTGAATATTCTCAATTTGTTCATAACACCTCTTACTACTGATTACACCTTTTGTCTGTGGTGATTCATGACATGATCTAAAAAGAGCCTGGAATCAGAAAGTTTACCAAACTCTTCAAAACATGAAGGCTGTCTTATACCTTTGTAAGTGCAGAATGCAGTGTAGTGCTCTGTTTGTAGAATTTGTAATTATACAGTCAGTTGAGATGAAACAACCTGTAGATATCCTTTTATTTTCTCTGAACTGGTTTTAGAAAGGGACGTGTTTTGCTTAAAGAGTACAATCAAAACCAGTAGTATTTTGATAAGCTATTCATGTGAAAATTCCTGAATGAGTTAATGTTATTTCTTGGTTATTAAGAAGCCAAAGTGAAGTCTTCAACTGAATTTATTTCGATCTTAACCATTATTTCAGATTACTACAAAAGTTATTGAAAGCAGACAGTTACATGCTCTGTGTGGTTTAGGATGTGTGCTATGCAGTTGGACTTACTACCATGGATCATTTCGATCATTGCATTAAAAAGCATGACCTAAGAACAAAATCCATACTGAAAGGCACCTCACAAAATGAAACACTGAAATGTGGTTGGTTGGCTGTGTGCCTGCTGAAGGTGGACTGCATACACAGTTACTGAGATATTTAAAGCAAGTGACTGAAAAGGCTATAGCGAGAGAATTAATCTCCTTTAGCATTATGTTTACCCTAGGAAAAAAAAGGAAAAAAATGTATTACGTGTAACACAAACATGTAAATACCAAAATGTCAACATAACTACACTAGGAAAGGTCTGTTTAGTGTCTACTGCTGTACTGATGCAGATTTAGAACACATCCATCTATCCATCCATTATCAAACCCACTATATCTTAACTACAGGGTCATGGGGGTCTGCTGGAGCCAATCCCAGCCAACACAGGGCACAAGGCAGGAAACAAACCCTGAGCAGGGCGCCAGCCCACCGCAGTAGCACACATCCTTTGTATGATATTTTTTGGATTTCATTGATTTTATTAAAATCAAATAGTATTCCATACAAAGAAGTCAAGTTTTATAAGACTTGGTTCGAAACATTTTATCCCCCACCCATGAGAAAGAGAGTTAGGCCAGCAGAGTAAAACTTTAAGCTAGTAAAAATAAGTAAGTAGATAAATTAATAAATAAATAAAAATAGAGTTAAAAAAAAAGAGGAGAGAGAATCTGATTCCTCCATTAAAATGCTTATTCTAAAAATTTATTAATTAGATCCTGCCAGGTTTTAAACAAGTTTTGTACAGATCCTCTCAGTGAGCATTTGATTTTTTCCAATTTCAAATAATACATAACATCAGTCCTGTGATGGGTTGGCGCCTTGCCCGGGATTGGTTCCTGCCTTGCGCCCTGTGTTGGCTGGGATTGGCTCCAGCAGACCCCCCGTGACCCTGTGTTCGGATTCAGTGGGTTGGAAAATGAATGGATGGACATAACATCAGTTATCCACTGACTTAAAACAGGTGAGTTAGGATTCTTCCAGTTGAGCAAGATAAGTCTACGTGGCAATAGTGAAGTAAAGGCAGTAATAGTTTGTTTGTCCTTCTCCACTTTAAGTCCGAACACAGTTGTTAGTGGATTAGGAGGTATTGTGACATCAATGCTGTCTGATAGGCATTTAAAGATTTTTGTCCAAAATTATGTTAATTTGGTGCATGCCCAAAACATATGGCCCAGTGAGGCTAGAACTTGACTGCGACGTTTGCAGGTTGGATCTTGTCTGGGAAACATTTTGGAAGATTTTAAATTACACAGATGTGCTTTGATATATAATTTTCAGTTAAATAATTGTATGGTTTGTGCATATGGAGCTCAAGTGAATATTGTGCATTGCTACCTTCCACTCCTTTTCTGAGTTGTTGAGTGAGAGATCCTTTTCCCCACTGTATACTCTTGGATCTTTGAAAGGGATGGACTTTGAAATGTTTTTATATATTACAGAAATGCTGTTTGAGTCCTTAACACTGATCAATATTTTTTCCGGCATAGAGGTAGGTGGGTTGTGAGGAAAATTGGACAGGTTTTGTTTAACAGAGTTTCTAATTTGAAGGCAGTGAAAGAAATGTGTTGCTGGGCAGTTAAATTTGGAGTGTAATTGTTAGTCGGATACGAAGACGTTGTCTATGTACAGATCTCTAAGTGATTTAATCCCAAATGTTTTCCAGACATTAAAAACTGTGTACGTTTTGAGAGGGTGGAAAAAGGTGGTTCTTATGGCAGAGGTGTCACAGATAAAAGCTTCTGTATCTTAAAACACTTCCTACATTGGTTCCATATTCTGAGTGAGTGAAGCACAATTGGGTTGTTAGTATAACAACCCATACGATATATCATCGTATATTGACGATGATATATTTTAAGGCATTCACCAGCGCACAGCCAACAGCACAATGTTGTAATCAGGACTGAAGAAGCAGTTTTCTTTGCACACTTTTCATATCTTTTTTTTTCAGTTGCTTGCATAAAAGAGTGCAGAATGCTAATGCCTGATCAACACAATTGATGTGCCCATTGTGTTATTGCAGGCTACCACAGTGCAAATTTTAGTGACTTCCATATTTCCCCTGACATGAACACTGACAGTTGCTGCATTGTGAACTGGTAGCTAATGTCCTTGGATATGATCATAATTTGCCCTTCTGTCATGTAGCTGCTGTCGCACCACATTAAAGGTTCATGCGACCTAATACAGTGGGCATATCGCTGCAATTTTGTCATATAGTGCTATATGCATACGGCTTTTCGATTGATATTTGTTTTTTGTTGGAGGTCCCCGTCCCACTCATGAATATTGATGAGTTACCTTAGCGTTAGCAATAAAATGGAAGAAAGCCATTAGAATTTTTTTGCAGCAGCAGCATGGTGTTTTCATCCACTTGCCGGCTGCAGAACACTGTCCCAATAGTTTCTCAGGCTTCCTACTATAAAGCATGTCATAACACGTCACCCGAGGTTTGACTCGTGTTTAACCATAATTACATAGAATTCCAAAACAGAGTCACAACGGGTGGTTAATGCTAAGGAGATCAATGAAATGTTGGGATTTCTCTTTTTATTTTATAATATATTTCAAGGTATTGTTTTGTTAAATCTAACACAATGCTTTTGAGCTCTTTTTGCCTAAAGCAAGAAATATTTGGGAATCTAAAATTGCTGAAAATTGATTAGCAAACTGTTCCAAAGTATATATTTTAATTTTATAATATTGGTACTAAATTAGTTTTGTTGTGTTTAAAGTCATCTTAAATCCACAGTCACAGTCAAAATCCAAAGGCATGCAAAGTTAGGTGGATTTTACGCTAAATTGACCCTATTTGGGTGTGTGTGTGTGTGTGTGTGTGTGTGTATTACCATGAAATGGACTAGTGCTCTGTCCAAGGGATTGTTTCTGCCTTTTGTTCTATGTTTGCTAGGCTAGGGTAGGCTTTAGCCCCTCTTGACTCTGCTGAGGATAATGGTACAGTATATTATGGTATTTACTCTTTAACTTCATTCATAAATTATCATTCATAAATTGTCAGCTGCAATATTTTCAGGTGTTTGATGTGATCAAAGGGTTACAGGATACAAAAACAGCATTCATCTTACCAGCTATTTTATATACTCATTTACGTTAATTTATTGCAGAAGATACTCCTGTACGTATCCTGTGGAGGGTGATGCATGTCCTTGGAGAAAGTCCAAACAAAATTAACAGATCCCCTTTCGAAATGCAGATCCCAAGAATTTTTGATAGAAGCATCGCCCTCTTTACCAACAAGCTGGCCATAAGGTTGAATAAATTTCTTCTTTTTGCTAACTGCTTTATGGACTATGATAACCCATAGCATTATTTTGATTTGCATCAATCCGAGTTTAATGTCAAAGATTGAAATCCATTTGCTTGCTTTGGGGTTGACTTTTGAAATGTCAGCATAGTAAATCAGTTCTTAACCAAATACTTGCGCCAGAAATGCATATATTTGATTCAGAGTATGTGGCACTGAATGTCTTTCAATGTGTGAAGTATAATTTGTGGAGCAAAGCCTGGATCAGTAATTGTTTACTTAAAAAGGGTAACTTGCAAGCAAAATCATGCTGCTTGACCTTTTCACTGTGGACTTATTCTGGTATATGACAGCTGGTCCCAGGCATCTGCACTGGTACATCTCATACAAAATATTGACTGTGCAAAAAGCCTAATAAAAGAAGTGCACACATCTCTTCTATGCTCTCTTGTAATACAGTACAGGCTTTGGTTGGCCCCTCAGCTTAAAGATAGTGTTCTTTAAATATACCATAATGTAACCCTGTGCATCACCTTGAATATTTTACCATCACTTTTGACTAATTGATCGGCCCTCAGCCTGGCATAATGCCCTTAGAGTTGCCACTTTTCTTTACGTGTCTGTATCCTATTTTGGGTCCAAGGCAGCTAAATTAGCAAAATAAAGTCCAACTCCCCCTAAACCTTTAAATGAAAAACAGAGAATGTATTTTTTGCTATATTACATTAATATACAACTAGATACTGAGTTTCTGTTCTATATACAGTATAAACTCTATACTTTTTATTATCATGGCAGAATTTTACAATAAGCAGAGAAATTTACCTGATGCTGTTTTAGAATTAGACATTGGCTCATTATCCTCACATTATCAGTATTTGCATTTTAGTGTAAGATGCACATGAATGCTTGCTATTCAGCACTGGAATAAGAATAACTGGCCACAGAAAGGCATATTACCCATTCTTGTAAATAGTTTTCTGTTCTTTTAAATTTAATTTAAAGAGAATGCATTTTGTGTCTAATCATCTCCCTTACATATGAATCAACAGTGGTGCCTCTGCATTAAAGGAATACACCGAACAAAAGTAACATTTTGTTTACAAACACCACAGAGTGAGTAAAAGATTTTTAATGATGGCTGAGAAAACAATTGTAATCTCTTGGTTTTCATGGAGAACAGAGATTGCAAAGTTTTTTGATACAATGAGCTTCAATTGAGGCCGGCGGGGCTTCAGAACAAAACAGCAAATAAGAGCAAAACGTCCATGAAAAAATATCAAGTTACTCCAGTTGCTTATTTACAACATCCAAAGCACATGCATTTTGTTGCTAAAATATTGCTATATAAATACTTCTGAAAAATTGGAGTGCACAAACAGGAAGCGTGTTCAAATGGGGTCGAGCTTTTTAATTGAAGATCTACCTTCTCCTCACATTCATTGGTTATGAGCCCTGAAAAACTGTATATTTCTATTATAACTCGTAGCAAAATTTCATAGGATTGTTACACGGCACATTCCAAATCATACATTTGTGAGCACTGTTGAAATATTAACACAATGCAGATTTCTTTAGTCTTTTGTCTTGAACCACAATTTTTGTTTTGTTGCTTAATGGCCATTATGTCTGCAAGTTTGTAGCCTGTTTCTGCCTAGTCTGTTTTTTCTTCCATATAGCACAAAATAATCTGTTAAAGATCATGCCATCGCACCAGTGCGTGATTTTTGTCACAATACGGAAAGCCACTCAAGAACTTGCAAAAACTGTATGTTAAAGTTCAATTTTTTTTTATCCTAACCTGCATCAGTATTAGAATATCTGTTTGACATTTTAAACCATGTGGAATAAAAGCTAAAAGACTCGCCTATTTTATCATGCGTTTCAATCAACATGACTGTAACAGTTTTCTAAATACAGTACTTCTACAACAGCTTGATATCTTGATTCTACTATAGTAACTCTCTCCAGCTATTCATCTACTCCATTGTTTAGTTTATTCTTAGTTTATTCTTCAATTATGCGCACACAGCCTTTAACTTTTACATAGGATCGAAAGTTGTTTTATTTACTGTTTTGTTTTTTTAAATCATTTTATGATGGAGTATTCTATGAACAGCACTGTATACAACTTATTGATTTAAGGTTTATTACTACTACCAGACAATCTTTGTGTCCCTAAAATTATTCCTGGACACCAAAAGTGAATTTGCAAAACCATTGTAGGGTACAGTTGGCTGGATTTGTCTAGCCTTTTCAAAGCATTTTTCTAGTAGGGATAATTAAGGTGACAGTATGTTCAGCTAAGTGTGTCACCTTTTATAAGCAGCAGCAAGGAATCCAAAGCTGGTGGCTGATGAAGAAAAACTTAGAAGACCTGATGGAGGAGGTCATCACTTTTCTGGCCAAATTCAAAATAATATATTTATCTGTGGTGACCAGTTTGTCCCAGTATCTATTATTTTGTTTATTTTATATTTTTTTGTCTGTGTTCAACCAAAGTTAAAGGTTTTAAAAACCAATCCGACAATTCATAGGGTAATCTTTTATTGATGCTGGATTTTCTATGAACCACAAATGCACTATTGTGCTGCTGCCACCACACCTTTTGCAAAGTTTGCAATTTCTTTCACTGTAAGCTTTGAATTTTTCACATTTCTTACATGAAAGCTGTGCAGTTCTGAGCCTGAACTATCAGACCATGGAGACTGGCAGCACTGATAAGGATATACTGAATGCATAGCTAATCAAGTTATGTAGAGTGCTGCTTGCAATTGCTACATTTTGATCAAATGAGCACAAGTGAAAAGATGGAAAATTTAAAGATGTCTAACAATAATTTATGAAAGAAATAAATCTTTTAACATTATGAAAATGTCTCAATTCCTTGTTTCCGTCCAAGTCATTTTCTCTTTCAAATTACCAAATCACACTTGTGAGGATTTTTTATTTATTTAATTTTAAAGAGCCCAATGCTGCTCAGTAAAAATGGTTAATTTTCTCATTGATTGTTTATACCATCAAGCTATTAATGCATATGTAGTGGAAAACACTAAAAGAAATCTCAAATATTGCGTATTAAATCCCGCATTCTCAAAAATGTGTAAGTTCATTATTGACTCCAAATTGGCCTTTTCTACTGTATGTATGAGTGGGTGTGTATCAGAGCTTTGTGCTGCTGCTGCTGTTACAGCTTAGCATTTGGTGGGATAATATAAAATAGACAAAATATTGTACATTTTACTTATCACTCGACTATTAGTAATGGATATCAAACAATATGTTCATTGTGTATAATGCATTTCATACTCCCAAATGATAACGTCTTTGCCTCTCAATGTATTTGCAGGAAAATGATATTGACTTAGATGACGATGTCAGCTCATTATCCAGCGCTGGCTCTGATATTTCTGCTAAGAAACAAAGCAGTTCCTCTGGCCTGTTGTCTGTGTCTGGGGTAAGATTTTTTTTTCATCTGTTGAAGTCCTCTATGTATAGTAAACCTATGAGTTCTTACAAACATAACAGTTGCATGAATACCAGTGACTCCTACTATATGCGGGGATATAGCCCACCAAAATTCCCTTTGTAAAGCTCTATTTTCTATTGAACAGATGGTTCACAAGTCGAAGGTTGGGACTGAGCTTTGTGGTTTAGAGTCCGGTTTCCTCATCACTTTGCTATGTTGGCTGCTGTGCTGAGTTTGGTTAACCTTTCTATAGTATCAGTTCAATAATGTGGGATTATTTGCATCACACCATTTATTTTAAAGTCCTTCATATTTAATAAAGTGGGCAAATCCTGCTCATCTTAGAAAACCAAAAGGAAAAACAAGACTTACTATTTTAATTGTGTGCTGTTAGGGCAAGTTCAGATGTAAAAAAAAATAAATCCATGATTCATGCATGTTTTGAGCGTGCAGTGTGACCACTCAACTGTAAATTGCAATTGTTTTAACTTGTAACATCTCATATTTGAATGAGAAAACTTAAAAATGTGAAATGGATTCTTGTCATGTAAACACCATACAGGTACAGGTATCGAGAATGGTGTCTTCATGTTCATCATCTGCATGTAATGGATTTAGTTGCAGTCCTTTTTTTTTCCATTGTTAGTCATTTAGCAATTTTGAGGTTGTCAGAAGCTGTCACCTATCCTGTTCCATATTTTGAGCCAACCGGAGACGCAACATGACTATGTCACGGGGCACACTCATACACCCAGCCAAACATTATCCATATGATGGACAATTTCGAGTTGTTAGTCCATAATCTGCATGGCTTTGGATACAGGCAGAAAAGAAACACAGACATTGAAGATGGAGTGGAAAATCATTACAGGCAGTGTAGGCAGTATAGCAGGTAAAAATCGTGTCAAGTTTTTATTTGCACTTACAGAGAGTCTCCAACAGTAACAAAATAAATGTTACCGGTAATTGTTTCAGCAGTTCCACATTTGTCAGACTTTCTTGTGCCTCCGCTCATAAGGCTGCTTTAAATCCCAAAACAAACTACCCTATTGATATAGCATTAAATGTGTTAGCACAGAACCTCAGAGATTTAGTGCATTCTCTAAAGCATACTTAATACCTAAAACAAATTAACAAGCACTAAACTTGTAATGCACATTGGGTTTTCGAAGCTAAATAAATGGCCATTAGAACAAGTGTATTAGCACTTTAGTTATGGGTGCAACCTTCCGTTATGAGTACATTACTGTAGTCCTGTGGTTGACCACAGAGAAACATCTGGTAGCTTTTGTGAAATACAATCTGCAAGAAAAAAACACCACAATAAAGAGTTTTCTACAGTAATACAGAAGTAATGGATTGACCTTTAGTTGAGAAGTTTGGTTTATCAGAGAACAATGTTAAAAAGGAAATGAAGAGTTGGAAAATTAAAGCATTAATAGTACGTAATAAAGTTTAACTTGATTGGTCAATTAAATTTTACTTTTTGCCTAGCATCCATGAACTAGTTAATGATGTTAATGATATCCTGTAATGTTTGGATTTTTTTTTTTTTTTTTTTTTTTAGTGTTAATTAAACCAGTGTTGGTTTATAAATTACTGCTCAGAAAATGTCAGTGAATAAATTTCTTTTCCTCTAAGGACTGGCTTGGCCTGAGCAAAAATATTCCCTTGCATTACCTTGTAAGTGTTAATTGCTATTATGCAATATACAGTAATTTCCTATTTATGTGTTTAAAAAAATACATGCATTGCAGAATGCACTTCAAAATGTATTTGTCAATGTGGCATGTTTATTTTAATTACTGAAGTCATAATCATACTATTTAATTGTGAGGCTGAACAAATATGCTGTAAATATGCAAAAATTACACAGTTGAACTTGACTGTGTATCTTTTATAAATGGTGCAATACATACAGCTAGATTATTAAAAACTAATTGAAAGTTGATCTAGTAATACTATGATTCCAGTGGTCAGTATATTTCAGAGTTGAAGAGAATATGTGTTTAGTACACTTTAAAGTTTAGTGACATTTATTCACTGGCTGTTCTTGCCTACATACTCAACTGTTATCCATGCTGACAATATATGAAGTTGGGTCCTGCACACCCAAGTATTGTATTGTGCTGTGGAGAAAGAATGACTGACACAGACACCTATGGCGGTTAATGGCCCTTGAAAGGACAGTAAATTTGGCGTTTTGTGACAGGGTCCTGTTGGGGTGTTTACTTTCTTTTTATGATAAGTCTCACTGTTGGCCACTGAAGGCACCAGATAAAATGAAGAGCCTACTCACGGGAAGCATCATCATTGAGAGCTGTCCATGACACCCCTGGTGTCATCTTTATCTTTCCCAGTCTAAAAATGCCTCACCATTCAGCCTAGTTCCTTTTATGCATCTCAAGACTGTGCGGCTCTGTCTCTGTGGAGATTGTCACCTGCTTGTTTCCTCACACATCCGAGATGCTACACTGGTTGCACCATTTAAAACGTTGGAGGAGTGGGCATAAGACAAAATAATTGGGTTACTTTAATGTCAACTTTGAAAAGGTTTGCCTATGGGCCACCATTCACCCTTTGTAAATCTTGGAAGGAGTAGCATTGGGAGGGATTTCTTGATGTGCTTTGTTCTGCAATGTTGGAAAATATGGTGAGCTGAAGCATAAAAAGGTGTTTGATTGCACACATGTGCACCTTAGATGAAACATTGAATTCTGCATGAGCACATCTTAAGGTAAATGAGGTAGGCCATGATTATCCCTGATTATCCAATGGATAATCTTTACGCAATCCACAATGAAATTCCCAAAAAGCTGTAAAACCCTTCCACTTGTTGTTAAGTAGGGGACAGAATCTTCCCTCCATCAAAAATAAAATAGAGTACTTACCCAGTTTTCAGTACCTTGCAGTTTTAATGGCCTGTACCTAATGTTGATTCTTTTATTTATTTGTTTATTTAATATTAATGTTTAGGCTGTCAAGTGGTAGAGTGGCAAACATTAACTATAACCATTTAAAACTTGAACTGATTCATTCTTTCAAAATCCAAATTTTACACCCCTTTTATTATATTTAGTTCGGAACCAAAACTCTCCTTTGTCAGGTAATCTATTGCTATATTTGGCTTTGTGTCACTTGAAACCAAAGACATTCCTAGGACATATCCAACTAATAGTGAGAAATATGACCTTTAAATACTGTACGAGAGTAACTTACTGCTGGTAATCAGTAAGCTTTCTTTAATGGGATATAGCAAAGCAATGTCTATCTTCTCACTGTGCCCTGGCTCATATTTAAATTAAGGCTATAGGTAGATCCAAAATGTGAATAGGATCAAACATGAATTATAATGTTGTTATACCCTCTGAGAGACGGCAATACATCCTTGGTGCTGTACATGCCACTAAACTTTACTGCACAGATAAGTTTTATTTTATTTATTTATTTATTTTTTAATTCTTGGTGCAGCTTTCCTGTTTTATATGTTCATATCATCTTCTGTAATTTTTAATAGGAAAAATGGATGTATGGATAACTTCAAACAGTTTAATACGGACATCTCTGTCCTCGGCATGCATTTGTGAAGCATATACATTTATTCTAATTGCCATTTTTGCAGTATTGTGAAATGTTATGCCTGATTTACTATGAAATTGATTTTAATAATCTGTTTGATGCTCTGCTTTTTGATAATTTGAAAAGAAATTAAAATCTAATTACTTTGAGCTGCCATTTTGATTAGCTGTCTAAAATTCATTTCTAAATCACCACCACCACCACCATGTATGCTTAAGTCATACAGTTTTAATGATTTTCTTAATCAATCAATACTTCATTGCTCCTGCTACATTTGACTATGTATATTGAGTCCTATATGTGCACAGTCACCCTGAAATGGTCAAGATACAAAGCCAATACACACAATAACTGGATTATAATATCTTTGAATGCTTAGCCACATGCAAAATACATTATTTCCAGTGTGAAACTAAATTGTAAACATTTCTCTTGTTCTTTAAATAGATTTTGTATTTTGGTCATGTAAATTGTTTCACATATGGATTTTCAAAGTTTTTGTTACTTTGAAATATTGCAAAGGAAAACTTTTTTTTTGCCAGTTGTTTCCTTTTTTAAACTATTCTATCTTGTTCTAGCTGAGTGGCAGCATGATGAGTTTGTACAGTGATGCTGGAGATTTTGGCAACCTCACAGTTCAGGGAGGAGTGCAGTTTGCTTTAATTTTCAACGCTAAGAAGAATGAGCTAGTGGTCTACATTGAACAGTGCCAGGAATTGGCAATTGGAAATGTGAAAAAGCAACGAACAGATCCGTAAGTGTATAAATACATACAGTATATAAGCATTTGTTAATTTTCGATGTGAGAATTTGTTTGACTTGCAAAACACTATTCCTTAGGTGTTGGGGGACTATGTGAATTTCCTTCTCTATTCACACCCCCCACCCCAATCACTTTTTTGTTTCTGGGAGTTATCCAATCAAGGCAAGTTTATTATCTTTAATTGTCATTGCAAAAATAAGCCTGGAAAGCCTTTCTTAAATGAAAAAAATAATATACTTTACTGTATAAGGTTACAGTTTATGTTTGTACTGTAGGTAATTTTAAATTTGACCGAAATGCTTAGTTGTGCTACAAACTGCTGAAATTTCTGAAGCTTCTGATTAGCACTGAAAACATAAACATATTTTTGTATTACCATTCATAAACACAAACATGGTGTAAATGGCTGACAATGCTTATTTATCAAATCCTTCACTTAAAACTAATTTGTGAAAAGCAGTGTGTGTGCCAAAAACTTGCTGACACCATTGACAGTGTGCATATTAAAACATAATTTTTCTAAACAATACCATGTAGTTCTGCTTGTTTTACAATAAACCTGTGTGTTAATTATACACTTGATTATGATCCAAAACATGAAATCACTATGCATATGTGCCATGTGAAAAAGAAGACATGTTGCATAGTTTATTTTTTGTAGCTACTGTTTCATGTGTGCCAGGTTAATATAGTCAACATGGGTAAACTCAAGGGCACACTCTTACCACCTGGTACCTGGTTAGTAAATCATGAAATCACTGCAAATTAGTAAAGCCAATGGGTTGCATAAAAGGTTTGTTCCTGTAGTATTGTTGTATTACTTTTATCTAATATGTTCTCTACTATATTAACAATTTCATTTTTAATCTTATATACTGTATGTGATAAAGCGGTTTCCTAGTCTTTAACAAATATACTCTTCTGTTAAATATGGATTACCAGTTGTTTGTAATTGTAGAGACTTGTACTAAATGCTGCAAACACATCACCACTCAAACAACACAACCACATTTGCTTCCCTTCTCACATCTAATCATCTTCAGCATTCGGCTGCTAATGTGTAACATTCTCAGTTCTGTTTCATCCAGTTCAAAACCACAGCACGAGCAGATCCTATCCCAAAAGAGCACATAGCAGGACATTTTCCTGGATGGATTGCCAGTTTATCACAGGCACTAAGCGCACTAAACTGTAAATTCTAGTAACTCGGAATACCAAGTTTTCTTGAATGGACCTTCCAGACACCTGAGAATCTTTACCATTGAGCTTCTCATAAATCCATATCTCATTATGCCACTTTATATTGATATATAAATGCATACAGGAACACTTTGTTATTCTTAATGTGGAGTCTTTCCTTGTGGTAATGTTCAAATAGGTTCTGAAAGCACACCTTTTCATTTTAAACTCTGTATATCCATCTGTTTTCCAAACCCACTTTATCTTAAGTAGGGTCATGAAACTGAAGCCAATCTCCGCAAGGCAGGACTAATATTTGGACAGAGTTCAAGCCCATCACAGGGTAACTCAATATGTTTGGTTTTAGATGTGTTCTCTTGTCAGTCTATTCCTATAGGTTTATTGATATTTATTTTTGTCATTTTGCATGATACTGTATTGAATGATATTGTAATCCTGTTGCTTGGAATCACTTTGATTTCTATTTTGAAAAGAATGTTGTGGTAGCGTGACCTGGAAAGGAAGTTGTATAATTAAATAAAAAAAGCACAAATAAGTGTGGTGAAGGACACCATGTGATATCAGTACCTTCCAGTCAATACATATGTGATACAAGTTTTAATGACTAGTCTAAAGCACTATTCCTTTCTAAGGTAGCTGTGCATTTTTGACAAGTTAAGCTATCTGTATTGTAGAATACACAATATGTAAATGAGCCCCAAAGAGGTAGAGGACAAGCAGATGTCCTGTTTAATGATGAGTCCATCTACAAAGGACTTGCTGTGTTATTAGCAAATTTCAAAGATGCAATGTCTTGCTGGAGAATCCTGTTCATGGGATACAAGGAGCTCAAGTCCCTCAAGCTTTCACATATGCCTGACTGACCACGGCCCACTTGTTTTTAGCATCATTTCTACCTTGATCAACCGCAACATAAGCACCCCATAGGGCAAAGTGTTGATTTAACTGTGATACTCTTTATTCACATAGCTCCATCATTCACTTTTCTGATGAAGCAACCATTGTAGACCTGTTCATCAACAATAATGAGATGGCTTAGGGAGTGCAATTTTTCCTTTAATATCAGCAAAAACAAAGGAGCTCATCAAAAACATCAGGAAGTAACTATACTCCATCACACTTCTATCCCACTCTAACCACACTCCTGTTTATTTTGCTGTGGAGAGGATCAACAACTTTGCATTTCTTGGACTCACTGTCACAGACAAAGCTTAATTGGACATAATACATATTGGCTATTTGTACGATGGCCTTTACTTAGATTTATAACTTAGACCTCTAAAGAAAGCTCCATTGTCTACAATAATTATCACAAACATCTTCAGGTACACACAGGAGTCCATGCTGTCCTGTTATGGCACCTGCTTAGTTCATTATTGTAAAGTACTATACAAAGCATTGAAGATGGCACAGAATCTTACAGTAGCACTGTTCCCTTTTGTCGAGCACATATGACACACGCGTGACAGCATTATTAATGGTCTCCATCTATCCACCTCAGCCACATTGACAGAATCAAGGCCGAAAATGGCATAGGACCATTAGAATTTGTACCATGAAGACTTATAGACAGTTTCGAGAAAAGCCACTCATCCTGATAGCTCCATGACTGTTTCTAGCATTAACTCTGTGTTGAATTCAATGTAGAATATTCAATTATCTTTTTTGTCTGCTTGTGTTGTTATTCTAGTCCAAGCAAGGACTGTATTGTAAATCATATTGTTCCGTGTACTTGTGACAATAAACCTGAACTTGACCTATGTAAGGAGACTCTTAAAGTTATACATGAAAAGTGTTCACAGATATCTCTTACAGATAGCGCACTGGCAGTTCAAGTGATTTGCAGAGGCTCACACATTGAGTCAATAACAGAAATTGAACTCTTAGTGTTTATATCCCAGTATCTTAGCCAGCCTCTGTTCCACACTGCATCCCATTAACTAGAGAACCTAAGGAAAACCCCACAGAGAGAACATGTAAAATCCTCATAGATTCAACATTATATCGGATTTGAACCCATATGCATGGATAAATGACCACTGTACCACTGTCCTGTTTCATTTGGAAAAGAGGACAGATATTGTGACTTGTATATAGTACATTTTAATACACTACCACATTTAATTTGTCTTTTCATCCATCCATTATCAAATTTATTTATTCCACTTCAGAGCATCTTATGCATCTTGTAATGCATTTATTGAGCTGCAATTCTGAAATATTTTATACAGGGAGCTTTATTTCTGAACTTCACTGATATCTTTTAGCTTCTTATACTGTCAGCTGGTTTTGTATTATTTGTTTTAAATGTATTAGCTTAGGTCATTTCCTGTGTTGATTAGTTTGAATAGTTGATAGTTTAATATATTCTTATTTGCTTCTTAATGTTCATTCTGATAAGTACTTTTAGTGGCATTATTTTACATAATGTTTTTGGTAAAGTATGTTGTTTATTAATCAGTTTTCTTTAAGGAGACCACATTGAATTTTGTTTTGTAAGCTGTAATGCAAGAAGAATGGCTATTATGTTGAAATTTAACTTTGTAATCTTTGAGACTCCATTAGGATTCATTTACAGTAAATAATCATTTCCTCTATGGCAATATTCCTGTTTTTCATGCCACACTTTTCTATATACATTTTGAAACAGAAAACCTTTGTTCATACATTGAATGAGTTATATATTCCAAAGTTATACTTCTTTATTATTGACTGTTATGGCCTAAAGAATGTATTTGTGCAAGGGGAATAATCTGTTGAGGCCACAGTGCATTTTGCTTGAGGGAGAATGGACAGTTGAAAAGTTAATTGGCGGTCATGTAAATTCTGTTGTCCAAACACATGTTGGTATAAACTTTTATGAAATAATGGTTACCCTTATTTGGCCACAAGAACATCTGCTGTTTTAATAGTATATGTGTGCTACATTAGATGAAGCAACAGAGACGCTTTTATAAATCCAACTGCAATTGTGTCTATTCCACCACATTTACAATAGAAACCAAACAAAATATAGAATTCCAAAAAATTGGAATAAGCAATTTAGCATATGCCTTAAAGGTATTGATTGTGTTTAGTGAAGAGATTTGTCTTCATTTCAATAACAACTAAAACTTCTGTATTCTAAGTAGTTTTTCCTTGGGCATTCAGCAACTAATTTCTTGAAAGGACCTTCAACCTTGGAATATTGATGCTGTTAGATACTAGGGACTGTTTAGATGTTAGGTTCAATAGCTCTAGAGTTGTAATAGTAATCAGGGAATGATTAGTCGAGCCTTATAAAAAAAAAAATAAAATAAATATGACAAATGTTAGCAGCCAAAGCTGGGTTGTGGATCATCTAACGTAATGGATTAGCAGCTCATTAAAAGCATGAATTTTGTTGATGATTCAGCTAGCCTGAAAATATTCAGAATTTGCACTAATGGAAGAAGATACACCAGCAATGTCATCCAGATATGGGACTGATAGGTCTTCTCCTCCAAAACGATATAGCTTATTGTTATAGAGCACTGGTTAAAAAAAGGCTATCACTGTAATTTTAAGTTACAAGCTGACAGTTTTAGAAAACACAAAACAGCAATTAGTTAAAATTATGTACCTCAAAAACTGCATGCAATTGGTATTTCTGTGGTAATCAACATACAATTTAGTATTATGTGCATTCTATAAAAAATTATAAAATTCTCCTATTGTAAGAATCCTCTTATTCTAGTACATAGTCACAGCCTGCTGAAGTCCGTCTCCACCGTATGAGATACAAGGGAGGAGCCTACACTTGACAGACCAACAGCATATCACACAGTACACATGTACATCTGTACTAAGGGCAAGTTTTACATCAGCAGTCAATCTGACCTTTGGATCTTTGGGACGTGTGAGGAAACAGGAGTACCTGGACAACGTGCAAACTGCACACTAACAAGGCCTGGGGTTTATACGCTGGACTCTGGAGATGTGTTGCAGCATGGCTAATATTTGCATAACAATGCCATGTTATAAAATTTATATAAACATTTTTATAAAAAAAAGTATGTTCCTTGATAATAAATTATTTATTAAATATAGTATCATGTTATTTATAATTATAGTATAGATTTAAAAAACGGTAATTTGAGTGACAAATACCAACCAGAATTGATATTGATAATTGTTATTGATTTTTATCAATCACATTACAATAAGTGAAAACTGATCTATAATACATTCCATTTAATATTAATTCAAACTCAACACTTTCCTCATACCCAATTCGGAGAACTACAGTAATGTGAAAAACTATGTACACCCAATGGAAATTGTGAGCTTTTTTATTAACATATTTGAGCAGGCAAACAGTAGATCTTCATACAAGCAGTGCCTACAGATAAAGGTGATGTACTTTAATAAAAACACAAAGCACTTTTGATATGATCAGTATGTCTAAGAAAACCCGCAGGCATCTTGCAACTGAAGAATTTTGCATGGAAGAGTGCTCCACCGAGTTGATGTTGGAGTCTGTGGGGCAGTTATGCAACATTCCTCATTTCTGTTGAAGAGGGGCAATACCAGGTTCTGAGTCCAAGAGTTTATTTACTTTCCCGTCCAGTAGACCATTACAACTGCTGATGTTGTTTTTGTTGAAAAAATGATTGAAAATGCACCTTTTATTTTGTTTGTGTTTTTATTCAAGCACATTATTTTTACCTGCAAACACTGTTTGCATGAAGATCTACTGTTTGCCTGTTCAAATATGTTTAAAAAATAAAAAAACAACAATTTTCATGGGATAGCCACAGGGGATGCACAAACCAGTGTATTTCTTTGTGCTGGTCCCAACCCCGGATAAATGGGGAAGGGTTACGTCAGGAAGGGCATCCTGTGTAAAATTTTGCAAGATAAGCATGCTGACAACAATATAGATTTCCATAACGGATCGATCCAGTTCCGGGTTAACAACCACCGCCACCAGTACTGTTACCCAACAGGGCGCTAGCAGAAATAGGGCTACTGTTTGGCCGAAAAAGGAGAAGAGAGAGATGTATCTGGAGGCAGAAGGAGAGGAGGAAGGTAAAGAGTGGAACTGAGAGTGTGAGCTTTGAATGTTGGCAGTATGACTGGTAAGGGCAGAAAGATAGCCGATATGATGGAGAGAAGGAAAGTTGATATATTGTGTGTGCAAGAGACTAAGTGAAAGGAGAGTAAGATCAGGTGGATAGGAGTTGGATTCAAATTGCTCTATCATGGTGCATGGATAAGAAATGGGCTAAGGGTTCTTTTGAAGGCACAGTTTGTCAAGAGTGTTTTGGTGGTGAAAAAGAGTATCAGACAGAGTGATGATTATGAAGTTGGAAATTGAAGGTGTGATGATGAATGTTGATAGTGCATATGCCCTGCAAGTTGAGTGTGCGATGGATGAGAAAGATGATTTTCTGGAGTGAGCTGGATGAAGTGATGGACAAGTGCACCCAAGGGACAGAGTGGTGATTGGAACGGATTTCAGTGGAAATGTTGGTGAAGGGAACAGACGGGATGAGGATTTGATGGGTAGGTATGGTGTGTAGGAGAGCCATGAAAAAGGTCAAATGAGTGGATTTTGCAAAAAGGATGGACATGGCTGTGGTGAATACATATTTTAAGTAGACGGAGGAACGTAGGGTGATGTACAAGAGTGGAGGAAGATGCACACAGGTAGATTATATTCTGTGCAGAAGAGTTAATCTGAAGGAGATTAAAGAATGAAAAGTGGAAGCAAGGGAAAGTGCAGTTAGCCAGCATAGGAGGGTGGTCTGTAGGATGACATTAGAGATCAAGAAGAGGAGGAGAGTGAGGACAGAGTCAAGTATTAAATGGTGGAAGTTGAAAAAGGAAGACTGCAAGGTTGAGTTCAGGGAGGAGGTAAGACAGGTACTGGGTGGCAGTGAAGAGTTACCAGACAGCTGGGCAACTACATCAGAAGTGGTATGGATGACAGCAAGAAGAGTACTTGGTGTGACATCTGGACAGAGGAAGGAGGAAAAGGAAACCTGGTAGTGGAATAGGGAAGTACAGGAGAAGTATACAGAGAAAGAGGATGGCAAAGAAGAATTGGGATAGTCAGAGAGATGCAGAAAATAGACAAGAGTACAAGGAGATAAGGCGCAAGGTGAAGAGAGAGGTGGTGAAGGCTAAAGAAAAGGTATATGATGAGTTGTATGAGAGGCTGGACACTAAGGAGGGAGAAAAGAACCTGTACCGATTAGTTAGACAGAGAGACCGAGCTAAGAAAAATGTGTAGCAGGTTAGGGTGATAAAGAATAAAGGTAGAAAGGTACTCACAAGTGAATAGGGTGTGTTGAGAAGATGGAAATGGTACTTTGAGAGGCTGATGAATGACAAGAATAAGTGAGAGAGAAGATTAGATAATGTGGCAGTAGTGAATCAGGAATTGCAACGGATTAGCAAGGAGGAAGTAAGGACAGCTATGAAGAGGATGAAGAATGGAAAAGCTGTTGGTCCAGATGGACATACCTGTGGAAGCATGGAGGTGTTTAGGAGAGATGGCAGTGGAGTTTTTAACCAGGTTGTTAAATGGAATCTTGGAAAGTGAGAGAATGCCTGAGCAGCAGAGAAGAAGCGTACTGGTACCGATTTTTAAGAATAAGGGGGATGTGCAGAGGTGTAGTAACTACAAGGGGATACAATTGATGAGCCACAGTATGAAGTTATGGGAAAGACCAGTGGAAGCTAGGTTAAGAAGGGGGTTGATGATTAGTGAGCAGCAGTATGGTTTCATGCCAGGAAAGAGCACCACAGATGTAATGTTTGTTCTGAGGGTGCTGATGGAGAAGTATAGAGAAGGCCAGAAGGAGCTGCATTGTGTCTTTGTGAACCTGGAGAAAGCATATGACAGGGTGCCTCAAGAGAAGTTATGGTATTGTATGAGGATGTCAGGAGTGGCAGAGAAGATTGTAAGAGTTGTACACAATATGTATGAGGGAAGTGTGACAGTGGCGAGGTCTGCAGTAGGAGTGATAGATGCATTCATGGAGGTGGGATTACACCAGGGATTACACCAGGGATCGGCTCTGAGCCCTTTATTATTTGCAATGGTGATAGACTGGTTGACAGATAAGATTAGACAGGAGTCCCCGTGAACTATGATGTTTGCTGATGACATTGTGATCTGTAGCGAGAGGAGGGTGCAGGTTGAGGAGACCCTGGATTTATGGAGATATGCTCTAGAGAGGAGAAGAATGAAGGTCAGTAGGAACAAGACAGAATACATGTGTGTGAATGCGAGGAAGGTCAGTGGAATGGTGAGGATGCAGGGAGTAGAGTTGGCGAAGGTGAATGAGTTTAACTACTTGGGATCAATAGTAGAGTAATGGGGATTGTGGAAGAGAGGTGAAAAAGAGTGCAGGCAATGTGGAATGGGTGGAGAAGAGTGTCAGGAGTAATTTGTGACCGATGGGTATCAGCAATAGTGAAAAGGAAGGTCTATAGGAAATAGTGAAACCAGCTAAGTTATATGGGTTGGAAATAGTGGCACTGACCAAAAAACGAGACGCAACTGTAGGTGGCAGAGTTAAAGATGTTAAGATTTGCATTGGGTGTGACGAGGATGGATAGGATTAGGAACAAGTACATTTGATGGTCCGCTCAGGTGGGATGGTTGGGAGACAGTCAGAGAGGTGAGATTGCCTTGGTTTTAACGTGTGCAGAGGAGAGATGCTGGGTATATTGTGAAAATGGATGCTAAGGATAGATTCCCAAAACATATGATCTAATGAGGCAACTGCCTAATGACATCCTATACAATTTTGACCATTTTCCCCAAAATGTTTAGATAATGACAGTGGATTCATTGTAGGGGTGTGCAACGTACAGTTTTTAACTGAATTACATCATGCTTTGTACATATTGATGAAGAGTGTATCTTCTTGAAAGCTGAGCTTCCTGAAAGGACTTGCTCTTTAGGATGCCCACGATCATCCAGGGGCACACTCTTTGAAATAAGTCGATAGTCTGGAAATTGTTTGTATTTTAATTATTACTTTAATATTGTAATTTAAACCATAGGTCCAAATGGGAGATTAAGTCAGTTGTGCAGTTTTTTTTACTAGAGCTTCTAAGCTGCATATGGTATAAGTAATGTGTTACTGAAAGGGAACAAAATATTTGAGGTTTAATTCCCAGGACGCAAACATTTTGACAGAAGGTCTGGTTACTAAGTTACTTCCATTAATTTAAATTCTGCTATGCAAAATAATCAATTCCAGACATCCATAACCCATACAGCAACTGACAGTAGCATCTTGCCCTTCATTTGCTCTAAGTATGCTACCAATGTAGAGACATGAGGTGCCACTGGATTACTTGTAAATTGGAGATAGTAATGGCAGGAGCAAAGAGCAAAGCATACAGTGAAGAGTTTAAGCATAATTTCTTTTCCATGGCTAACCAAGCATGTGCAGTTTCATTACTTTCAGCTCCTTACATAATCTAATAGTAAATGCATTCAGGACTCAATAATAAAATTGGAAATTAGGTAGTGCCATTCCTCTGCTCTAGGTCTTAGAAAGTTAAAAAAAAAAAAAAAAAATACATATATACATAATCATTTATTAGTGTCCTGTTTAATTCTTTCCATCATCCTGCAAAAAATGAATTTGAAAAGATATTTGTTTTTCATTTTTTGTGACAGTAACTGATAGTTATAGGGCAGACCATTAAAGAAAAACAATCCAATTTAAGCTTATATGCCAGACTGTTCTCCGGGAAGAATGTGCTTTTATTCAAGTTAATTCTAAATCCATAAAGCCTAAAATAAAAGTCATCTGATGTATTCAACACATTTGGCAGTGATGAATATATCTAAGTAGTGTAGTGAGAGATAGATACATAAATAGATAAAATTTTATTACACTGCAGTCTGAACACACAATAGAATGAGTATAAAGGAAGAAAATGAAAAAGAACAAAAACGTCTGACTTGGCTGTTAGTCACAGTGAGGCATTATAAAGACGTATTTCTGTTGGTATAAAGGAGCCCCACTAGCGTTTCCTCGCACATTTCTGCTAAATAATTCTTTGGCTGGAAGAACTCGGTGTGTCAGAGAGAGGATGTGCAGCATTGTTCATAATGGCAAGGTCTGTTTTCATGCTCTTCTTTTCTACTTTTTCCAGGGGGTGCAAAGTGTGTCCCATAACTCATCATGCTCTTTTTAATTAGTTTTTTGATTTGGTAGGCCTCTCTAGAAGTGACGTTATCGGCCCAGCACTCCACAGTGTAGATAATCGTACTGGCCATTAGAGTTATAGAAGCTAAGAAGGATGTCACTTATGACATTAAAGGAATGCAGTCTCCTAAGAATAAAGAGCCTGTTCTGCTCACTCTTATATACTTGCTCTGTGTTCTGAGACCAGCCCAACATGTCATTGATGTGGATTCCCAAGTACTTGTAACCATGTACCACCACTACATACACTCTATGAATAGTCACCAGACACAGAGCCTTTTTGGTGTGGCGAAAGTCAATAACCAGTTTCTTGGAATTGCTGATGTTAAGTTCCGGACAATTCCTTCTACACCAAGAAACAAAGTTCTCCAGCTCTCTCGTCCACCCTTATCAAAACACCCCATAAGTGCAGAATTATCTAAGAATTTCTGCAAGCGACATGACCTTGTGTTCTATTTATAGTCAGAGGTGTACAGAGTAAAGAGAAAAGGATACAGGACTATTCCTTGTAGTGCTTCAGTGTTGCTCATACATTTTAGAAACACATTCCTTGAGTTCTCCAAACTATGATCTGCACGGCAGATGCTACATTTTCCAGGATGCCATAGGCTCATCCACCTGCATATCTCTGACTCTATCCCTTAACAGGGATGGTATTGTCATAGATAGATAGATACTTTATTAAGATCTTAAGATCCCGTATGGAATATTTTGCAAAAGCAGACCGAGAAGGATTGAAAGACAATTGCAAATAGCATTGATGATGTTAGGCACCCCAGTAGGGTTTCACATTCAAAAAATACTATGTTCGGAATTTTTATATTTTAGCTTAATCCATGCAGATTTGTTGCATCTAAACTCAGATTTGCATGTTTCTGTGATCAGATATTCCCATTTGAAAGCTTTTTCCTCATTTAGCAATAACTGGTCCTCTGGACTCGGGTGCTGCAAGGGAAGCTCAGGGGCTGCCATGAAATATAGTACTAAATCTTTGATTATTAAATGTAATGAATGTCAACCTTTAGCTTTAAACTTGCAATATTATACAATGGAGTACTGTTCTCTATTCTTTTTGCTAAAGTGTTCACCCAAATCTTGATAATGTTATTTTGTAAGAAGATATGTGTGTGAGATTTACATTGTAATGGGTTTTTATTCTTTATTGGAAAGCCATAAATTGCTGCCTGGTGCAATGTTTTTGGCAGTATATAATCTTCTCTAGCTTCTTTAATTATGGATAGCATTAGCCAGTTAGCTTTTTAGAAAATTCTGCTAGATAGCCATCTGAGCCTGTGGCTTTCTCAATTTGTTAAGAATTATAGTAATAGTATCTTGAAATTTCAGAGAGCTTCACAGGTTGTGCAACTTCTTTTTGCACAAGGCAGTTGGATGTAGAATGTATCTAAGGAAACTTTGGCGTAAGCTATCTTTTCAATATACTCTTAGCTCTTTGAGTACTGAGAAAAGCACTATATAAATGTAATGAATTATTATTAAGGATTATACGATTTTATATACATTAATGTTTTTTGTATTCAGTAAATTTAGTTCTACTTGCGTTAGGGCTCCCTTCTTCCTTTTCATGTACTTCTTAAGCACTGATATCAAGCATGATTTAACTTAAGCATAAGTTGCTTTTTGCCCCTTTTGTGAAAAAAAATTCTGTTTGTAATGGCAATGATTTTGTGTAGCCCAGCAATGAACAGCATTCCATATTTTTGTTCAACATTGAAAATATCAGCAATTTTGATTCCCATCTGCCTTGAAATTTATTTTTGATAAAAGCATAAGAGATTATAATTTCCCAAAATTTTCCCACAGATGCCTCCAGAAATGCATTAGTTTATATAAAAATGTTAATTTGTATAGAAATACATTTAATAAAATGCTTTGTTAGTACTGAAGAGTTTATTTACCAACTGCAAGTGAAGTTAATAACACAATGTAATCTGGCAGCATTGGTCACAAGACCATAAACAGCCCTGGACGTGATCCTCTCACATACGCACGCATACAGTACATCCATACACATACGGAGAGCCACTTTAGAATTACCAGTTAGCTTAACACGCATATCTTTGTGGAGGGCCAAAATAAGTGTGGCAGGTGAGAAGTAATATTGGCATCATAACTGCAACAGTTAAAGAAGGCCAATAGGTTAGTATCAATTTAAAAAAAAAAAAAAAAAAATTGAGAAATTGTTATGCATAAGAAAGAAAAAGGAATATTGACTTGATTATTTGTGAAGAAACTGGTACAGGTTCGACAGATTGTAATACCTGCTTAGTGGAAATCTGGCCAGTTCAATTTCTCTCTTTTCAACCTTGTTTAAAACCTGCAGCATTGTATCGGACTTTAAAAAGCTAAGATGTAATAGCATTTGCTTCTTTTTAAGTTCATGATTAGTACCTTTGATCAATGTTGTGGTGTTTTTGTATTTAGAATTAATTTTCCTAGGTAAAGCAAAATATATACTAGATCAGTGGTTCCCAAACTTTTTAGATTCTCTGCACCCTTGCTGAATACAGGTTTTCCCAAGGTGCACCCAAAAATCAAATTCTTCTTTGCAAAATAGCCAATAATTTTTTTTTTAAAGGGTTAAGTAAAATCAAATAAAACACGTATTTAACATAACAATGTAATTGAAGAAATTCAACTAATTATAATTAGTGGTGTTTTTTGGTGTAGCGGGTTTGCGGCTACGAAAGGTTGGCGGCTTTTAAATAATCCATTCGCCATGTCAGTCTTCATGGGGGGGGGGGGGGGGGGGGGGGTTGATCATGCAGCCGCGGGGAGTTGATGGAGTAATTGGGGCGAGTTGCTTAATCTGCTAGCACTGTGAGGCTCACTGGTGAACACACACCCAGGGCAGATGGACTCAAGCAGCTAGGAGAGATGTCAGAAGTGCTCTAACATGGCAATTGCAGAGCTACTTTTATGCCAGCTTCTCCACATAGGCTATCCTCCTTAGAAAGGAAAACCACCTGCGGAGCTTTTCCCACTCAGGTTCAGACCCATGTTTGCTATACTATTATTCCCACAGCACATCTGGGTAGCTTTCACAGAGCACCAATGTGCTGGGGCTAACTGTGGATAACTGTGGCAACCTTTCATGCCGCTTGCATTTTTCAAAACGATGTTTTAGGCCTCATACCACTGTCGATGTCCACAATGATTTGACACTTTGAAACAGTAAACAGGGAAAGCAAACAAAGACATTACTTACACCACAACCAGTTAACCAGCTCTGTCTATCATAACAAGAGCGGCAAAAGTCTGTGTAAGCTCGTCATCGATCACTTGCCTGTTGCTGAAGTTTTAAGTTAGATCAGTCTGTGCCAAGCTTCTTTGTCGTCTTCTTTTTTTCTTCAAGTGAATGATTTATAAAGATGTATTTCATTAAAAAAGCTGACAAATTTTCTTTGATTTCTGAAGTTTCAATAGAAGTTGCCATCTCCATAAAGTCATGCTCGCTCATCTATAGTTACATTAATGGGGAGTGTGAACTGTGAATCATTGACACGAACTTGAAATTAGTACATCAACGATTGTCCATTTACATTAGATTAATAAAAAACCTAAAACAACACTAATTCACTGCCAATAAATGTGGGAGTGTCCGGGGCACAGAGAGGTTTGTCCCTGGAAAAATCTGAAAGCACCCATTTAGAGGGCAGCCTTAGGTCACCTGCTTACCAAAAGATCAAAGACCTGCATACATTTTCATTTGGCCGGGCCCTTCACTGAGGAAATAGAGGTATTCACACAGAAATTAAAAACATACAAGCCAAAACCATTTTTTAATGGATGTTGGAATGCAGGCACCTTGTGCAAATAATCTAATTTATTTCATGATTATAGTAGAGTTTTTGGGTGAGGTGAGGGGGCAGTGCCCCACATTACAGACCTCCACTGATGAAACTTAACATTAACTCAAGAAGACATCAATCACATTCATTTTACCTCTCTCTCTCTCTTTCTTTATTTAATTTATTGATTGGAATTACTGGATATTTCACTTACCCAACTGCTTCATACATGTTCATCCACAGCTTAACTATCGAATCCTTCAACTATCAGTATAGTTTTTTAAGGAATGTCCTGGTATTTGTATTATTTGTAAAATATCCTGAATGACTAACTGTTTTTCACTGTGAGAGATTAATCTCAAGTAGTTCTGGCATCACTATCCTCTATGTCCTTGTCTGTATCAACTCATAGGCTGTATTGTATCATTCTGTTTAGCTTTGGCAGCTCTTAAAGGATGTTGATGTTTTCAAGGCAAATTGTGTAAACATCATTGGAAACAATCAATCCATCCATCCATTATCCAACCCGCTGTATCCGAACTACAGGGTCACGGGGGCCTGCTGGAGCCAATCCCAGCCAACACAGGGCGCAAGGCAGGAAACAAACCCCGGGCAGGGTGCCAGCCCACTGCAGGTCACGCACACACACACTAGGGACTATTTAGAATCACCAATGCACCTAACCTGCATGTCTTTGGACTGTGGGAGGAAACCCACGCAGACACGGGGAGAACATGCAAACTCCATGCAGGGGTACCCGAGAAATGAACCCGGGTCTCCTAACTGCGAGGCAGCAGCGCTACCCACTGCACCACCGTGCTGCCCTTGGAAACAATCATGAGTGACAAAATACAGAATATATCAGATGGTGGGTTGATAATGTAATTTAAGCATTGTTAATAGTAATACGTTTTATTTATATATTGTAGCACCTTTCTCTTTGCTGCCAGAGAAGAGGCTACTTTAAACCAATACTCTACCCAAAAATTATTTTTCTTATATGTTAATTACCTCATATACTTTGTAGTAATGTTGTACACGGGGTAAGTAAAATATATATTTTTGAGTGCAGTATTCCTTTAAGCACCCATCAGAATTTCACGTCTGAAATTTTAAGTTAACCTAAAAGTCTAGCTATTCTTTGTTTCAATATGAGGTAACTGTCTTTTACAAATAAACTAGCAAAATACCCGCGCTTCGCAGCAGCGAAGTACTGCCTTAAAATTTGTTATTAAGAAGAAAAGTAAACATTTTTAAACTGAGGGACAATATACAAATAATTATTTGTTATGGATCTCTTTGTATACCACGTTGTCAGTTCGGCCCTCCGGTTGTAATATGACCAAGCTGTGTGCTGAGCTTACTCTTGAGCATGCAACATACAGTTGGCCATGTGAAAAGCAATCTTGCCTCAAATCAATGCCAACCTTTTGCAGGGTTTGTCCCTGAGACTTAATTGTCATTGCAAAGCAGAGCCTTACTGGAAATTGGAAGCATTTGAATTGAAATGGGAGATCAGAGGGTATAATGGGGATGCGAGGAATAAAAAGCTCTCCCCTGAGCCACTGCCAGTAAAAATAGTTGCCTCAATTAGGTTCTTTTGCAGACATGTGACCTGAAGTCTCGTGCCATTACAAAGTTTTGGTGGCTGTACGCAAATCCAAAATTGGCTTTTTTGAGCTAAACCTGTTCTTTTTGTATGAGCCGCTTTTTATTATTGGGATCGTACCTAGAAACAGAAGCTCTATTAGCTTGTAGATTTGCGCGTGAATATTTAGCGGCAGCGTCTCTATTAACTTGTGGATTTGCCTGCAAGTATTTAGCGACAGCGTGTCTATTAACTTGTGGATTTTTCTGCGAGTATTTGGCGGCAGCATCATGAAGTTGTTTCCATCTAGCTGCATCAGAAGATGTACCACGATGTCTAACATGCCTCCTTTTTACTGTTTTCTGACAGCTTGGATTGCTGCTGTCATAATCGGTTTGAGTTTCATGGTTTGTTTCAATTACGTTGGTATTTGCAGGACTTGTTGTGTTGAAGTAACATTCGGCATCTGTCAAGCGTTGTAAGCATACAACCGGTTTCATCAATAACTTCGCATCAGCTTTTGAGAGTTGAAACATTCATAAACATCAAAGTGTCCACTACTCAAATCGTCACCTGTGAATCTAAGATGTTTAAGAGGCATTGACGGTTCTCCAAACATGTAAAATAGGCAGGCAGCCAACTACGTGGGAGGCGTGGGGATGGGGGATGCAATATAGGCAGGCAGCCAACTACGTGGGAGGCTGGGGGACACAGGATGCAATCTTGCCTCACACGGCGACCAAGCTGCAGGCTATGGACGTATATACAGTATGTACATAAGTAGGATTCAGTTATGACCGTTACGCGTAGAATTTCAAAATGAAATCTACTTAACTTTTGTAAGTAAGCTGTAAGGAATGAGCCTGACAAATTTCAGCCTTCTATCTAACATGGGAAGTTGGAGAATTAGTGATGAGTGAGTCAGTGAGGGCTTTGCCTTTTATTAGTATAGATAATCTTTCACACAGTGAGAACTGATTCGGAGAGCAGCAATCTAAAACTATACATTTATTGGAAAGACTGTAAGCTAAGTACTAATTCTGAAGGTGCAACTATCAGGTGTCCGTATTTACTATTTAACGTGAACTGAAGCTTAATAGTGTATTATTTAATTTGAATTGCTAGGAATCTTGGCATAATAATCTATTTTAACATCCAGTCTTCCACTGGCAAAATGTTTTGCCAATCTGTGAAGCTTTATTATTGTCCCTTTTTTATGTCTCTAAACTTTGTAGTGCTTCACTTCTTTTCATTATAATCTGAATGGAAGAGCAGGCATCCTAAAGCTCTCTAATGGTAGCATTTGTTTGTCAGTGATGACTCTCCAAGTCTTTGTGTCACAGAAGCTTTTGGTGCTTTCACCGGATATACACAGATCCATTCTGTTAAGCAACTACTCAAATAGACTGTAACTTTTACAAGAATTTAAAATACTCTTCAGACAGATATCTTGGGCACAAAGACGTGTGTTGCGTTAAACTAATTGGTATTTAGTAATACAACTGCCACAGTATTTCCTCCATGACAATCGAATTAACTTATCTTCGACTTGTCTCTGTTTTTGCTTTTGAGAAGAAAAAGACTAATGAAATATCCATGTGTATGACTTTACTGTAGTGCCCTTTTATTTCACTTCCCCATTTTATTTTTCTTCCCACAGCATCAGCAGAAAACATCTGAATAAAACACTATGAAACAGTTGTGTGACTTAAGAAGCTTTTTATTCAAAATAATACCCTTCATGTTGGCTATTTAGGCATGTCTGCATATTTCATTATTCAAATTAAATTCTTTAAAGCAATGCAGTGGTAAAATATTAATTTAACTGTAGATTAATTCTGTGTACTTAGAAGCATGCATAGTTTTCCTTCAAGAAGACATTACAGTAAATTATATGCTTTGCTGTATACTTGCACTGTCTTCAGAAATATGAGATTGTTTTGAGCACAGAAGCATGACCACTGTACAGTTTTACAGATTTAAAGATGTGCACTTTCCTAGATGTAACTGCAAAATATTATTAGAAGTGCTGAGCCTGGCATCAGTCTAAAGATTTCCGCCTTGAGCTGTAGTGAAGATCTGTATTACTTGCCCTTTACTGTAAAGGGTAATGAGTAAGCAAGACTCTATTAGGATTTCTCTATGCAGAGACTTGAATCTGTGTGGATTATTCCTGCTTCAGTTGTTGAACCTATTGGGGTTTTTTCCATTCAAACCCAGAAGCATATATATCACAGATTACAAATACATTGCTTCTCTTTGAATGACTTTGGTAAAATAATACTCCACACACACATATTTTTCATCTGTTACTTACCTCGTATTGTTTGTAGTAATGTCCAAGAAAATGGCTTAATCTCATGTTTTAATGTCCATGATAAAATTACTGGCCCAACAGTCATCGACAAACAATATCAAAGTGATCATGAAAAAAATCTGTGTACTAGAGATGCATCATCCATATGTCAGATATTTAGTCTTGTCCTCACCATGTCTTAAACATGGGCATTCTTTTTAGATTATTGTTAAATAAGCCACTTTCAGAAAATCCTGTTGTGAACAGCCTTGGGAGCTTTTTCCTATGGAATCAAATGATCGAATTTAAGACCCATCCCTCCCCTTATTTGTTGGTCATTAAGCCACAATGTCATATTTGAGGGTTTTTCAGTGGTTGGTTGTGCCGCTACACCATTGCATTGACATCCTCCTTGTTGAAGCACCTCAGATATACACAAATATGAGTCATAATTTCCACCTCAGAATGTTTTAACTTGCTTTTCTTTAACTTGTAAGAACGGTACCCAATGAATGAGCTGTTAGTCTGTTCACAAGATTGTTCTCGTTTGAGCATGTTCTCCCGGCATTCACAAGAGAACTTTCCAAAACTGGTTTGTTTAACATATTTTTAGCAGAAATAGATATATCAAACGTTATGAGCATGCAACTAAGTATCTGACAGATAATTTACACTGGTGTCACACAAATGAGATGTCTTTATGAATGTTGACATCTGTTCTTCATAAAAACACAACATTAAAAGTTTTTCTTGGCCTTTACTGCAAATAACATAGGTAAGTAAGAGAAGAAAAAGTATCATTTGGGTAGAATATTCTTTTAATATTTGCTTACCTTTGAAAGAAAATTGAGATTTAAGATAATTTATAATAAAAAGAATTATTTAAAATTTTTTGCAAGAAATGAGTTTGCATAGAGTTTTTCATGGAAGGTTGCTTTTTATATAAAAACACCCACACTTTATTAGGACCTTTACCTTAGGAATGTGAGCTTTGTTTTATAACTTCACCTAGAAATTCCTAATTTTAAATATGATCATTGAAAGCCATTCAGAAAAGTGAGGAAGTATCTTGGACTTGTTGTATATGACATTTCTTACAGCAAGCAAGATTTTGCTGTATTGTTAATGACAGAAGTAATCTTATCATCTACCTTAAGTTAGTGTAATGTTATAGTGTTTGCTAACAGAATCTGAATATAAATTATATAACTATGAACAAGCCAGAAATCCAGCTCATAAGTTGAGTCTGGGGTGTAGTATTTTCCCAAATAAGGGTTTTGCAAGGATGTTTGTTTTGGTAGCCCTGAACAGCTACCAGCAAAGGTAGTAATTCTGTGGCACAGAAAAGTGGCAAGGCAAGACAGGCCCCCGTGTGAGAGAGGAAAACCAACTTGGGCAGTAACAGAACCTCTACACTGACTTCAGAAAGTATTCAGACTCCTTCAATTTCTGCACACTTTGTGTTGTAGATTTCCATTTTTGCATATTAATCTGCACTCAATAACCCATAATGACTGTGAAGACATGCTTTCAGAAAGGACTGCACATTTATTAAAAATCAAAAACCTCTCATTTATATAAGTACTCAGACCCTTTCTTGTGGCACTCCAGATTATGCTTGGGCACATCCTCCTTGCTTTAACAATACTTGAGATGTGTCTAGGACTTGATCAGAGTCCACCAGTGATAAACTGAATTGACTGGACATTGATTAGAAAGACACAGACCTATGTATGTAAGGTCCCATAATTCACACTGCATGTCAGGGCAAAAACCAAACCATGAAGATCAAGGATCTCTCTGTAAACCTCAAAGATAAAACTGGAGGGAAACATAAATCAGGACAAGGGCATAAAACCGTTTCTAAAGATTTGGGCATTCCCAGGAGCACATTGGTGTCTCCTAATTATAAAATGGAAGAACTTTGTAATTACCAGGACTCTTCCTACTGGCCATCCAACCAAATTGAGTAACTGGGCAGGAACGGTCTTGGTTGGAGAGGTGACTAAGAAATACCGCGGTCACTTTAAAAGAGTTTCAGAAGTCCTCTGCTGAGATGGGAGAAACTGTTGTTGGAATGACGACCATCTCAGCAGCACCCCATCAATCAAGCATTTATGGTAGAGTGACAAGATGGAAGACACTCTTGAGTACACTGCAAAAATGAAATCTCAGCAAGTGAAAAGTATTTATATCATGACATTGAAATCTTGTTTTCCTTATTGTTAAGAATTATTGACTTATCAAAAAATTTCTATTTACGATTATTTAGCTTACTTTAAGAAATTTTGTCAAGTAAATTTTGCTTACCCCATTGGCAGATTTTTCTGCTAAATAAAAGCAAAACAACTCCCATTTAAAGTTTGTTTTTGTTTTGTCTAGTTTTTGCATATGCATTTTTTACATTGTAAAAGACATGACAGTCCACTTGTAGTTTACCAAATAACATTTAAGAGGCTCTAAGAAAAGATTCCTTGGACTGATGACTCTTTGGATATAACTCCAAACACTTTTTCTAATAAAAAAAGGAAACTTTCAACACCTGCCTAATAACATCCCTAAGGCCAGGTTTATACTTCATGCCACGCGATGCAAGCGTTGTAGTGTTTATACTTGCGCGCGTACTTTAAGTAAATCTGGAGGAATCCACCAGGTGGCAGTGCGAGATATTATCACAGTGAGAACATGTTCAGCTTTGCTGTGTTGTGAATTGCCTGGAACACACATTAAATTCTGATGACATCTTACTGCAATACCTCTGAAAAGGATGTTTATTGATTAAATCCAGGGATGTGTTAATTCCAGCAAGCATTGGGCACGAGTGAGAAATAATCCCTGGACGAAGCCTCAGCTCATCACAAGGTGAATACAAGCACACACATACACTAGCATCATTTTAGTGGCACCAAATCCCCAAATCTGCATATCTTTGGAAGGAAACCGGAGCACACTGAGGAAACCCAGCAGGAAAACATGTAAACTCCAGGCAGGGAATATCAGCGATGTGACTTCCTGCAAAACAGCAGGGCTAATGCTCTGCCACCGTGTCACCCCCATGTGTGTAATTATTAACAGTATTCATTATTTAAACGCAATTACCGATTTATCTGTAAAATGTAATATACATACTTTAATGCTTTTCATCATGAAAGTGATATCAAGTATAAATCTAAGGATGTGCAGAGAGTTGGAATATCATAAATTTAATGTGCTCAGTGTGGCGATCTATTGCCGGCGATCTGCTGCTGTCAGAACCAGAGGAGCCCTAGAAAAAAAGACGACACAGAAGACGGTATGTGAGACTTTTAAAATGTATCGTGTCATTATGATTGGGAATATGCGACGCTTGAATATGAAAGCACCATGAATACATCTGTATGTTGGCATTTTGCTTCACCACATCATTCCATTTATCAAACATCGAAGCGCACACACCGATCTCGTAGGGTCCGCAAAGCGGCTTTCTGTCACATGTAGATAGTAAACAGAGACTCTGACATCACATTTCAACTTTTAGCAAACTGCACCCCCCAACTTTTTGCTGGTACTGCAACTCACGCGTGTGTCGCATTAATTTCTGAGGACCTGCTCAGAGGACGCATCAAATGAACGCTGAGAACGCGCGGCAGCTATGATGCGGGTGCATACGCGTTCTGAGCATGAAGTATAAACGAGCCCTAAGATGCAGCAGCCATGTTATGGTAGTGGCAGAATGATGCTATGGGGTTGTTTTTCAGTGGCATAGACAGGGAGATTGGTCAGAATTGAGACAAGGATAAATATATCTTTTTTGTGGATAATGTGGATTTTAGCATTGTTGTGCTGTGCTTTACATGCACCTTTTGTTATGTTTGTTGTCATTCAATACCATTGATTTCATGTTTACCCCATTAGCTATGGACATAAGGTAAGAGAGGAAACTTACCCATTACAGATCATATGCACAATTTCATTTGGTCACATTGGGCATACTTGGGTGGAGGAGTTTTCCAAATTAATGCTTATTTCCATGAAAATATGTGCCCAATCCAAAGCCCTGTAAGGTGCCTCTGTTAACAGTTGTTGTAACAAAGTGACTATTGTAATGGCAAATTGATCATCACTGGTCACTGCTGCAATCACTCAGGTCTGATTCCTAGTCTGGCTGCAGTTATAAGTAGAGCTTGCATAGACTTCTTCATGTGGTGTGTTTCCTTTAGAGTAGCTCAGTTTCCTCCAACATGTCAGAGATGTGCAGATTAGGTTACTTGGTTTGTGCCTTACATCTGTTTGCAGGATAGACACCCATTGTTCACATGGACTATAAGTATTTGGAAAGTGGGTGGATTGATGGACTTTTCTGACCTTAATTGCAAATGGGTTGTGAAGAATTAAATAGAATAAAATGCATTTGCAGTGGGGTTTGTGAATGCATTTTTAAATGCAGGAGTGTTGACCAATTTTATTGCAGAGTGTTCTTGCTGTCTGTTTAAGCAGATGTGAGTCATTTTTAAAAAGAGATTAGCAGCTGCAACACATGTGGATGTAAATTTAATTATATTCCTTATCTTCCTAGTGATTTCCCATTGTTCAGAGATGTTTTCTTGTTTTTTGTTTCATTCATTAATGGCACTTTGTACTAGTCCTTTTAATGAAAAAGTCCATTTAAATTACCATTATTGCATACTTATCACTTCACATTAATTGTTTTTCCATGGCTCTTTCATTGCCTCTTATTTGAAATTTTAAAGTCATAACCCTGCTTTCTGAATAAATTTAGCCTTTAATTAATGCTTTCTTCACTATGTGGATGTAATAACGTAAATAATTTGCTATTAATTAAGGCTTTGATTTTTTTTTCTTCAGGGATATGGAGTTTTTGACTAGGACTCTTTTGGCTTTGGAGATTTTAAATGCGGCACTGGTGATGATATCACCCATCACTGTTTTAGCAGCCTGCAAATGCGACTTTTTTCATTAAGTAGAATCTTTTCTGGGTAGATAAATTTCTATTGTTTTTATTTTACCTAGCACAACTCAAGCCAAATGGTCAAATGGAAAGCTGTGCACAAAAATGATTAATGATTTTTCATAAGCAGGTTTCCTTTGCAGTTTATTGTTGAAGTCATTTCTCTAACGGATACTTTTTCACTGTTTCCCTCAATAAATGAATGATTATTGCTGCTGCTGTTGTGGTGCAGCTCTTTAGGTTCGTAAAAAGCTGGCTGGTGAACTCCAAAGGTCATTCTTCACACCGAATTCATGTCCTCATTCTTGCTGCCCTGTGTCATTGTGGTTTCTTGACAGAAGATGCTGCACTGTTATTAATAGCCTGCAGTGTGAGTGGCGGCTGGTGTATCCTTTGGTCCTGCACTTTCAGGGAATACTGAATAAGCTGCTGTCCCTCTTTTGTTCACAAAGCACATAATGCTGAAGCCAGAGCTAGTTATTTATTTTCTACTCAAGGAGAGACCCTTACAAATGTGTCTGTGAGAGGAGGAGATGACAGGTGTTTTGGGAATGGTAAGCATCAGGAGTAATTAAGCTAAAAGACAGCAGCATACCTTCAAGCAGTACAGTATACACTATACATGCATAATTTATATGGAGCAAAATTCTACACTTTAGGCAAATATTTTATTGCTTGAATAATCATTTAATTTCCTTCTTACAAAAAGCTTAAGATTTTCAGCTTGTTACAAGAAACATGCCTTCGGCACAGGTATATCAAGGCCAAATGCGTGATTTTATATTTATATGTGTAATATATAATAGGATATACCGGGTTGGATATATATCTACAGGGTCACGTGGGTCTGCTGGAGCCAATTCCAGCCAACACAGGGCGCAAGGCAGGAAACGAACCTCGGGCAGGGCGCCAGCCCACCGCAGGGCACACACACACACACACTAGGGACAATTTAGGAATGCCAATCCACCTAACCTGCATGTCTGTGGACTGTGGGAGGAAACCGGAACACCCGGAGGAAACCCACACAGACACGGGGAAACATGCAAACTCCACGCAGGGAGGACCCGGGAAGTGAACCCGGGTCTCCTAACTGTGAGGCAGCAAAGCTACCCACTGCGCCACCGTGCCACCTATATATTTAATACATATATATATATATATATATATATATATATATATATATATATATATATATATATATATATATATATATATATATATACAGTGCATCAGGAAAGTATTCACAGCGCATCACTTTTTCCACATTTTGTTATGTTACAGCCTAATTCCAAAACGGATTAAATTAATTTTTTTCCTCAGAATTCTACACACAACACCCCATAATGACGATGTGAAAAAAGTTTACTTGAGGTTTTTGTAAATTTATTAAAAATAAAAAAACTGAGAAAGCACATGTACATAAGTATTCACAGCCTTTGCCATGAAGCTCAAAATTGAGCTCAGGTGCATCCTGTTTCCCCTGATCATCCTTGAGATGTTTCTGCAGCTTAATTGGAGTCCACCTGTGGTAAATTGAGTTGATTGGACATGATTTGGAAAGGCACACACCTGTCTATATAAGGTCCCACAGTTGACAGTTCATGTCAGAGCACAAACCAAGCATGAAGTCAAAGGAATTGTCTGTAGACCACCGAGACAGGATTGTCTCGAGGCACAAATCTGGGGAAGGTTACAGAAAAATTTCTGCTGTTTTGAAGGTCCCAATGAGCACAGTGGCCTCCATCATCCGTAAGTGGAAGAAGTTCGAAACCACCAGGACTCTTCCTAGAGCTGGCCGGCCATCTAAACTGAGCGATCGGGGGAGAAGGGCCTTAGTCAGGGAGGTGACCAAGAACCCGATGGTCACTCTGTCAGAGCTCCAGAGGTCCTCTGTGGAGAGAGGAGAACCTTCCAGAAGGACAACCATCTCTGCAGCAGTCCACCAATCAGGCCTGTATGGTAGAGTGTCCAGACGGAAGCCACTCCTTAGTAAAAGGCACATGGCAGCCCACCTGGAGTTTGCCAAAAGGCACCTGAAGAACTCTCAGACCATGAGAAAGAAAATTCTCTGGTCTGATGAGACAAAGATTGAACTCTTTGGTGTGAATGCCAGGCGTCACGTTTGGAGGAAACCAGGCACCGCTCATCACCAGGCCAATACCATCCCTACAGTGAAGCATGGTGGTGGCAGCATCATGCTGTGGGGATGTTTTTCAGCAGCAGGGACTAGGAGACTAGTCAGGATAAAGGGAAAGATGACTGCAGCAATGTACAGAGACATCCTAGATGAAAACCTGCTCCAGAGCGCTCTTGACCTCAGACTGGGGCGATGGTTTATCTTTCAGCAGGACAACGACCCTAAGCACACAGCCAAGATATCAAAGGAGTGGCTTCAGGACAACTCTGCGAATGTCCTTGAGTGGCCCAGCCAGAGCCCAGACTTGAATCCGGTTGAACATCTCTGGAGAGATCTTAAAATGGCTGTGCACCGACGCTTCCCATCCAACCTGATGGTGCTTGAGAGGTGCTGCAAAGAAGAATGGGCGAAACTGGCCAAAGATAGGTGTGCCAAGCTTGTGGCATCATATTCAAAACGACCGGAGGCTGTAATTGCTGCCAAAGGTGCATTGACAAAGTATTGCGCAAAGGCTGTAAATACTTATGTACATGTGATTTCTCAGTTTTTTTATTTTTAATAAATTTGCAAAAACCTCAAGTAAACTTTTTTCACGTTGTCATTATGGGGTGTTGTGTGTAGAATTCTGAGGTAAAAAATTAATTTAATCCATTTTGGAATAAGGCTGTAACATAACAAAATGTGGAAAAAGTGATGTGCTGTGAATACTTTCCGGATGCACTGTGTGTGTGTGTGTGTGTGTATATATATATATATATATATATATATACAGGTACTTGTCGACTTACGACCGCGATTGGTTCCGACTGACTGGTTGTAAGTTGATCTGGACGTAAGTCGGCCTATGTTAATTTAAGGTAAGAATATTAGACTGGGTAATAATATTGTAATCATCTTAAAGTAATATTTTATCAACATTTTCTTACTTTCTAAGACAAACACAGCATACTACAGTACAATTTGTTTAATATGTGGAAAACGTACAAAACAAGAAATACTGTACTGTACATTTAATTCCTGGCACCACTGGTGCTTGGCTGCGGGTTGTGATATCGCCTTCATCAGATCAGGCGAGGCTGCGGACGGGGTGATGGGAGGAGTTGCTCTTTTCATAAACATAGTGAGCTTCGTCTGAATTGTTTGTTTTTTTTTTCTCTTCATAAATTTCGCAATAAGGACGAAATGTGTTGCGTGCCATCCGTTCAATCCTCGCAAATCGTTCAATATTTGGGTCAATTTTTTCAAAATGAGCGAGGAGTTTATTCAGTAGAGATAAATCTTCTGACAATCCCTTTGTGGTGAACATTCTTTGTGGCACCTCTTCGTCTTACTCCAATTCTCTTGTTTCTTCTTCCGCCACTCTTTCTTCTTCCAATTCTATCAGCTCTTCATTCATAAGTTCACCTGATTCCCGGTCTAGCAACTCCTCGACATCTTCCATTTCACATTCCAATGAAAGGTCTTTTGACAGTTTCACTATTTCTTCACGAATCTCATCAAGTTCTTGTTCACTGTTAAATCCAGCAAAAGTATTTACATAACGCTTAACACACTTCTTCCATACGCCATTCATACACTGTGAGTCGACATTTCTTGCGGGGAGGGCTTCTGTTTTCTCTGATCTGAGTTCACCTCTGTTATAGCGCGTCTTTATTTGAAAAGAGCAGTGTTATATCGGGGCGAGTGTGAACGCTAACTTTGACAAGCACTATAAATTTACAGCGGTTGTTACAGACGTAAATCAAATGTATGTTTTTATTGTATAATATTAACAATAACAGCAGCTCTCTACTCAAAGCGGTAAACTCGAGAAGCTGCTAGCATCGAACCCAGAAGCTCTTGATTGGGAGTCAGCAGTTGTGTGTGGGAACTGTTAACATTTGAATGTGATGATTGTATATAAAACTTGTGCACGAACGAGACTGGGATAACTGTGGATGTGGATGTGAGTGGTGTGTGTGACTGAGAATGACTGGTGTGAAGCCTGAAGTCCAAATATCAAATAAACACTTTCACAAGTACAAGTATAACAGAACAAGTGCGCTTTTATTCAAGAAGAAAAAAGAACGCAGGTTGCGGTAAGCAGTTGATGCGACTGCTTGCGTAGTGCAATCCTAAGAACTGCCCAATCAAGAGCTTCTGGGTTTGATGCTGGCAGCTTCTCAAGTTTGCCGTTTTGAGTAGAAAGCTGCTATTAGTGTTAATATTATAGGGTTATATGTTAGGGTTATATTATTATCGAAAATTGCCAAAACAACAAGACACAAACACACGTGGGGCAACACTGCTGCTGTATATTTTACTGCTGCATAGCGAGACTTGAGAGTGCGGGAAACTGGCGCTGCCAACAGCTGGCGGGGGAAACAGTCAAACGCGTCGTAAAGTCGAACAGTCGTAACTTGCATAGGTCGTATGTCGACGAGTACCTGTATATATATAATATAAAAATGCATCTTTATGGGGTCCTTAAATGATACTTTGAAAGTACTAATGCCATGATTACCAAGTGTATAAATGAACCCACATGTTATATATATATATATATATATATATATATATTAAAAAGAGGGAGAAATGCTGTCCCCTTTGTTGTCCGAAAGCTTGACATTTTAGGGTTAATATTAATTTCCAAACTGTTGTGATTCATTTTCTAACCAGCTTGTATAGATCAGGGTCACTGGAAGCTGCTACTTACCAAAGCAGCATTTGGAACAAGGTAGGAACCAGCCCTGGAAGCAATGCCAGTCCATCACACTGTCTGCTGTCGCATACCCAAAGTCGCTCACAGTGGGCCAATTTACAGGCACGGACTAATGTAACAAATATTTTTGGGATGTGTTGCTAAAATCAGAATTTGTACAGCAAAGGGGAGAACATGCAAACACCATTTTACTTTTCATGCAAATACATGAAATGTCACAGAGTGTAGCCTTTTTGATAGAATGATATAAACAAGAAAGTTGCATGTTTAACTTCCATATTTAGCCTACTTTATGAAACTTAGTCTGCCACTATTCCAGTATTGTTGAAATAGGGATTTGAATGCTGCCTCAGTTAATGATGTCAATTAGATATATCAATATAAATGCTGTAAGTAGCATTGTAGTTTTAATCAATTCTTGAATTCTTGTTTTCATATATGATATGAAGAACCTAACAAAAGCAGACTTTACTTAATATACCAATCGCCATAATTTCAGAATTGCATTTCTGTGACTTTAAAGACTAAACTAATAGTATCATAAACTGTAAAGCTGATTTGGTTGCAGTGTTCACCATACCTATCTGGGTACATAACTGATGAAACAAAGTTACTTATTGAGTGATTTCTTTAAAATAGTGGGCAGTAAATGGGGTGTCTGTGATCCATCCATTTGTCTTTCAATTGGAGAATCACTGGGAGCTGGAACTTTGTACATAGTAGCAATATATCCTGATTGTGATACGGGGGCATCAGAGGGGACCACCTCAACTGCTCTCCCAGAGCAATTTAAAAATGCCATACAACCTAACGTGTGTGTCTTTGGAATATGACAAAACCAAAATATGGGAGTAAATCCCAGGAAATTCAGTCTATAGCCATGGAGTTACACTGTGCATAATGTAAATGCGTTATTAACTTAACTGTGCCATTGCATGAGAATTTGGGTAAAAGTTTAGTTTCTGGCTGGAGTACCATTTGTTGAAATTTTCCATAATTCCCCCATGAGTTTTTGAGTAACCTCTAAAGAAAGTTTACTTTTTACATTTCAAGAACATGCTGTTCCATTGGCTTGTGTGTATTTGATGTGCAGTTTGTTGAGACTGGAAGGCCATAAGAGTGAACGAAGGATACAAACACACATTGCTGATGTTTATGTCTATGGTAGTGTAAATGATGTGATGTTTTGATGTACCATACAGAACTTTTCCAAACCATATGTGTGGATTAGTTTTTATTATAATAATGCAAAGTCACATTACATGGTTTTAAGTACTTCTGTTATGTTAATTTGAAGTACATTTGCAGTTTCTTAAAACGTGTAGAAAAATTTTAAATGATTACATAAGAATTCAGATCTGTCAACCGTAGCAAACCTCAATTGTCATCTTCACATGACAATCAGTTTTTCAGTTGTTGGTAGGCCTGTGTAAAAATATCGGTTTTACGATTAATTTCTATTTTTCTTTTAAGCAATTCAATGTCGATTCTTAGTCTCAAGTTTGATGATGTGAATCTCTGTCCTGCTATACCAGGGGTGGGCAAAGTCATTCCTGGAGGGCCGCAGTGGCTGCAGGTTTTTGTTCCAACCCAATTGCTTAATAAAAAGCACTTATTGCTCAAGTAACACTATTGCTTCACTTTAGTTGTCTCGCTCATTAAGAGTTTGAACCCTTACTTGCTAATTTTAGTCTAAAACAGCTGTATTCTTGGTTTTTAATTGCTCCTTATTAGCAATAAGATGCTAATGACAAAAGAAACCAGCATTTCTCCATTTAACTTGTTTTCATTTACACCTCTGTGTATTTATTGTGCACTGTTTGGTTTAATTAAATACTTGGAAGGAAAGTGAAGAGACAAAAGTGAAACACTGAAAATTACTCATCTGTTTTAGACTTCAGATCATTTGGATGATATCCTTAGAAAGGAAAAAAAATGTAGGATATGAGAATGGCCTGACATGGCAGAGTTAAAGCACTAACAAGTTATGAAATTGAATAATTGACAATTGTTTTCTGATTAAGCAACTGGGTTTGAACAAAAACCTGTAGCCACTGTGGCCCTCCAGGAATGACTTTGCCCACCCCTGTGCTATTCTATACTATTTGTTTTTGCTTATCTTCATTTTTACTTTCCAATCCAGTAGATGGCGCTAATGTGCCTGTTAAGGTGTTCTATGGAAAAAGCAGTTTACTAACTTGCATAAAATGGTGTGTCCTCCTCAAATGAAATTGGAATCTTAGACACTTAAATCAGATGTGTGGACTTACTATGGATTCAAACAGTGCGTTGGTAACAAACAAGTGGACAAAAGCAAAGCCATAGGTAAGCTGTGCAGCTCAGAAGTTAATTATTATTGTAACACAACAAATTTGACAAATCATTTACTCCAACATTAACCTGTAAATGTAATCTCAGTCCACATCCAAATGAGTAGAGCCTAAACAATCTATACTGGAGACAGCAGGTAGCTCGAAGCTTCCGTTTTAATTCACCTTGTGCCAAAAAAATAATGAAATCTATAGTAGGGTCTTTTATCTTTATAGATAAAAACTGCGACAGCTTTCGATAAATGATACAGGTTTTTGAACTGTGGTATGCTATACCAGGGGTAGGCAACGTTGGTCCTGGAGTGCCACAGTATGTGCAGGTTTTTGTTCCAACCCAGTTCCTTAACGAGAACTCAATTATTGCTGATGAAGCACATATTGCTTAAGTGACATTTTAATGCTTCATTTTAGTGGTCTCGCTTGTTAAGGTTCTCCAACCTTAATTGCTTATTTCAATCTTAAACTGCTGCATTCAGTGTTTTAATTGCTCCTTATTAGCTAAGATGTAAAAGACAAAGCAGCCAGCAGTTTCTCCAGCTAGCTTTTTTCCAATTACAGCTGTGTGTGTTCATCATGCACGGTTTGATTTAATAAAACACTTAATAGAAAAATGTGACAGACTGAAAAGATCTGTTTTAGGCTTCAAATCATTTGGATGATATCCTTGGAAAGGAAAAAAATCTACGATATAAAAAGCCTTACATTGCACAGACTAACAAGCCATAAAAATTAAATAAGGTCTGAGATTGGCAATGATTGGTTTCTAATTAAGCAATTGGGTTGAATGAAAACCTGTAGCCACTGCGGCTCACCAGGACGACATTGCCTACCCCTGTTTTACATCTTATTGCTAATAAGGAGCAATTAAAACACTGAATGCAACAGTTTAAGATTGAAATAAGCAATTAAGGTTGGAGAACCTTAACAAGCGAGACCACTAAAATGAAGCATTAAAATGTCACTTAAGCAATATGTGCTTCAATCAGCAATAATTGAGTTCTCGTTAAGGAACTGGGTTGGAACAAAAACCTGCACATACTGTGGCACTCCAGGACCGACGTTGCCTACCCCTGTGCTATACCAACCAGAAAGCAACTGAGTGAGGTTATTGTCCCTAAGGCTTTAGGAACATCTTAAGCAAAGAATTGCCACGTCTCTCAGGCCAGTGGAAAGAGTAGCCCTAACTTGTGAAAGCTGAATATCAAGGGCAGCGAATCCTACATGACGATCACATTTACTACATTATAAATGACCGGGCACCTGTGGTGAATGTGTTGTAGGCAAGCGCAGTGCATGCCAGTCACACAAGGAGCAATCTATATACAGAGTTGTTGTTCCAAAAATCTATCTAGCATTTTTAATGCTGTGTTCCATTGCATAACCACATAATTCACAAGTTTGTGTTTTACCAAGTCCAATAAACATTGTTTCTCTTTAAGCACATGGCTATCTGTAATACTGTGGTTGAAAAAGTCTGCAATAGGCCTCACTTGGCAAAGCAAAGAATTGTTGGAATTTTCAGAGCAGCCTGAGATATAAAAGTGAGCATGTGCACAAAGCAACCCGACTTGAAGGAGCACCATAATAGATTCATTATCAGTCACGATGGCTGTTCTTTTTCTTCTAATTTCTGTTCATTCAGTGGCGCTGTCAACAAGCATCAGCTCTAGATCCTCATTTTGAAATGCTTGCTTTTTGTCTGTGGACACACTTCTGAGACTTTTTAACATGACTGCTACAAGTGTGCAACTGAAGATATGTGTAAATTATAGAATTATAGAGAGACACAAGTCTTTCTGCAGCATCTTAATTTCGACTAATTTAAGATTAGGGAATAAATTTGACTAACCGTTTTGTTGAAGGATGTCTACAGGGAGATTCATAACACACAAATAGGATATTGAATAACATATATTTTATTATTTTATAATATTTGCCAGATGATATAGATGCTTTATAAAGTAAATGCCATCGCAATATATAAAACAAGGAGCCCCTCCAAAATATGTGTGGGCTCTGATGTGGTTATACATGTTAGTTAAATTATAGTGAATTTTGAATGAGCGCAGTGCTGTGAAAGTGTTTTTTTTTTTTTTTTTTTTTTTTTTTAGAGCAATGCTATTTTGTTCTACATCTTGCAAATTCTGATTTTAACTTCATTACTAATGAAGTATTTTTCTTAAATGTCATTCCATGCTTATGCATATGTTTAAGTCACTCTGTAGACACCCTTCAAAATAAAGTGTTACTGAAATTTGTCACATTATTTTAATGTTCTCTGTGCATGGTAAGTGCAAGTAATTTCTCAAAAAGCCAGCACTTCAAATATATCAGCGCACGCTAATTCAGTCAAGATAAAATCGATATCGAATTGAATTGGAGTATTATGAATCAGAATCAAATTGAATCGGGACATCAGTACTGACACCCAGCAATAACTGCATGAAAGATGCAATAGAAGTTCTCATGATTCAGAATGAAAACGCTAGCCTGTTCATTCAGGTACTGAAATTAACCAGAATCAATCAACCAGATGTGAGTAGTTTAGATTGACCCTTTTAAGATGGCAATTAGGCAAGGACAAAGCTAATTTAGATAAATCTGCAAACCTCTGAGGCAGAGATTGGAAGGGAGTGTTGTGTACTGGCAGTAATGCAGAGTGTTACATTTTTTAATGCAAATACAGGACTTACCAAAACATCCTTAATGTTGCTGAATCACACTAAAAAAGGAAATATATATAAAGCAAAATGTTATATTGATGTAAAATTTGAGATTTACAGTTGATGTAAAATAGTACTTCAGTAGCTTCAATGATCTAAAATATCAATTCAAAGCCACTTTGAGTGGAGTGGCATACGCATCAAAAAATTAATGTACCTGAATACAGTCAGAGTGCAGACTTTAATCCCATTCAGAAGGTTCTGTTGTCTTCTGCATTGATTGATAAGTTGTTCCTTGTAGTCACGGTTTATAGAAACACGTAAATGTTACTGTCCACAATTGGACAGAGAAAACAAAAATAACACTGTTAAAAAGAATGGTTGTTAACCTTGTGGACATGAGACAAAATATTCACAGCACCAATGCTTTCATTTCGTTTATTCTTTAAGCTGTCGGTATGACTTGTGGTGGTAGTACTCCTGGCTTAGGCTTCTTATAGCACAGAGTACAGTATGCTTCCAGAATTAAAATATAAAGAATAATAAACAGCAATCAAAGCCAAAAGGAGTGATGCCATATAACTTGCTGCAGATAATGAAGAAGAAATACACATAGGCCATAGACAACCTGACAATTCAGCCTTGGAGGCAACACTGTCAGAACACTCCACGTCCAGATTTTATTATAGTTCAATTCGTTAAATGAGTGAACCGCAAATACATTTTCTTTCCCAAACTATTAATATTTGAAATCCTAAGACAGTCACAGAGTCAGTCTTATTTTACTGTAATACGTTTAAAGTTTTAAATTCATTGCCTTCATATCATCATTTTAGAAGACAAATATCATGGATTGGTACACAAACTTGAAATATTCTAAACTAGTTCATTTGGAGATTTTTTTTTTTTTTTTGCAGTATTTGAAATTTAGCAAATGGATTTTAAGATACATTAAGGCTACTTTATCTGTCACTAACCTGTGAACCTCCTGACAGGTACTTCCAGAAAGGAACAAATCTTAAATTTGGGTCTGTAGAGCTTAAATTATTCTAGCTAATTAGGAATATCTAATGAATATACATTCATTGCCTCCATTTGGCTCGGCTGAACTAAAATGATTATTAAAAACATAATTTAAGCAACATTATCATTCACTCTAATGCAATGTCGTAGTGCATAGAAAATAGCAAATGATCAGTGGTTTTATGCAATTTTGTCTAATTTTAATATAGTGTAAGGAATGAAGAGCTATTGAAGTATCCATATAAATTATTGGTTCTAAAGTAATGAACGCCTCAGTCTCTGCCCTGAATGAGCCCACTCAAAAATTATATCCGTTTCAGAACTATTTATAGTCTTCCTCAAGATACTTTGTTATCTAGCAAACTATATAAACTCTGAGATCAGTCTAGATAAACGTTCTTGTGAAGTTAAGTATTCTGTAACTTATTAAATTATTTTCATCAATTCCCAAAAAAATGATGGCTCATTTTACCTGGTGCGCTTCACAGTCAACAATGCCTTTTACTTTTGTTGACAGGTAATCGTTCCCAATTTTGTGATTGTCTGTTCAGTACTGATTTGTTAAATATTTAAATCAAGGGTGTTGAGCTCTGGGCCTGGAGGGCCGCAGTGGCTACAGGTTTTCATTCTAACCCTTTTCCTAATCAGTGACCAGTTTTCACTGCTAAATAACTTTTTTCCCTTCATTTTAATAGCCCTGTTTTTAAGGATTTCAGTCCTCTGAATTTATTCTTTTCTTCATTAAATGACAGTCAAAGAGAAATGAGATGTGAAACAAGCCAACAGATGACCAGCTGAACTGGGATTTCAGACTCCAACCAATCTTTTAATGAGAAGCTGATTCTTGCAGCTAAACATGTTGTTTAATTCTGTTGCTGCTTGTTGTTCTCATTCTGCCTTAGCAGACATTTCCAAAACTGTTGATTTTCTTTTTTTGCTTTTTAAGAACACTGCCAAAATGTTTTGGTGACCTGAGATATCAACCTTACCGAGACCTTCACCTTTCCTTATTTTCAGATATTGTGGAATGGGTAAAGGTGAGCTGGTCATGTGGCACCTTGTTTTGTGTCTCATTATTGTTTGGCTGCTAATTAAGGAAAAAGAGACAACTAAGGGGCCTGAGTCAAGTTAATTAAAACTAAGGCAAAAGAAGTTAATTAGCAGCAAAAACTGGTCACTACTGACAAAGATGGTCAGAATGAAAACCTGCAGCCATTGCAGCCCTCCAGGACCAGAGTTTGACACCCATGAACAGTTTGAACTCTTTCTGCATCTCAACTCTTCCTCACTTGTTACTCCTACTCATATTTTTTCCCATTCTATGCACTGATATTAACTTGTTTGACAGTAACTCCATGTACGTCATTCAAATATATCTTGAATGAAAATCACTGGAGTCTGTCTTCTCTTCTCCTCAGGCTTGCACATGTCTTCCTTGTTCACTATTAGGGTGAAAATCTTGGTGTAGTGAAAACAGCTTTCGGGGTGAGATGTAATCTAGTAGGCTTAGAACACTTTTTAGTAATTTTCGTAATTCAGAGTGAATAGTGAATATTATAAATATATGCTTAAAGGTCGTAAGGTTAAACAACATTGGGTGCACTTTGTTTTTTGTGGTGTGGCAATGTTGGCCTTATTGTTTTTACACAGTCATATGGCGATATGTTTCCAATTCTCCAATAGTAACATTCCTGAATTAGCATTTCAAAAAAAGTAATTCTTTGACTACTCTGTATTAAGCGTTTGTACTATGATTTAAGGTTTAAAAAGGGTATATTTCATTTGTGAATAACCATCTGTTAAAATGGTTAAATTTGAAGGAATACATTAAGTTTAAGTGTAAATAAGTGATTGCAAATCATAGATCAATAAAGTATGTAAGAGTAGAAAGGAAGGATAAATTGTTCTTTTAACATCATACACCACTCTTTCCTGCTAATGAAAAGGTTTACCTTTTGCACTGCAGAATAAAACCGCCAATAGTGAATGTAGAAGCATAATAAAATGATCATGGGCTTATGATGAAAATATCCTTGCATGTATTAAGGTATTTGTTTAAAGATAGAAATTGACCTAAAAACAACACTACTTTCTACAGATAGGCACAAAATGTGTATCAAGCAACTTTAAAGTTTTGTACCTCCTGGCGGGAACCATAATGTAGAAACATAATGCATTACTTAGTCTCAGTTTTACTGTAATATGTCACCTAATTAGGAGGTGCTGCACCCAGCAAGCATGTACTTTCAGATGATTTCACTGTGATTAGGGCAAGAAGACATCACAGGGATCCTTCACATTTGTTATTTTGATGCTGTGGTTCTAATAGTAGAATATGATGGGGGGGGGGGGGGTTTGCAGGTGCGGGAGAAAAAGATAGAAGTGCCGAAGGCCATAGATGCAAATATCAAATGTGTTGTGTGCAGTGTTGCCTAAAGCACTCAACAGCCATACATCAGTAAAAGTGGACTTCCCTTTCTGAAAAGTTATTCAAGTAAAAGTAAAACCAGCCCATGAGCAAACTACTTAAGTAGAAGTTTTAAAGAATCTGATATTAATTGTACTTAAGCATCAAAAGAACAAGTAAATGAAGGATCTCCTGCCATTTTGTATACAGTCAAAGTTGTTAACTTTTTGTGTGTGATTTGTACTTCTATCACTAAGGTATGAGCCAGGAAACTGCAATTTGAAGCAATGACATTCACCGTGAGTGGACATGTTAATGAATCTGATAGATATATAAACTGTAGATGTATATATAGATGTGTGTATGTATATATGCATGTATATACAGTCATATGAAAAAGTTTGGGAACCCCTCTTAATTCTTTGGATTTTTGTTCATCATTGGCTGAGCTTTCAAAGTAGCAGCTTCCTTTTAATACGTATATGACATGCCTTATGGAAACAGTAGTATTTCAGCAGTGACATTAAGTTTATTGGATTAACAGAAAATATGCAATATGCATCATAACAAAATTAGACAGGTACATAAATTTGGGCACCCCAACAGAGTTGAGCCTCCTTTTGCAAATATAACAGAGTTGAGCCTCCTTTTGCAAATATAACAGCCTCTAGACGCCTCAAATAGCCTTTGATGAGTGTCTGAATTCTGGATGGAGGTATTTTTGACCATTCTTCCATACAAAATCTCTCCAGTTCAGTTAAATTTGATGGCTTCCAAGCATGAACAGCCTGAATCAAATCATCCCATTGATTTTCGATGATATTCAAGTCAGGGGACTGCGATGGCCCATTCCAGAACATTGTACTTCTCCCTCTGCATGAATGCCTTTGTAGATTTCAAACTGTGTTTTGGGTCATTGTCTTGTTGGAATATCCAACCCCTGCGTAACTTCAACTTTGTGATTGATGCTTAAACATTATCCTGAAGAATTTGTTGATATTGGGTTGAATTCATTCCGACCCTCGACTTTAACAAGGGCCTCAGTCCCTGAACTAGCCACACAGCATGATGGAACCTCCACTAAATCTGACAGTAGGTAGCAGGTGTTTATCTTGGAATGCAGTGTTCTTCTTCCGCCATGCAAAGCGCTTTTTGTTATGACCAAATAACTCAATTTTTGTCTCATCAGTCCAAAGCACTTTGTTCCAAAGTTAACCTGGCTTGTCTAAATGAGCATTTGCATACAATAAGCGGCTCTGTTTGTGGCGTGAGTGCAGAAAGGGCATCTTTCTCACCGCCCTGCCATACAGATGTTCTTTGTGCAAATTGTGCTGAATTGTACAACGATGTACAGATGCACCATCTGCAGCAAGATGTTCTTGCAGGTCTTTGGAGGTGATCTGTAGGTTGTCTGTAACCATTCTCACAGTCCTGTGCATATGCCGCTCCTGTATTTTTCTTGGCCTGCCAGACCTGGGTTTAACAGCAACTGTGCCTGTGGCCTTCCATTTCCTGATTACATTCCTTACAGTTGAAACTGACAGTTTAAACCTCTGTGATAGCTTTTTGTAGCCTTCCCCTAAACCATGATACTGAACAATCTTTGTTTTCAGATCTTTTGAGAGTTGCTTTGAGGATCCGATGCTGTCACTCTTCAGAGGAGAGTCAAAGGGAAGCACAACTTGCAATTGACCACCTTAAATACCTTTTCTCATGATTGGACACATCTGTCATGAAGTTCAAGGCTTAACGAGTTAATCAAACCAGTTTGGTGTTGCAAGTAATCAGTACTGAGCAGTTACATGCATTCAAATCAGCAAAATTACAAGGGTACTCAAATTTCAGCACAGCCAGTTTTTCACATTTGATTTAATTTCATATAACTAAATACTGCTTCACTAAAAATCTTTGTTTGGAAATACACCCCAGTACTCAGATGTTCCTAAGAAATGAAAGACATACCACTGTTATCTTTTTTGTTGAAAGTAGAGTAAATTATTATGCAGGCTGAGAGGGGTTCCCAAACATTTTCTTATGACTGTATGTATATAGCAAAGTCAAAGCAAACTTTGTCATCTCAACCATATACAAGTATACAGATAGACGAAATTGCGAAGCTCAGGGTCCACAGTGTAACAACATGAAGTGCAATAATAAATTAAAAATAGAATTAAAATTTAAAATTAAAACACAAACAAGACAAGACATTATGCCAAAACAAGATAAAGAAGTAGTAGCAATATTGACGTGTAGTAAGCAATATGAACATTGATGCAATATATGGTATTTGCAATCTATACAATTTATTTTTGTATAGCGCAAAATCACACAAGAAGTGCCGGAATGGGCTTTAACAGGCCCTGCCTCTTGACAGTCCCCCAGCCTTGACTCTCTAAGAAGACAAGGAAAAACTCCCTCCCCCCCCAAAAAAAAACCTTGTAGGGAAAAAATGGAAGAAACCTTGGGAAAGGCAGTTCAAAGAGAGACCCCTTTCCAGGTAGGTTGGGCATGCAGTGGGTGTCAAAAAGAAGGTGGTCAATATAATACAATACACAGAACAAATCCACAATACAGTATAAAAATAAAAACTTTAGAAGTACAGAGCAGAATTTAACAGTGGACAATATCACATACTATGATTTGTTTAGAGTCCTGCAGACCTCATCCATCAAGCTGCCTCCCCCATTTGGCCATTCCATGGCTGAAACAGTGCTGGGCCAGCCAATTCGATGAAAGGACCCCTCTTTCCCAAGATTCCTGCGATCCTCCATCAGGGATGACTTTACCTTAGGCAGGCAAAACAACTTGGCAGGTGGGCCATGGCACCAAGTGCCACATTTGAGTACCGAGAAGAGAAACCGAATAGGTGAGGGTTAGTATCCAATTATAACTATCATGTTACTTATGTTTTAGTGATAATGACTAACAACAGAGATGCAGTATGAATAGTTAATCAGCAGCTCTAGTCAGGATATGCTAAACTGAAGTAGTGAGTCTTCAGCCGGGATTTAAAAGCTGAGACCGAAGGGGCATCTCTTATAGTAGCAGGCAGACCATTCCACGGTTTAGGGGCCCTGTAACTAAAAGCTCGACCTCCCACTGTTATTTTATTAATCCTTGGAAACATTAGCAGACTGGCATCTTGAGATTTTAATGTACGCTCTGGTTTGTAAGTCATGATAAGTTCAGACAGGTAAGCCGGACCTTGGCCATTTAATGCTTTATATGTTAAAAGGAGGATTTTGAAATCTGCCCTAAACTTAACCGGGAGCCAGTGTAAGGATTTAAGAACTGGAGTTATGTGTTTGTATTTTCTTGTTCTTGTAATAATTCTTGCAGCAGCATTTTGGATTAACTGGAGGCTGTATAGAGAACAGGTTGAACATCCAGTGAAAACTGCATTGCAGTAGTCAATCCTACTAGAAATAAATGCATAAATCAATATCTCAGAATCCTGTTTATTTAGAAAGCGCCTTAATTTCCTAACATTTTTAAGATCGAAGAAACATGAATTGGACAACTTTGTAATATGCGCTTTAAATGACATGCTAGAGTCAAAGATAACTCCTAGATTGCGGGCTGATTCAGTGAAATTAATAGGGATTCCAACTGAGTTAAATGATGACAAAATATTGTTGTGATCAGCGTCATTTCCTCCAACAATTAACATCTGTTTTATCTGTATTTAAAGACAAGTAGTTCTCATTCATCCACTCCTTTAATTTACTAACACAACTAATTAAAGACAACATTGGAGAAACTTCATTTGATCTAAATGAAAGGTATAACTGGGTGTCATCTGCATACGAGTGAAAATTAACATTGTTTCCTAATGAGAGATCCCAGTGGAAGCATGTAAATTGAGAATAGTAAAGGTCCCCGTACTGAGCCCTGCGGGACACCATATTGAACTTCTGTGTATAGTGATGGAGTACTGTCAGCACATTTCTGTACATATTGGAATCGATTTGATAAATAAGAACTAAACCAAGCGTGCACGGTGCCTGTAAGCCCAACATCATTTTCTAGCCTGTGCAGTAATATACAGTAGAATGGTCAATGGTGTCAAATGCTGTACTTAAGTCCAACAACATAATTACAGTGGAGTTTCCTTCATCAGAGGATATCAGAATGTTGTTTACAACCCACATTACTGCCATTTCTGTACTATGACCAGTGCGGAAACCAGACTGGAATTTCTCAAATAAATTGTAATGCGTAAGGTGTGACTGAAGCTGATTGGCGACTACTTTTTCTAGTATTTTAGAGAGAAAGGGTAAATTTGAAATAGGCCTATAATTATTTAGTATGTGGGGGTCTAGGTCTGACTTTAAGTAATGGTTTAATGACTGACACTTTTAGTACTTCAGGTACTGCGTCATGCAATAATGAACTATTGATAATGTTTAGGATAGGCGCTGCAAGAACATCCATTGCACTTTTTACTAGTTTTGTTGGCACTGGATCTAGGGAATAAGTATTGGGCTTCATTTTAGAAATTAAAGTTAAGCCTTCCTGCTCAGTTACAGGATTAAAATTACTAAAGTGCTGAATGCAATGTGAGACAGGGTCTGCTGAGCTAGTATTTGGTTTGTACTATGATGCTGAGATCTGGGATCTTATATTTTTGATTTTCTCATTGAAGAAGTTCATAAAGTCTGTACTGCTAATATCTGTTGGTATTTTGCACTGTAGATCTGAATTCCCATTCGTTAGTTTAGCAACTGTTCTAAACAGTACCCAAGGATTTTTATTATTGCTATCGATTATTGTAGAATAGTATTCTGAGCAAGCTTTAAAGAGAGGTTTTTAATATTTTTTAACACTCTCTGTCCATGCAATTTGAAAGACATGTAGCTTTGTTGTTCTCCATCTGCGCTCCAGTTTTCAACACTCTAATTTAAGAGCTCAAATGTTTTCATTTAACCAGGGACAGTTTCTATGTGCTTTGATACACTTTTGTTTTAAGGGGAGCCACTGTGTCCAGAGCATCTCTCAAGGTCACATTATAATGTGATGTTAGCTGATCTAAATTGTTTTCCACAATTACACTCGACTTACTCAAAGTATCTACAAATTTTGAAGCAGAATTACAATCTAGATGTCGCACTGTCTTTGTTTTAATCTGTGAGTGTGTTGGCGAGGGCAGGACTAAATCAAATATAATTAAGTAGTGATCGGAAATAATTTAATGGAGGAATATTTAAATTTTGCATTTCAACTTTGTAAGTTATAATTAAATCCAATGTGTGGTTATGATTATGAGTTGGACCTTTGAGAATATGACAAAAAAAACTCCTACTGAATTTAACAAATAAGTAAAACATTTGCTAAAAGTGTCAGTTTCCACATCAATGTGTACATTAAAATCCCCCATCAGTACTATATGATCATAATTTTTAGCCAAATCAGATAGAAGGTTGCTAAATTCAGTCATGAACAATGAATATGGCCCTGGTGGTCTGTAGACTAGCACTATAAGTGTGTTGGAATCTGTTTGAATATTTAGAATGAATGCCTCAAAGGATGTAAAGTTGCCTAAATTTTTAGACGTGATTTTCATTTTGTTACAAAGAATCATTCCAAGTCCTCCTCCTCGACCAGAATCTCTAGATTTATGAAGGACGAGTAGCCATCTGGTGACGCCTCAGCTAGGGGAACAGTGTCACATTTACTAAGCCAGGTTTCAGTGAGAAGACACAGATCAGATTTTCTACTTAATATAATATCATTTACCAAAGCAGCTTTACTGCCAAGAGAGCGAATGTTCAATAAGCAGCATTTAAAACTGCATGCTACTAGATACATTAATATAGTCAACAGATGTGTAAAATAATAAATAAATATGTATGTATGTATATATATATATGTGTATGTGTGTGTGTATATATGTGTGTGTATATATCGTCGTGTATGTATATATAATAAAAAAAATTCTTGAACAAAATGAATATCATGTATAATAAATCAGATGTAGTGTTTCACAAAATGCACCACAGCATTTTATAATTGCAAATGAAGCTTTATGAAGGTGCTTAGTCAGCTGTTACAGCATGCTGATATAGGAAAAATAGCAATTTTTGGAAGTAATACTTATTCTTCATGTTTGCTTTCTTATCAGATGACCATGCTCATGGCAGGATTTATGCACAGGCCTTTCTTGGCTAAAGGTCAGGGAACCCACAATTAGACAAAATTATATGAACAAATATCAGTTGCTTGTCTACAAAATAAATATTCCTACCTCTGGACTGGCCAATCCAATCCCTCTTTAAAACAACAACTCCTTTACCGTAATCCCTGAGAAAACTCCTCTCTATTGAACCATCAGCTAGCGATGTTGGGCAGCTGTTGGAACAGTGTTTATGGCAGAAGGGCAAGTTGAATATGGACTGTCGGAGTATAAAGTGCGTTTGCAAGTTGTCTTGTAATAATGGTGAAAGCTGTTGAGAATGGGACAATGACGTCATGAGAGATTCTAGTTCTAGTGATCGGGTAGCATACAGAGATTATGATTTTGCTCAAACAGTAATGCCAATGAATGTGCAAGGTATTAGATCATTGGGGACTTCTCTTACATAACCCAGTGCATCTTTTTCTCCTGTCCATGCCACCTCGGTCGGTCACTCGCTGGGCTGCCTAAAGCCTGACTCTGTTGTCCCACCACCATTCTTTGGTGTTTTGTAGATTGACCCTTTAAGCCCTTTGTCCACTAATGCTTACATGTATGTTCAGCAGTAGTGCCCAATCCCTGGAGTGCCGTTCCTCTCACTGACTGCAGTTCTTCCTCCCAGTCGCCTTGTTTCCCATCCACAGCTCCTGCAAAATTATAATGACACTGAAAGGCCAGTTACCGTCAGATGAACAACTGGTTTTAGGGATGGTGAGTAGTTAGTAGCAGAAGAAGAGACCTCTTTAGAGCTTTAGGTCATACCTGTTCCAAACATCCTTGGGGAGAAAGTCAAAGGTATTTTTTTTTACATTGGTCATAGAATTTAACAAGATTCCAATACATCAAAGAGAGATGTATATTATATGATTTAACAACAAAGAATAGAGAGTGATCCAAAGATTTGCTGAAGTTTGAGATTTAATCTGGAATAATGTACTGGGGCTTGCTGCAGTAATTCAGATATCCCAGCATCTTTCAGCAAGAAGGAACTGCTTCAGCTTACTCAACTTCCTAATACTTATCCTTGGGGATGTTAAAATTTCTGTTTAGTTTACATGAAAACATATTGAGTTGATTATTTGCAGTGGGCAGATTTTCTATCACCATGCACACATATCACCTTTATATCCTGAATTGACTTCTGTTAGCTAAATTTTAATTGGGAAGCAGAATACTGACATTCTCTTTGTTTCCTTTTACAGACTTAGAGCCAGTTTCTTATTCTGTTTAATGTATTGAGCATAAGGATTTTGGAGACTCTTACACATACACTTAAAGTCGTTCTGATTTAACATTTGAAGTGCAAATTGTAACCTTTTCTCAAGATATTTTCAATCATTGTGATTAAAGCCAAATTGTTAGGCAGAACTGTTCATTAACAAATACAGTAGGGGCACATCCTAAAGATGCCATGAGTTATACTTAAAGCCCTAATAATGTAATACACTGTAAATTCTTCCCATGATAAATTTAAATTGTTTTTTCATTAGTATCAGACAGGAATAAATAACAAGCCCCATGTTATCATGTTCTTCAGATATCAGTATATTTACAAAAATATAATAGCCTAATGCACTTACTCTGAACATGTTGTTCGATTTGGTTTGGTTTGCATGTTGTCCACATTATTTGAAAAACCTTTCCAGAAAGTTAAATTTCTCTGCTGTTGTTTTCATGAATTTTTCATTGTACTTGATGAATAAATAACTCACCCTCATGTAACTCTTGAGAGTTGCTGCTTGTAAAATATGAGCATGTGCCACTAAAGATACAACCCTTGTAATCTACATTTAGAGATTGCTGTAAGAAAGTATTAGAGGCGAGCATTCCAATAAAAGCTACAGCTGTGATTGTATTTGAATTCCCATAATATGCTGAAAGTTTGAATTGTCTTGGTGCAGAATGAAGAAAACATACTGTAGATAATGTCTATTGCCAACAGGTTGTTTTGTGGAAATATTGCAACTATTGAAACGTATGTATTCAATTTTTACCCTATTACTTAAAATCCCATTTCAAGAGTTTCGTAATTGGATTTAAAGCCAAAGTAAAATACATGACGATGAAACGATATTGTAGTAAAAATGTCAATTTCTTTTTCACTGAAACTGGTCCACCTTCCAGCATGTGCCCTGTCTTGTATACAGTTACAATGATTAAAGGCGAAGTACAAAGACAGCTGACCTTTGTTTGATGCATGTGTTACATTTTGCAACATTGATGTATATGTATAGGCTACCTTTATACAAGATAACAGCACACAATACCAATTTAGTTTTTTTTTTTTCCATCTCACTTTTCATATAGAGAATATATAGCAGCATCCTTTGGTTTTACCTTTAAGTTCTTGAAGTGAAACGCAGTTAACATTTTGTTATGCTTCATTTGCACAAGCCATTCTTATGTAGACATTCAGACGTTCTTGTCCTGAGACAATTTCGAATCCACAAGTAATCCAACCTGGATGTCTTTGACGTGGGAGAGAACCAGAAAACCTGCAGAAAAATCCATGCAGTGGTACCAGACCCACTTAATGTCAATCCTGAATTACATTAGGAGCAAGATGGAAACCAACTAAGGGTGCCATTTTATCAGAGGGCACACTATGCATACACCAACTTTAACTTGTACTGACCAATTTAGAATTGCCATTTACTTCACAGAAATGTAAATACATATATAGTTGAGAGAAACAAATAAATTAAACTAATTAACCTAAAATAAAGTGAAAATTAGAAATTGAGGAGATGTGAATTTAAATAGCATGAGTTTGGGACACCTCCTAATTTGGTCCAAGTTAGAGGTTCATATAGGAGACTATCTTTGGGGAATCAGCTGATTATTTCTTTTCACAACCAAACAGAGCTACTTTCATGGCATGTGATGGTTTAACAATTCCAACACCATTAAAAGTTGCTTTCAATTGTTAACTGAATCAATTTCTTTTAAGTCTGTCTAACACCTTAACCTCATTGAAAAAAGTATTTTCTTGTTAAATCTCTAGCACATCTGGCCTCATCGATGGCCTTTACAACATTAACAAGAGGCTTTGACCGCTTCTTTATGTCGTTTCACTTGTCCTGTTAATATGTCTGCCTTTTTATAGTGAAAGATCGATGAGAAGAAAGGTGCTTTGAGCTTTGTAAAGATTCAGTTAATTAAATAAGATTGCTTTAAATTAAATTCATGAGGTGGAAAGTTTTAGTTTGAGTACATCATTCCAGTCAAAGGCAAAACCAACTTATTAAAGACAGATAACGGTCTGAATTTTTTGTGTAATTTAAAAGTTTCTGAAATACATGGATTTACAGGTGCTATTCATCAACCATTCACTCATTTAATTTATTGATTTGCAAAGTAAAATTGTTTTTAATTTTCTTTTTCTAACACTCAGAATCTTGATACAATGAGATCTTAGAGATGTTTCGAGGAATAAATGCAACTCTGCAGTACATAATCTGGTGATACAAAAATTTCTCCAGTCTCATCATGTTTATTTATTTTATATATATATATATATATATATATATATATATACACACACACACACACGCAAGATATAGGTTATAACTTTCCAGATTTAGGTCTGAAACTTGTTGATGGTTAATACCCTTCCTAACTATTTTTTCCCCTGTTTCATGTGATATAAATATCAATGTATATCTGGAATATAAAAACGTTATTAAAACTGAAGTTCATCTGTTTCATTAAAAGCAGAAAATAAACATAAGCTGATGTTTAATCGACTAGTCATCATATCAGTAAATTAGTGCTGCTTATGGGCAAAGCAAACTGATGCTGATAGTAAAAGCTTTTAAATGGGTTAAAAATATGCTAATCTCTTTTGACAGTTATGTGAAAACCTACCTCTATCCAGACCGATCCCGTCTAAGCAAGAGGAAAACATCTGTGAAGAAGAATACGGTGAATCCTATCTATAGGGAGTCTCTGACTGTAAGTGTGCAGGACATTCACAAGGAACTTCTGGCATAGCTTATCCTCTAAATCCTCCATTAGCTTTATTTTTTTGTGCAAGTTTGGTGGAAATTCTTTGTGTGTGTGTATAAAAATCAAAATTGGGCATTAATTAGCCATGTTAAGATTGAAACAACTGGGCAAAACTTAATTATCTAAACTTTTGTGTTCACTTTGTGACAACTTTCTTTTCCTTGTATACAGAATTTATATTTTCATTTTAAGCACAGAAACCCAGTCACAGACTTCCAAAGTCATGATTAGTTTTTTTCCAATACATTTATCTGATGATGCACATACTAGACAGCAGTTGTGCTTTTCATTGTGATGTTTCACCCCTTGTCATGATCAAGTTAAAACAGAGCGTGCTCACATGAGTAGATAACAAAGTTCCTTTAGATGTCACCTCCAAAATGGTTAACTGGTTATAGATTTTAAGGATTAAAACAAAAATAAAAAACAAGCCAAATGACTCCTATCTAAGTGCCTTTGAAATCAATGCCAGGAGGACTAATTTTAGATAATGCAAAAGTCAAAGGTAGCCTTTCAATTTTTGTTATCAGCAGTACCTGAGGGAGTGTCTTTTGGTTGCCTCCTTAGCATTATGTTTACCCCTGGAAAAACGAGCCAAAATTTGGAATTTTTTATCAACAAGAAAATATGTTATATGTTACAGAAACATGTCAATACTAAAATGTCAACATAAATGCAGTAGGAAAAGTATGTCTAGTGTCCACTGCTGTACTGATGCAAGTTTAGCACATGCCTTTGTGTGACATGTTTTGATGTCATGATTGGGATGGTAGAAGCATGTTTCTTTGTGCACTTTTTAAAATTTTCAATGTTTTTTTACACATAAGAGGGTCAAATGTCAGTGCATGATCCATACAATGAACATACGTTATGTTTTATCGTAGGTTCCCCCAGTGCAAGGCTTAGTGACTTGCACATTTCCCTTGAAACAAACATTGACAAGTTACTGCGTTATGAACAGTGCTTATGGGACTAATGTCTTTATTGTCCTTTTACGTGATTGCAGTCATTTTGCCTTTTTTGCCACAATGCTATTTCCGTCACGGGACTGAATTCACCTTGTGTGTCATGGCAGCTCGGTTGTGCAGTGCCATATACTGTAGATCAGTTTTGTTAGGTGTACACTCATCTGATAACCAATTCACATTCTCATCACTATTGGTTGATTCAACTAATGGTTGAGTTTCAGTTTGTTCTAAACCTGTCTTTACAGCTTCTCATTCACACACCATTGTGTATTGTTTGAAGGCTCTGCCCCACTCCTGAATATTGATGAGTTACCTTAGAGTGACAAAATGCATGGAAACATTCATGATTTTTGCAACATGTTAAATCATCTACTAGATAGCAACAGAATACTATCCTAGAGTTATTCGGGCTTTACACTGTAATGCAAATCATTACACATCACCCCAAGTCTGGCTCAGGGATAACCGTAATAACAGAGAATTCTGAGCCTGATTCAGACTCTAGTTATCACCAAAATGATTAAGTGATACTTGGGCTGCCTGTTATGTTATAGATAAAATTGTCCCCCCCCCCCCCAAAAAAAAAATTCTATAGAACTTAAAACTTTACCACTCTTCCCCCACCTGGAGAGTTAAATAGTGCAAGATGCCAGTGTGAAGTTTCTTAAAACAGCAGGAAAAGGTTTGGCAGAGACCCTGTTTCAGAACGGCATTAATGAATTCTTGCCAAATTCTGAAAAATCTTTGAACCAGTACTTCACAGAAAAAATTATATTTTCTTTAATTGGAAGAAATTAAGGATTGACTTTCCCGTTGAGGTTTGAAGGTTAGGATTCTTCGAATAATGCTGTTTGACCAAAGGCAATAGATAGTTTTAAGTTTTAATCAAAAATGCTCTAAATATAGATCATTCCCAAGGTATATGACCAGGTGCTTGATGATGATGTCCAAAAATTGTATCAATTCTTGTATTTATAGACAATTTTAAATGAGATGTTACATATGAGGGCAATGTATAATTTTAAGATGAATTACACTATAATTTGTGCTTATGGAAGAAGAATGTGGAACCATACTTTTTTTTTTATAAATATTTTTTCTTTGTTATTCTTGCATTTTAACTTGCATATTAACATCTTTTCTGCAAGAAACCAGATATGTATAGGATGTCTTTTTTATAATAATCAAACATGGTAGTTCAATTAACATGAACAAATGTAAAATTACCAAAACCTTTAAGCAATAATTTTTTTAATAATAATATATAATTAAATTAAGCCCAGTTTTTTTATTTAGAATGTCTGTCTTTTTATTTCTATTTTAGTATATTATGTCTAAGACTGAGTTACAGACAAGGACTCTGAATCTATCTGTCTGGCACAATGATTCCCTTGGGAGAAATGCATTTCTTGGTGAAGTTCAAATAGATTTGCAGACTTGGGACTGGACTCATGACACCCTGACCTGGTACAGCTTACTGCCAAAGGTAAAGTCATCAGAATACATTAAGTACAGTCTCTTTCATGGCTTCAGCATTGTTGGTATATTTTTTTGTTGAATATTTAATTGCAAGACTGGCTCAATGGTGGAGTGGATAGCATTGCTGCCTCATAGACCTGGTGTTCTAAGTTTAAATCCCAAACTCTGGTCATTCTCTGCATGATCACACATTGTGTATGTTGGATTTTCTCCCCATGTACCAAAGATGTGAGTGTGGATGAATGGGCACGGCAGGCCTGGTTCTTGCATAGTGCCCAAAGCAGCCTATTCAGACTCTGGCCTTCTGTGCCCCTGAATTTGGTTAACCAGGTTTGAAAATGTTATGTCACGAAAATAATGACAAAAAATATATATATATAGATGTTAATGTGGTGTATAAATTTTTACTTTTAGGATTTTTTGAGGACCCGATCTTTCTTTTTTTAATCACGTCCTGAGGTAAAAAATTAGAGAGCTATAAAAGATGAAATACTATTGAATTGTCTTATTTAACTCTGTTATTTATACTATGTTTTATATACACAAAACATGCAAGAGTAGATTTCCCAGTTAAAGCCTTTATAAAAAACTACCAGAAGCAAGAAATGCGTTTTGACTCTTAAAGACCAAGTATAAGCAGAATAGATAAAAAGAAATGAGTAAAATAGTGTGATAACAGTAATAGAGTGATAAGACAATGTGCAATGGAATAGGGAGAACTGAGGGCAAATACAGTAAACAAAAAGATTAAAGCCGTTATGCTGAAGTGGTATGATGTAAAAGTTGTACCATACCATTAAGCTCAGGTAAATCTTACAGCAAGCCATATGTCCAAAAACTGTCAGCCACCATAACATAGTAAGTTATCAGTGAGCTGCTAGTGTGGAATAAGTCAATTACATTCACTCATAGCATGCTCTTATGACCTACTACTACATGTAGCAATCCAGACTTATAATTACTCCTGTCCAGCATGTAACGGGGTCAAAATGAAAGTCTGCTAAAAAACAGAGATTGCGGTAACTACAAGTGGTGTTTGAGTGTTAATCCCCATAAATTGAGCTTTCCTGTTGAGGTGGGGGTCTTGCATGGGACTTCTAGATGGAAACTCCACTTCAAGAGCTTCAAGCTCTCTGATCAGCATTTTAGTGACTGAAAGCAGGTTCAGCAACCCTGGAGTATATTATGAGACCACAGAAAATTCTAGAATGTTTAGTGTGTTAGTTTGACAAGTTTCGATGACAACAAAAAGGATCTTTATTACGACAGTAGGAGAGAGCTTTTATAAGTGTTGATTTTAGTGGGTAAAACGGTTAAAACAGCCAAATTATTAAAGAAAGAGACTAAAATCTTGCATTAGGATTTTGTTATGCCAGTGTGCACTGCAATTCTGTTTTCCTTCCAATGTGTAAACTGGTGCTGCAAGTTAAGAGGAGAAAAAAACACAGTACATCACATCACCTGATAAAACTAGTCTGCTATTTACTGATTGAGTTTTAGTTGTCTGTCACTTGAACATACAGTATGTATAAATATTTGAAAAGTACGCTTATCTGATACGTTGCTTACTTAATATCCTCTCCCACGAATGAAGACTAATAATAATAATAATTAAAAGAACCATGTTGAATGGTTTAATTAGTACAAAACTGCATTTTTATTTATGGACAAATTTAGCCAATAGCTTACTTTGAAAGTGAAAGTTCAAGATTATACTGCCCTCATGTGGCCAAATACACAAGGCTTCTTAAGGACATAGTGGTGTAACTTTACAACCTATGGGTCAGAAAATAATGCTCATTGCAGATTTTCATAAATTAAGTTTGCTTCTGCCTTTTTCCTTGTTATAAATATTTATTGTGATTAAGTAGTTTTAACCTCGCCTTCATTGCTGTGGCATTCTGGCACAATGCTTAGTACTGCTGCGTCTTAAATCCAGCTTCCTACTGCAAATTGGAATTCCACAACCCAGTCTTTAGCCATGTGCATGTTTACTTGGCAGCTCTAAATTCACCTTGAGTACGGATGTGTGAGTGCTCTGCAATGGACTCCCTATCCAGATCGGTTTCTTGCCTTGATCCCAGTATTGTTGGAATAGACTGCAGCAGTCTGCAACCATGTATGACAGGATTTGATCATTTTATGCTATGTCACATGTTCTTCAACTCATTTAAATTTGTCAGCAAACATTAGCTATGTTACCTGCTTTTGCCCAGAAATACTGCCTCTGGTTAATCAGAGGTATATTAGAAATAGTACACAACTAATTTTTAAGTACTTTTCTGTCTATAGTATTTGTATTTTTACCAGGTGCTAATACTATTAGTTCACTTCAGCTGCTTAGTTTTGACCATGCCTTATACAGTCCTTGGTGGTGTTGGCATGAAAGACACAGCAGCAGAACTCCGCATTAAAGTGGTATTCGGTAATTTTACAGAGGTGATTTTTAAAGTTGATTCATTCAAAGCTAAAAACTGGTAAAAATCTTGACTCTCCATGGGCATCAAAACTTAAAATTAGTACTGCTTCAGTATACAATGGGTTTATCCAAAAAAAAGAAGCTAGTAATTACATTTACTCACTTAAAAACACCATCCTGTTCTCTTAATGCATACTGAAAAATGGCATTTTGAAGTTTAGGCACTATTTTTTTTTTTTTTTTTTTTTTAATGTTGATCGTTCACTGTTAGGACGAAGAATTTTTATCTCTAAGTGGCAGAGGAAAAAAATATCAGCAGTTGCTACCTTTGATGATAAGGTACTTTTGTTGATGCTCTTATTTAAATCGTTTGAGGCAGCGCATTGGCTGATGCGAATTGTAGTCCCCACTTCGGCATTTGCACAAGGTTGCAGATATGACAAAGGATGCAGAGAGGTGATATATAACACATCTTTCCTAATGAGTCAGTTGTATGAACTTCACTACGCTTACAGCCCCAGTGCCTGGCAAGCACTTATTAAACATGTCTTCTTTGAGCTTTGCTTTTTTCACTTGCTTCTGTAGACATTCTTCATTTGCATAAACTAGCATGCTGTATTTTTTAAATGAGCAATGTGCTGAAATTAGGGGCTTGGTGCCTTGGAATGTCCTGTTTGCTAGAGCAATATTAACAACTAATACCAACAAATAAAACACATCCCAGGAAACTTTTTTTTTCTACATCACCACCAAATTTAAATCAAATCTGTCAAGTAATTTTTGAGATTTTTGGCATTTAATTTTTCTACTTTTTTTTTTTTAACTGCTAAATATTGACATATCAAAATGTTCTTTCTTAGTAGATGCCTACTGCTCTAGATGCACCATTCTGTCAAATTTCGTCTTTTTAAGTAAATGGGAAATAGTGTTTTTGTTGGTGAGTGAGTGAGCCCAATTTGCATTATATATACTGTGTGTGTGTATTGTATATACATATATTGTATATACATACAGTAGACCTAACAAAAAACTATTCTGTGTTTCAGAATGCTGATGTCTCTGAAGCGAGCAACAGGGGACATTTAGTTGTAGCACTGAAGTATGTGCCACCTGGATCGATAGGTATGTTTGTAAAACTATATATGGATTCTGATTATCTGTGTGCTACTTTCTTGGTGTGCATTTATGGTTTTGACCTGCTGTACCAGTAAATTTGAGACTTACAGCATAATAGTTCTGTCTTGAGATATAAGAGCAGGTACAATTTAGTTTAGTGAGATTCCAACTGATAGTAAGATCCTGGGCAAAACTGTTCAATCTGCGCATGCTTCAAATGTAAATAAATACATAAATAAGCATATACTGTGTATAAGCATATATTTTAAATTAAGGTTATTTTTATATAGCACAAATTCAAAATACTTTACAGTAACACAGTGCATAATAAGGAAAATTAGAGTGAAAATGTAGTCTAGCTGACTTAAGCTAAATGGCTACCCAACTTCCTCGTGCTTTCTTATGATGCAAGGTAATGCATATCATTTTTGGGGCATTCTTAGAATAATCTGACAGTGGCTCTGTCAGCAGTGATGCTTTTGTTCATCATCGACTCTGAGATCTAGTTACAAGGTTAGAGGATGACATTGATGGAAATTATGTTAAGAATTTGATAGACTTTATAAAAGCCCGTCATGATTGCTAGAGTGTAAAATGCAATGTGAGCAACCACACCAGCACTTCATATCAGTTTTACAATAGAGATGCCTTTATGCAAAAGTGTTCAGTGTTTGCTATCGAAAGCAGTGATATAAATATTGATAACTTTGACAACTCTTTAAACATTATTTAGGCCTTTTTTTTTTTTTAAACTGTCCTTGAATTTCCTTGTCTGCTTTGTTTGCTTTCCTTGATGGTATTCTGTTTGCAAGATGGCTAAATGATTAATGTATTATGAAATAAAAATAAAGAAACTGAGAGCTTGGTTGGACTGTATAACATATAAGTCAATGTAGCTCTTAAGAGGATTTAACTGAATCTCAGTGTGAAATGAAAGTGCACTTCTGGTATGCCACTTAAATGATCTTTATGTGCTAAAGCACCTTTTAAAGTAAACATCATTCAAAATTTTCATATAGTGCACAGAAATTAATATTTAAGCTGCTGGAACATAAGCAGACCAAGAGGCAGGCTGGGTAGTTGAGGCTCTGTGGTGAAGAGTGAACCTGTAGCCCTTTGGTTTTTCATCCAGTTTTGTAACCACTAATCTGCACTCATGCTAATTATCATGGCTCTTCCACTAATATTTTATTTTTTAATCTTTCAGCCTGTTCTCATAAAGTCTTGGCTCCATGTTCTTCTTTTTATTTCTTCTCCTCCAAGTTTACTTTCTAATCCTAGTTTGCTGCATTCCTGGCCAAATTATTCATCCACTGGGAACCAGTTTCACTTCCACTGTTGGCTGTATTCACATATATAGGATTCAGAAAGTATTTAGACCCATTTTCTTTTTCAAATTTTGTTATGTTGCAGGCTTGTGCTAAAATCATTTTAAACGAATTTTTTCCTCACTTTAACCAATCTTCCATATGCCAGATTGACAAACCAAAAACAGGATTTCAGAAATGCTTGCACATGTATTAAAAATAAAATACTGAAACATTACATTGACACAAATATTCAAACCCTTTACTCTGTATTTAGTTGAAGCCCCTTTGGCAGTTATTACAGCCTGGCGTCGTCTTTGGTATGACGTGCCAACTTTGCACATGGATTTGGGGATTTTCTGCCTTTCTTCACTGAGGAATACTCTCAAGCTCTGTCAAGTTGAATGGAGACTGTCAGCGGATAGTTATATTCAGGCCCTGCAACAATGTTTGATAGGGTTGAAGTCAAGGGTCTGGCTGGGCAACTCAATGACATTCCCACAGCTACTTCTGTATTGTCTTTGCTTTGTGCTTAGGGTCATAGAACAAGTTTTCATTTAGGATATCTCTGTACCTTGCCCTCTTCAGCTTTCCCTCAACCCTGCTCCCCCAGTCCTTACTACTAAAAAACAATCCCAAAGCATGATGCTGCCTCCACCACCACCATGCTTAACTGTTGGAATGGAATTGCAATGCCTGATTTCCTCCAGTCATGATGCTAATTTAGGTTTCATAAGACCAGAGAATCTTGCTTTTCACAGGCTGACAGTCCTTTAGGGGATTGTTTTTCAAATTTCATGCAGAGTTCCGTGGAAGTATTTACCATGTGATCAGTGGAGTGTTGCATTGCTGCCTGTTCTTCTGGATGTTTCTCCCATCAACACATATTTTTGTTGGAGCACAGCCAGGGTGATCATCAGGTTCTTTGTCACCACTGTTACCAAAGCCCTTCCCCTACAATTGCTCAGTTTGGTTGAGTGATCAACTCTTAGTAGACTCACAAGGGGGCTCCGCCCCCTGTTCGCTTCGCTCGCCTACCCCCGGTGTTGGGTAACCCGAAATACATTGATGAATGTATGCGATATGTGCCTGCTTTGCTTGCGGCATTTCAGACGCGCGCTGTAGGCGCCTGCGTTCATTGATTATATCCAGGCGGGCTCGTGTTTGTATCTCCGTCAGTTGTGGTCTTTCGTTTTGAACCCGTGCCTGCCGTGCTTCCGCAGTTTCTGACGCGCGTTGTAGGCATCTATGTACATTGTATTTGTTCATGCGGAGCTGTTTGGTTTTGGAGCCGAGACAGTTTTGCTTCCGCGGTTGCAGACGTGCGTTGTAGGCGCCTACATCTATTGTTTTTATCCATGCGGGCTCGCTTTTGTAGCTCCGTTAGTTGAGCTGGATCGTTTTGGAGCAGTGACCGCGACTCCATTAGTTATCCGTTGTCTACCGTTAGTAATATGGATAATTGCACTTACTGTTAATACGGAGCGTTTTCTGTGGTTGTACCGTTAATAATGCATCACTGTAATGTGATTCACATATGCTATATGGTTTGGACGTGTGAGGATGCCGTACGTTTAATATGGAGAGTTCGTTTATTCTCATTACCCGGACCATGCTGTGTAGTGTGGACGTTTAGTTCAGAAGCACGTTGTAGGCGCCTGGGCCTCTCGTACTTTCTCGTGCCTTCCGTACTATTTTTGTGGACCTTTGCGGACGCCGTATTGTCTTACGTGTGATTCTGGGGTGCAGCGCAGAATCCTCTTTTCTGTGTGGCTGTGTCGTTAGTCGTTAGCTATGGGAGCGTTGTTGCTTCATGTCCTATTCAGAAGCGCGTTGTAGGCGCCTGGCCTTTCGTACTTTCCCGCGCCTTCCGTACTATCTTTGTGGACCTGTGGGGGCCTCCGTAGCCTCTTCGTTTGACTCTGGGGTGCAGCGCAGAATCCTCTTTTTTGTTGTGGCTGTGTCGTTAGTCGTTAGCTATGGGGCGCGTTGTTGCTTCATTTCTCATCCACGTTAGTTGAGCTCTTTCGTTTTTGGGCCGTGACTCCTTCGTTCGCGGTGGATAAGACTTCGCATGCGGTTTATGAGACGCGCGCTGTAGGCGCCTGCACAGTATGTCTCATGGTCCCATCACCATGTACCTGCGTCCATATCCGGTTTATTCTCGGTTAGTAATATGGATAGTTGTTCACAATCTTTTCCAGTTAAGAAGTAAGTGCGCTCTTGGGAACTTGCAAAGCTGTAGGAATTTTAGCATGCATCTTCAGATCTGCGCCTCAACACAATCCTTTCTCTCCCCTCTGCAGACTTGATTTTTGTTCTGATACACATTGTCAACTGTGGGACCCCCTATTGACAGGTGTACACCTTTCCTAATCATTTGCATTTAGCAGAATTGACTACAGGTGGACTCCTAACTACTACTACTTCCTCTTCTTTAAGGTGCTGCCATTAGGGTTTGCCACAGTGGATCTTCTTTTTCCATGTCTTCCTGTCTTCTGCATCTTGCTCTGTTACACCCATCACCTGCATGTCCTCTCTCACCACATCCATAAACCTGCTCTTAGGCCTTCCTCTTTTCCTCTTGCCTGGCAGCTCTATCCTTAGCATCCATTTTTGCATTATACCCAGCATCTCTCCTCTGCACATGTCCAAACCAATGCAATCTCACCCCTCTGACCTTGCCTCCAAAACGTCCCACCGGAGTTGACCCTCTAATGTACTCGTTCATAATCTTATGGATGCTTGCCACACCCAGTGCAGATCTTGGCATCTTTAACTCTGCCACCTCCAGCACTGTCTCCTGTTTTTTGTTCAGTGCCACCGTCTCTATCCCATATAACAGCTGGTCTCACTACCATCCTTTAGACCTTCTCTTTCACTCTTGCTGATACCCGTCTGTCACAAATTACTCCTGACACTCTTCACCACCCATTCCACCCTGCCTGCACTCTTTTTCACCTCTCTTCTACAATCCTCGTTACTCTGTACTGTTGATCCCGAATATTTAAACTCATCCACCTTTGCCAACTCTACTCCCTGCATCCTCACCATTCCACTGACCTCTCTCTCATTTACACACATGTATTCTGTCTTGTTCCTACTGACCTTCATTCTTCTCCTCTCTAGAGCATATCTCCACCTCTCCAGGGTCTCCTCTACCTGCTCCCTCCTCTCGCTACAGATCACAATGTCATCAGCAAACATCATAGTTCACGGGGACTCATGTCTAATCTCGTTGGCCAACCTGTCCATCACCACTGCAAATAAGAAAAGGCTCAGAGCCGATCCCTGATATAATCCCATCTCCATGTTGAATGCATCTGTCACTCCTACCGCAGACCTCACCACTGTCACACTTCCCTCGCACAAATCCTGTACAAATCTTACATACTTCTCTGCCACTCTCAACTTCCTCATACAATACCACAATTCCTTCTGATGCATTATATGCTTTCTCCAGGTCTACAATGACACAATACAACTCCTTCTGGACTTATCTGTACTTCTCCATCAACATCCTCAGAGCAAACATCGCATTTGTAGTGCTCTTTTCCAGCATGAAACCATACTGCTGCTCGTTAATCATCACCTTCCTTCTTAAACTAGCTTCCATTACTCTTTCCCATAACTCTCGCCAACTATGGAAAAATCTAGCATGTCACATCTTTCAAGTTTTCGGCAAATTGAGGAAATGATGTAGAGCCTATAATTAATGATCTCTAGATTTCATTTTCCCCAACCTTCATGTACTTAATATTATTATTTTTATTATGAATCAACAACGCCTGTCATTTAAATCACGCAGTCGCAGCATTTAAATCTCATGATTGTAATCCGAAGTTTTCATTGGTAGGTGGTCATTCCTTGTTGGTCAGTGGAGTTCCTAGGTTTTTGTCTTGCAGTATGTAAAATACTGTGTGCTTACTAGCTTATTCCAGCATGCTATGACCAGAATTAAGATATATTTGGCCATCGCCAACCACTACCTTTATAACATCAGGTAAGACCTAGTAACTCCAGAAAGTTTAAAAAAAAAAAAAAAAAAAAAAAGGCAGTTACTAGGTTTTTCAATTGCACGTGAGACCTTCATGCTGTGGCTCATCAGTTTTATCCCCCTGTAGTTACTACAGCTCTGCACATCCCTCTTATTCTTAAATATTGGCACCAGTACACTTCTTCTCCACTCCTCGGGCATCCCTTCACTTTCCAAGATTCCATTAAAACAATCTGGTTAAAAACTCCACTGCCATCTCTCCTAAACACCTCCATGCTTCCACAGGTATGTCATCTGGACCAACAGCTTTTCTATTCTTCATAGCTGTCGTTACTTCCTCCTTGCTAATCCATTGCACTTCCTGACTCAGTATCTCCACATGATCCATAATCTCTCGTTCTCTTCATTCATCAGCCTGTCAAAGTACTCTTTCCATCTGCTCAACACACCCTCCTCGTTTGTGAGTACATTTCCATCTTTATCCTTTATCACCCTAACCTGCTGTACATCAGACACATCTCACCGCTCTTCTTCTCCTTCTTCAGCCAACAGTAGCCCAATTTCCGCCAGCACCCTGTTGACTAACAGTATTGGTGGTGGCCATTGTTAACCCGTGCCTCTAACAATCTGGTATGGAAATCTGCTTTGTTTTCTACATATTGATTTGTCAAAATTTTACACCAGATGCCCTTCCTCACGTAACCTTCCCCATTTATCTAGGCTTGGGACAAGTGTGATTAAACACACTGGTTTGTGCATCCCCTGTGGCTGGGGTTCACAGGTCGACTCCTAACAAGGTGTAGAAACATCTCGACGACGGTCAATAGAATGGAATGCAGATAAGACAAATTTCAAGTGTCATGCCAAATTTGCCCCGGGGACAAAGAGTATCTCTCTATCTGTCTCTCTATCTATCTGTTGCAAAGAGCCTGAATATGTGTGTCAATGTGATATTCCAATGTGATATTCCAGCTTTTTATTTTTAATAAATTTACAAAAATGTCTCAATTCTATTTTCATGTTGTCATTCTGAGTGTTGCTTGAGTTGCAGAAAAAAATAATTTAAATTATTTTAGCATAAAACTGCAACGTGGCAAAATGAAAAAAGGCAAGGGGTCTGAATCTTTTCTGAATCCACTACAAAAACTGTGTCAATCTGATACTGTATGATTTCTGTTATATCTTGACATATTTTATACTTTAAGTTCTAAACAATCATAAAGACATTATATGTCCATTATTTTCTGTCCTAACTAATGCTAGTACAACCCTGGCTTAGGTGGCACAGAGGTATGGTTGTTCTAAGGACCAGACTTCAAATCTTAACCAAATCACTGTGTATGTGGAATTTTGAACAATTTTCACACGTGTGTGTTTTATTCTCAGTGCCCTAGTTGTTTGACCTTCTGGACCTGTGCTGATAAAACCCCAAATATTATTTTCAGCATATAAATACCACTATGAGGGGGCCATTTTAATATCAGTTGTTAAAACATGCTATTTACGTCCCTAAAACCATCTCAATATGAGGCCAGTCCCTATGCAGAATTCATAATTTTAAATGATTGCTTTTCCAAAATGACTAGACTGAGTTTGGGCTTTGTGTAAGTCTAATTCTGCAGTGTCTACAGTATGTTGTAAATGCTTTCCTTTTGTTTGTGTTCCTTTAAAAGTACCCTGATTTAACTGGCCTTTGTTTTTATTTACTTGAATATAGAATAGAAGGGGCTAAACTGTGTGTGTGAATCTGGAATCTAAATTTACTACAATTGTTTTGTGCTGTCGTGCCTTTTTGCTTTTCTTCTCTTACTATTTCTCATATTCATTTTATTCCAATATGCATCATTTTTGCTTCTTGGCTTAGTGTGCCGTGTAATCATAATCATTTTACCACTGAACTGTGGCTTCTAATTGTTCTGTCCCATTACCGCTTTTCTTTTAGTTTTCAAATAGGAGTTCCTTCAGAGAAGCCATAATTATGGGCTCGTTAACCATTCTGTTTGATGTGAACTTCAATTTTTTTTTATATATATTTTTTTTTCCATAAACCATTTAACTGTAGGAGAAAAAGGTATTTCTGTACTCTGGAAGCTTTTGTAATGAAATCCGCTTTCCATCTATTTTCTGAAAGCAATTATCCTGGTAAGCAGGCTGTATCCTGCCATCAACAGGCATAAGACAGGAGCACTTCAGCAAGCTGGAGCCATGCCATACTTGTCAAGAATATTACCTAACCCTTCATGAGCCCATATGGTGGCCCCAGGCTATGAGGATCAACAAGTCAGTAAGTGCTCACCAGTGAACACAGGCCTGACTTTAAGATTAGGTCTTGATATTTCTGTCATGGGTTTGCTTGGAGGTGGGGTGACCAGGAGTTGGGTGGATGGGGTTTCCTTGTCTGTCCTCTCACCTTAGTGTGATTTGCCAAAAAACTAAACCCAAAAAACACATCAAACTATGGACAACAAGGCTCTAAGGGTCATGGGGATTCATAGTTCCATCCATCACCCATTCAGGCCATTTAGCTTTTCTACACACAGCGACTTTGTTAATAATAATACATATATAGCACCTTTCCCATACTCAGTGCACTTACTTTGTTAGTGAAAGGGTACTTGTTGCTGACTCTGAAGTCCTGGGAAACTTACAGATGATATTTGGAGGGACATGCTTAGAAGAAACTGCCTTCATAATCTGAAAAAGAGTCATGAGTTTCAAAGTAATAGCGGCAGAATTTTCGGTGTTAGTGAGACAAGCAACTTAAGAATTTCACTGTACTCTGCATGTGACAGTTAACTTTAACTTGAAGTTTGAGTTGCTATTAGATTTGTTAGTCGTTTTCATACTGTAAAAGAAAAGTAAAGTAAAAGTCATGTCTTCTGATCTGAGACAGTAGCCTTGACACAACCACCAAAGACAGTTGCTAAACTGTTAACTGATTCCCTCCCTGAACTAAGCTGACAAAGAAATAATATTGGCTAAGAAACTGACGGACCTATCTTTTCCAGATGTTGTCTGTGTCACATGCAGAAGACTTTCTCCTGTAAACTAGAAAACTGCGATATGTGTTCTGAATGTGCCCAGGTCAGAAAATTATTAGAGGTGCCCACACAAGATGTGTCTAAAACATATTGCTTGCCATTTTTGGCAACCCTGGGACCCACTGGAAGAAACCAATTTTGAAGGAAGCTGTCAGTTTAAAAAAAATAAATACATAGATCTTCAAGGCAGTGATAGTAAGAGACCCTCATGATTTAAAAAGGCAAATATCTCAAGCCAAGATGCTGGCAACAGGGACCAAAGTGAAATACTTTGAAAAGGGGTGAGTTCAGAAAGGCAGTGAAAGAATGAAAAAAAAATATGTATGTGTATATGTATGTGTGTATGTACTGTATATAGAGAATAAGGAAGTACAGAAAACCTTTGAAATTCTCTCCATTTGCGTGGCTCAAGTTACTGCAGTTAGTCAAATGCTCCATGTTGCCAATGCTTCAGGGTAGATGAACTTCAATAAGAATTAAAACCTGTAGATGCTAGAAGGATCCCTTGCTTAACATGTTACTTCAGTACTGCATGAGAGGTTGGTTAGTCCAGCACCTTAGGATTTGCATGCTAGGATGCTGGTCCCCCTTTTTGTTTTTAAAAAAACAAAAAAAAAAAACAAGTGGAATTATTCCAAATGTAAGATGGTCACACTCCTCATGAGAGAGTAAGTGTTGGGATGTTAGAAAATGCACCGTGTCAAACAGTTGAACCTCCAGTCTGGGATAAGCAATGCACATTCTACACTTGTGGAACCACAGACACAGATATTTAAGAGGCTGTGGAAGTTTGCTATTTCTCTGTGCCCATGTTCTGCCGACCTGGACAAGCTGGCTAAATTTTAGTAATCTTGGAGAGGATTTGTTGTGCTGCTGCTGTATCTTACAGTGTTTGTATTTGTGTTGCATGTGCATGTTTGAAGTGAGGTTTAGGCAGCTTAAAGAGGGTATAGAACTCCAAATGCTTATATGATCTCCATTTGTATGCTTAATTTTCATAGACTGAGTATCAAGGTACAGCCAATTCCTACAGGGCATCACAGATCAGAACGTTGCCACGAGCATGCAATGAGGTGATAATTGGCACCTCCAAATATTAGGGCACAGCCTTATTCCAGAAAAGGGTGACTTGCTTTCTGTAGGTTACGGGGAATAGGATATCCCACAAGAAAATTTCATGTACACACAATTCAAGGAAGAATTAATGATTGAGTCGGTGTAGTGATCGCAATTTTCCAAATGTTTTGCCAGCTATTTTGGTAAAGTTGGAGTTAAACTTTCCGGTAAAGCTTTCTCACTATGGGTCAGTCTACTGTATTACCTCATCCTAATCGTCACACTGGTTATTTATGAAAATGAGATTCTGAGCATAAGCAGCTGGAATAAGGTTACTACACTAGGTTAGCGAGCTGTCTGGTGTGAGATGGTGTGAAGTAGGACATACTTAAAGGTAAAAATGTTTCTGCTCTTGATCAGGAAAAGCCAGTTGAAGTAATTTAAGTGTCTAGTGTGGACGCTCTTCTGTGTATGTACCAAGTTAAATGTAATATTGAGAATTTGTTGTTTACATTTAAAATAAAGTCTAGAATTACATTTAAGCTTATTCATGAATATTTTATGAAAATCTCTTTTCAAAGTTATTGAGAGAGCTACTTTTTAGATGAATTCATTTTGTGTTAAGAAGTAAAGTTTAATTTAAAATAAGTGGACAAATTAATTTCCTTACAAAATGACACACACCGATAATTACCAAGGGTGCTTTTTGGAAAGAGCTCATTATTGTATAAATTATTAACAGATGTTTGGCAAAAGCCTCTCGTGGGTGATAGATATTCACCACCTACCCCCCGCAGGTTTTTGTTTTCAACAAATGATGTGCAGTTTGCATTGAAATTGTTAGATTAATTTTAAATAATATTCATGTCAATCATCAGAGCAAAAACCTTCAGGATTGCGTCTTATCCTTTTCATTTTACACAGCCAGTATCATAGAACGGTCTATGGTATTGCTGGCAAGAAACAATAACACTAAAGGAGCAGGCGTATTACCACCATTAGGTACACCTAGTAGCTCTCCAAGTATATACTGTGTATATGTGAATGAAGAGAGATGCACAGAATCCATCTGTCTGTCTGTCCATCTAATGTTTTTATCTGTCTGTCTGTATCGTAAAAGAAGAAGAAAGGGACATGACAGGTGTAGGGGTTCCAGCTTAGACACCCTGTTTAACTGCGGTGATGGTAGTGCAGAGATTGCTAAAAATCTCCCTTTAAGAGTCTTGATGTGCTTCACCAGAGTACAACAGTCAAATTAACATCCTTCTACCGGAGTTGAAATATTTTTGTATCAAAGCTTAGATTCTATATACAGATATGTACATGTACACATGCTCATGCAAATATATATTCAATATGTATTTATAATATGTGTGTTCAATAACCCTTTCCATATTTCATAAATGTACAAGGACTGACATTCTACAAAATGAAGCTTATTTTTTTTTTTTTCCCAGGGCCTACTAGGCCTGCCACAGGGGAACTTCATGTTTGGCTGAAAGAAGCAAGAAAACTACAAAGTCTTAAGCCCAGTGGTGTTGACTCGTTTGTAAAGTGGTAAGAATAAAACCCTTTTGTGCAGATTAAGCTCTGCAAAGATTAATATAATATTGATTTGAGGACTTGTATCCAAAGATTGTATGTGCTTGTAAAATCTCCAGAGCTGTTACAGTCCCAAGGTAATTTGTAACTCAATTTCTCTTTCTTTAATGGCTTCTTATAGGGCTTCATAGTATGCTCATAAGAGAAAAGGCCACACATGATATGAAGTGTCTATGATGTCTGGCATATGCAACAAATGAGTTACAGTGAAGGATAGCTGCTATACATGGAGTCTTTGTGTCTTGTTGATCTTAGCTTTCTTTTTTTCCTATACTTTTAATTTTATAACATATGATGGATATATCTCTTTAAGTTGTTCTGTATTCATCTGTCTTCAGAGGCATTTAAAATTACCACCAATATGAAAAATAAATCAAATACTTTAAGCATTCATCAGTCTGAAGCAAGGATTTAGTACTAGACGCACATAAAGGGCCCTGCTGCAGCTCTTAAAGGGTGTATGTGCTTGTTGCATTGAGAAAATTTCTTTTATATGTTCACACAGACATCATATGACGGACAAACCAACATCCTAGCTTGTATGGACAGCACTCCCTTACCTGGCCAGGAGGCTTTGTTAACAGAAGCCAGATTTTTGGTTGAGATATCTCCATTATATGCCAGGATGCAGAGATGGAAATATGTAACAACAGCCAAGTCAGGAATGGTGTCCTAACAACCACTGAGTGGCATCCAGGGTGAACTTGAGGACGTGTAAGGTGTGACAAATAATGCCAAAACACATGATAAAGGTTTGAGACAGCCACCCATGTATTGTATCCTGGCTGCTAAAATTGCAATAATTTGAACAGAGATATTCACATGACTGAGTCCAAAACAGAACAGATCACAGACAGTCAAGATGGCGGCTTTAAAGGCCCGTTAAGGAAGTGGTGTTGTCTTGACCGGACGTGGCATCATCTCTGCCGGCGGAGCCGGAAGTGATGTTCTTGGGACCGGAAATGACATCATCTCTGTGGGCGGAGCCAGAAGTGATGATGTCTGGACTGGATATGCCGTCATCTCTGGGGGCGGACCTGGAAGTGATGTTCTCTGGACTCGAAGTGATGTCATCGAGGGTGCTGGTACCTGGTGGGATTTCCCTGGAATGTTCTGCAAGTAACTGAGACAGCACACCCCCGCCACCCCCTGGTCGGTGGTGTAATTACTATTACTCTGGCCCTTTAGCTGCCTCCTACTCACATGTGTGTGACAAAGGACAGCACAATGGCCAACTGCCTGCTATGAACTGAGCATCCCACTGTACACTGGGTGGCAGCATCCCGTCTCTCAAGCCCAAGTATGGACACCCATAAGTCAACATGGGAGTTGTGGTCCAATGGACCTGCCCTGTCCGTTTCTGTAGGGGCTGCCAGGTAGAGTTCTTGAACACTGATGTTACAAGGACTGTGGTGATCCTGTCTGACCTGAAAGTGTTACGGGGGGCAATAGATTAAGCACTGAACATTCTGTCAGGTCTGGAATTAAAGGAGGAGCCCTCCATTTGACTCAGGAAGAGTAAGAGCCAGGTGGAGAGGAGAGTGTCGAGGTAGAGAAAAAGAAGAGAAAATGTTGTGCTGTATTGTGAACAAAAGATGCTTGTATGAAGTTATTGTTTAAATTAAAAGCACTTTAGATGAACTGGAACTGTTGTGGTCCAATTGTATGGGGATCTGGGTCTCAATGGTGTCCCCTACAGTCCACAGTCATCATTTATTTATTATCAAAATGATCTTAACTAATGAGAAGCAGTAAACATTAAACAAATTTGATTACTTTAATAGTACTGTATAGGCAATGTATAGAAATTAATATCCATGACCTGACTTTGTGATCCCTGCTTAATGTGAAGTATACTTCTGTATGTTGAACTCTTAACACTCAGCTGTTCTTCCACTCCTTCACACAGGACAAAAGTCTCCAGACTTCCCCTTTCAATATGTAAGTTGCAGGAGGCCTTAATCTTTTTCATTCTTCTGGAGAGGGCATCTACAAAGTGCTCAACTGCTTTCCTGTACCTCCCATTACATACTTTTTCTACCATAATTCTGTAGGACCACAGATTTTAGTAACCTCTGCCAGTGCAAAGCATTGTATCTCCTTGGCAGTGCATTATCAGGTATCTAAGAACATCACGTTGTCAGATTAATGTAGAGTAAGCCACCTTGAGGTGGTTGATTGATGTACTGACTCCTAAAGATTTTGGTTTTTTTTTATGAGCCTCACTAGGCATTTCTGTTTTGATGTACAACTATTTGGTTACAGGAACAAATGAAGAACATCTTAACTTCTTATCTCCAACTTTCCCAGTACTGACTTGGAGATATTCTCCACTGGAGTATATTTAATTTCCTTCATCTGTCCCAACCACTAAGCAGTTTCAATACCCGTGTTTAAGAGAAGTTATTTGAAATAGTCTAGGCACCTCCTCTCTCTTGCATTGACTCGGGAAAGATGCACTGATATGAAGAATTTGGGACAGATGGACATTTTGGGGTCAGAAACAACTATTACTGTGGTCTGTAGGTGAATAACTGTTACTGGAAGCTATTTGTTAACAGATTAGAGCTGTTGAACAAAATGCAAATACCTTTTTAATAGGAGGCATTTTATGAATGTTGCATCTCGCCCACAGACAAATTTCCCCTTGCAGTATGAAACAACATCAGAGTGTTACCTTACATCTCCATCTAAAACTTATTTGTTGATCCTTGATTATGATTTATTTGGATTATAGCTACAATATGTTCTCATCTTTTTGCAAGCCAAGCTACTTCACGTTTCAAGTGGAGCTATTAGTGTTTAGTCAGACCAATTAGAATAAAATCGTTAGAAGACCCTAGAATGAGTATCTGTCTTCAATACTTCTAAACATTCAGTTGTGAACTGTGTGCAAATTCTAATGCTGGCTTTCACGCTACTGTATCTCGAACTCTGGTGCCGAGTTATCCTAATGACCTGGTAAACAGCTTTCATGCTTTGTGGCACATACTCCAAGAACTGTTTTTCTAACCTTTTCCAAAAGGAATCTTCAATTTTAGCATTGAAAGACGAAAACCAGTCTATGCTATGGTGCTTTTAAAATAATCTTTCTATTGCTTAATTTGCGAAAATTTTCAGTCTCTTCTTGATGCCTCAGATGTTTTTATTGTTAAGTGTATAGTATTAAAGTGGATAATAATTATATTTGTGTTATCTTATATATAAACGTCTACGTGTGGAAGTGTGTGTGTTTGTCTGTGCAGCCCAGACGTGTGAGGCTACAGCATGAAGCTCAAAGAGCCAGCAAGGCGGCCCCAAGTTCACGACTTGGAAGAAGAAAATACGGTCTACAGCATGAATCTGAAAGAAAGCGACTCCGTCGCCAAAGTGAAACCGCCTAGGAAAGACAAACAAGAGAGAAACTCGATTAGCCGTTGATAGACAAGGGGGCGAGCGTGTCCGTTAAACGAAACCGCCGACTCTGCATTTCAATTTTTTTTCCTGACGATTTCAATAGTTTCTAGGAGCCCAGGTTGTTTGCAGCATGGGCTTACACAGCTAGTATAAAATAATGATAAACAGATTTGCAAGGTGTGGGTGTGTGAAGGTACACCACTCCAAAACACTGGGTGGAGTCTTCACTCAGTTACTGTCAGCATGGAGCCTGCAGACTGTATCCGTGTGCGGGAAGGTTTTTGTCAGGGTACTTCTGTTAATGTATTGTTTGTGAGTGTGTTTTAATGTAATTTAATAGAATAGTTCTTGCCATGTATCTAGTCTTATGAAGAAAGCCTACATCTCCTCAGAATTAGCTGTAATTGGTGACTGGATGGATGTTAGGCCTGTGTTCTTAAATTGTAGCTTTTTAATTGTCCCTTTAAACACATTTTGGTTGTGAGTTATTAGTTGTACTATGATATTTTTTTATATAATGGTTTTAATCACCTCTACTCCATGAATTCTTTCCTGATTTATTATAGAATAATACATTTAGAAAGTCTGATTTAAAAGAGAAGAGTGATTTTCATATCTTTTTTTATTCATTACTTGGATCTTTTGAGATTTCTGTAGCAACAAATGTTTTTTTTTTCTTCTTTTTTGTAACTCTTAGCATTTTGTAACATTAAGCAAGTATACAAAAAGGATAAAGCAGGTGGATTTTAAAAGCTATTTGTGACTTTTAAATTCACCTAAGGTCTCTTCAGACAAGAACAGTTCGGTAGAATGTCCTTGCTTTATGCATGTTAAATGCTTTGTTCCTGACTTGTAAATGTGTGGAGCCATTTAATTTTATGCGTACTAATTGAGAAATTGCCATACATGATAGCTAACCAAATTGGACTGTGCTTAAAATTAACAGGTATAAAATGCATAAAAGTAAATACTTATTTGCTTCACTGCAATTGTTTCTTGATTGAAAATTAACTTGCAAAATAATGCAGCATTGACCACTTTGCATTGTACAGGGTGAGATATTGGGCACAACAGTTTCTGTCTGCTTGCCTTGTTAAATTAAACTCTGATATCTGTGCAAGATCAATAAAGTAGAATTCCTGGGTTCTCAGGGACTAAAAATGCTACTAAACTAAAAGAAATAAAATGTTTAGTAGAATAAAACCATTTGTAAAGTGAATGTTTAAGGTTAAACAATGATATAGTTGTTTCCCGTCCAAAGCTGGAAAAATGAACACCATATTCATTTAAAAAAAAAACACACACACACGTGTACTTATTTCATGCTACTGTTGAAATCACATTTCAGAGACTTTCAGTTTAAAAAATGATACTTTCAGTCAGCAAGGAGTTCAGTTTTCAAAGTGGAATCAGTAAGCAACAGCAGTGTAATGTACAGTCTAAGAGGAAGTTCCAGTTTTATTTACAGTGTTTATGTTGGTGAAGTATGTTTTGGAAGTAGGTGGCACAGTAGGTAGTGCTGTTGCCTCATGTTGGAGTTCCAAAGTCCAGGGTTCACATCCCAGTCTGGTCACTATAGTTGTGTGTGTTCAGGGTTTCCAAAATTCTGCACCTTCAGCTTCTTTCATAGAAAGATTCAGGGTGAGAGTGTCTAATGTCAACAGACCTGAAACACCTGCTTACCCCGGGTAATATCACTGATGATATGTCCAAGTGCACATTATAAATGTTTTTTGTGGCTAGGCCAGTGACATTCTAGAATAGACTGGATGGACTACCACGAAGAGTGTCGTGACAGCTGGTGAGACTGCAGAAAGCCCATAAACATGGCAGCTGGGACTAGAAAGGCTATCAAGCCAACTAGCATCTTCTGAGAACCACCACTCAAAAAGGCTGCAGAAAATCCCGGAGAAATGTATCCCCAGGGGAGTTTGGGAAGAATGGAGAATGAGCACACAAGCTGGATGGACCAGCAAGCAACAACCCAGTCAACTGGACTATCAACAACAACCAATGAATATGTTTACGGCAAGAACATGGGTGGCTTGAAGATCCATCAAGCAAGGATGACATGTTTAGTGAAGGAGTACATGGGACAATGCACAGAGAATAACCCTTGTGTTACACAGAAGAAGCCATCCCCCGTATTATCCCACAGTGCCTAGAACCTCCATATGCCAGCAGCCCCTCAAGCACCAAGCATAGTAGAAGAACATCGATGAGTGAGGTGGAATCCAGCCTGTAAAGGCAGAGTGGCCTCAGTATGATGATGATGTGGATAGCATCCTGGAAGCAACCGAAAAAGTACATTCTGAAAGGAAACTCCAAATGATGACAGCCATCATAATGAAAGGTTTGACATGGCTTGGACTTTTATAGGAAAAATGGTAGGGCAGAGGAGATTAGTCAGCTAAAGAAAGAGCTCTGGACGCTGAAGAAGCAGCTCAAAGACTCAGGCATGAAAGAGAGAGTGCATTAGCAGACCTTCACCACATCCTTAGCAATAGGCTGTTGATGCTCTGCAGAGAGGAATGGCAGTGATGGCTGGTGAAAGAGTAGGACAAGGAAACAATCTGCCTTCATCACAGACTTGTTTGGTTTCATAAAGCAGCTAATACGGCAGAAATGCAGTTGCTACCTCACTTGCTTTAGAGTGGCGATAGACCAACACTTCTGAAGCAACTACAGTAATGGAGTTAGGTAGAATGGCTTAAAGAACCACCTTTTAATATCAAGACTGCAGGAGATGAAGGATGTTGTTTGAGCGGCAACATACAGTTCAGTCTCCAGACTTGGCGGCATACCATACATAGTGTGCAAGACTTGTCCCAGGCTCCTACACAGACTGTGGGAGATCCTGAGGGTCATCTGGAAGAGGGGAGAAGTAGCCAAAGAGTGAAAATTGTAGGTGTTTGGTTTTCCATGGAGGAGGATTCACATAGCATCAACCAGTTTAGAAGTATTTTGCTGCTCAGCGACAAGGAGAAAACATTTTTTGATGATTTGTTGCTCATTGGCTGACAGAAAACCTCTTAAAGAATGAGTACATTGATACCTCTGTGCACAAGGGTGCAATCATGAAGGTCCAGTGTGCCTAGAACATACAGAAGTGGTTACACAGCTGATCCAATAGACACAAGAAAGGAAATGAGATCTGGTGATGCTGTGGTTGGACCTCAGAAATGCATATGGACCCATATACCACAAGCGGGAGGAAATATTCATGTGAATCGTGTGAGTAGTCACTAACAGACGTTCAATTCTTGGATATATTGACCCTCTGGACTGACTTACATGTTATTTAGGGTTGTTTACGTGACCTGTTTATATTTAAAAAAATGTTTAAATGTTTATTTATTTGAGCACAGAGGCGTCCAACATTTTAATGTTAAATATTTAAATATTTTGTGATACGTAGGTTGGATGAACTAATTGTTTGATAAACATTTTTGATGAGTGACCTGGCTGTTCCCTAATTTGTATTTTTGTAAACTTGTAGCCAGTTGATATAATGTTGATGGTTTTTGTGATTAACTCCTAGACAGTGCAGTGGTCTGTGCTTCTGACCATATTTGATTATTAAATGACTGGTAACTTAGCAGCTGGTCACTAAACTGTTAATTTCTAGTCAACTTTTTCTATTCTTTTTTTAACAGCGTGTGGGTTTTATACATTGTTACTGTTACTGTATGTGCTGTTCTTTGGTATCCTTAATGTTCTTCCCATATTCTAAACATGTGAGTGTTAGGTGAATGGACTGATAGCATGAGGGGGTCCTTAGACGAGCTGGCACTCCATCCTGGGTTGGTTCTTGCGGTTTGCTTAAAAACCCCGGAAGAGGCACTTGGCCCCTCACGATGGTGAAATGGATTACGTGTGAATGAGAAAGTCGTGTTTTTAATGCAGCCCTTTTATCTCTGTTTGCCTCAATGCCTTTGTAAAAAAATACCTTGACTATATTCAGCCTTTCTAAATGTTTAAAAAAAAAAATGGATAATAGTACTTTGGCAGTCCAGTGAATATAATGACAATTTAACAAATGATCAACTAATCTAAGATCTTAATTGTCGTCTTTTGTCACTTGATAAATGCTACTGGATATGATTCACATAAATGCTACTGGATATGATTCATATCCACATTAGTAATGAAAATGATTAATGACATTTAACTTTGGTCATTTCAGAACTAAAACAACTATAAACTGAAATAAAAACCAAATTCTTAAATTATTTAAATGTAATGCTTCAAATGAGTCAAACACTTTTTTCACTTTTTTTTTTTTTGTTCTTTTTTGTAGTTACATTTTGCCTGATACAACCAAAAAAAGCCGACAGAAGACTCGAGTAGTAAAGAAAAACCTGAGTCCGGTCTACAACCACACTATGGTATATGATGGGTTTAAGCACGAGGAAATAAGGGAGGCCTGTTGTGAGCTGACCATCTGGGACCACGAAACATTTTCAAATCAGTTCCTTGGAGGGGTGAGGCTCAGCCTTGGAACAGGTAGGATTCTTTTATATCACGAATCTTTGATTTCCAAAACAATGCATGCTTTTTTTTTCTTTATGCAGTTTAGTTGCCTGGTATGTGTGCAGTTATGTAACTAGTAATCCACTTCCATTCCTTGAATTTTGCTTAGAAAATGGTTTATATTCAGTGAAAACAAAGGGGTGATGAAATGGACCCGTAGAGGTTTTTCATAGTCCAGTAGCAGGGGCTTAGTCTCCTAAACTCTTGGGACTTCACTGTAAGTCCACATACAGAATGGTTTAAAACTTATTTAGGCACAGGTTATGAGTCAGTAGTTTTCTCTTACCAATAAATGACTACAACTGCATTTGGGAAAATCCATCCATCCATTATCCAACCTGCTGAATCCGAACACAGGGTCACGGGGGTCTGCTGGAGCCAATCCCAGCCAACACAGGGCAAAAGGCAGGAACCAATTCCGGGCAGGGTGCCAACCCACCGCAGGACACACACAAACACACCCACACACCAAGCGCACAGTAGGGCCAATTTAGAATCACCAATCCACCTAACCTGCATGTCTTTGGACTGTGGGAGGAAACCGGAGCACCTGGAGGAAACCCACGCAGACACGGGGAGAACATGCAAACTCCACGCAGGGAGGACCCGGGAAGCGAACCCAAGTCCTCAGGTCTCCCAACTGCGAGGCAGCAGTGCTACCCACTGCGCCACCGTGCCGCCCCCATTTGGGAAAATGCATAGAATAATAACAGTATGTTTTAATATTATTCAGGAGGGGAAAAAGTGATTGCAGCTCCATTTATTCAGATTATTCGGCTTTACATTCAATGTCAGTTGCTTCTTGTAGAAGATTAACTACAGTATGAGCCCTTCACCAGTAGCAACTAGTTTTATGTCACTTTTGAATTATTTTTAATCATCTTTATATCATTGCTTTTCACAAGTTTTTGGTGCCTTCGCCTCTGCTTTCTTGTCCAAGACAGTGAAAATTAGTTTTCCAGTCTGTCTCTACATGTGAGGTCATGCAAAGTTAGGAAGATTACCGATGGAATGCTTTTTTTGAAGTCTTGCCTGTTGATGCCGGGTATGTTATAAGTGGCAGTCGATTCACAAAGACATCTTTAAGGACCATGTCATGCACTTAAAATGGATATTTGTTTATTTGATTATATTTGATTTTAGACGTGATGCTTTATATCCACAAAGCATAGTAGAACAGACACTTCTGTTATTGACAGTTTTGCAGATAGTTGTCTAAAGGATATTTGCCAAAGTTCTTCTACTTCTGTGTTCTGGAAGTAAAGGCTAAGTCAATACACTATGTAATTATTGTGTTTGGCAGGCAAAACTTCATGAAACGTCTGTTAGACCCAATAGGTACGGTGATAGCTAACCAGGGAAATGGCAGAGAATGTTGATCATCATTTTCTAAACCACTAGACTTCTAACCGAAGTCTATCTCAGCAAGCATAGGGTGCAAGGCAGGAACAAACCCTGGACAGGGGGCCAGTTCATCGTAGGGTGAACACACACACACGCGCTCTAGTGTCAATTCAGTATCACTAATCAACCCAACCTGCATGTCTTTGGACTATGGGAGGAAACCAGAGCACCGGGAAGAAACCCACATAGGCACAGGGAGAACATGCAAACTCCACATAGGGAGGACCTGGGACGCAAACACTGGTCTCCTTACTACAAGGTCAAGAATGTCAGAATTGAAAAGATTAAAACTCCAGGCTACTCTGACAGAACAGGAGTCACCCCACCCCACCCAAAAAAGTGTAGGGATATTTGCCAATGTTGTCGCACTTGTGCAACATTTAGAATTGACCTGCTACTGCTGGGACTGGTGAAGTTTGAACAAAATAATAGTGTGATGAGCAACCTCAAAGTGCCAGTGTTTAAATAGCACAATTTATCAGTGTATACGTATTGAATGCCTTTATTATTTAAACGTTTATATGAAACCTTTCAATTTTGACCGAGGAGTGTGTTTTGCACAATTAAAAATGTCCAGGCAAAATGTATGTCAATGCATACATCTGAATACAAAAAATAATGTTAACTTAAGGGGCGGCACGGTGGCGCAGTGGTAGCGCTGCTGTCTCGCAGTTAGGAGACCCGGGTTCGCTTCCCGGGTCCTCCCTGCGTGGAGTTTGCATGTTCTGCCCGTGTCTGCGTGGGTTTCCTCCAGGCGCTCCGGTTTTCTCCCACAGTCCAAAGACATGCAGGTTAGGTGGATTGGCGATTCTAAATTGGCCATAGTGTGTGCTTGGTGTGTGTGTGTCCTGCGGTGGGTTGGCACCCTGCCTTGTGCCCGGTGTTGGCTGGGATTGGCTCCAGCAGACCCCCGTGACCCTGTGTTTGGAATCAGCAGGTTGGAAAATGGATGGATGGATGTTAACTTAAATCAGAGTATAATTCTCATTTTAAACGGAATGATTTCTCAGTGGGAGATTTTGAACTTTAGTCTAATGATTTTCATAAAATGATCTTGTGAACACATTCATGTTTTGTGAGCAGGCCCACATTTATTTAAAATATGTCAGAAACCTTGAGGGGCTTTAAAATCCTACTATGCAGTTTTAAGTAAAAAGCTGTCAAGGTGTCGCACATTACCAAACTTAAGATTTACAGTTTTGAATAATAATACATTTTGGATCAACCTTATCTCCTGGGTTTATGGGGCAGATTCTGGCCCTAAATGCATATCAAACAAAACAATGACAGAAGCAGAGTGTTGATACAGTGTTTGTGTCACTCTGCAGATAATTCGACAAGCTATGTTATATTTTCTGGAAGCAATTGTTAGTCTTGTTGTTGCATAGAAGTACTCGACATCATGGACATCATAGCCGGAAAATCCACTTGAGTTCAAAATCTGTACACACAGGTGAGGGTCATTTAGGTTTGCCTGGGGTACATTATTGAAATTGCTACTGGATCAGTGCAGAGAAGGTGAGAGTAGTGTTAGGAATTCACCCAATACAGGCTGATGAACTCCTGCAGATGATTGGACTTATCCCTCCTGATGTCAAGGCACTCATCATGGACTCCATGATAGACACTAACGCACTTTACCTTAAAATGAGATCTTCAGCAAGAGCATAAAGACAGGAATGAAAACTAAGGTTAAGTTTTGTACAGTGTTTTTTTTTTTTTTCTTCTTCACTGAGAACCATGGAATAGAATTCCAAGCATTAGGGTCATCAATGTCACAAGTACAAAGAGTAAGATGTGCTAAACAGCAAGAAACACATCACCACTGTTGAGCGCCTAGTGGTACACATTAGTATTTTGGGTACTTATAGAACTCCTCTCAAATAAGAGTGAGTAGGATTGACAAGCTTTGTTGGGTTGAATCGCATGTTGTCATCACAATTGTTCTAATTATGGAGCCGTTTTCTTCATACACCTCCAAGACTTTATTATCTAAAGTTTTAGAAATGGAGAGAACAGCCAATACGTGGACACTTTGTCGACAGGGCGCTACAGACTGTCGGACATAGCTGAATAAACGGAATCCCGTAATGTGGGCTTGTTTTCCTAAACTCTGGGAGTTGCTTTACTGCAATTAGAACAATCCAGATGAGAGCAGGCCATTCAGTCTGACAAAGCTCACCATTCCTATCCACTTAATTCTTTCAAAACTGGAGTTAATGTTATTTTAGAAGTCCCTAAAGTCCTATTGTCTACCATGCTACTTTGTGCCTTACTCCAAGTGTCTATCATTCTCTATGTAAAGAAAAACTTCCTAATGTTTGTGTGAAATTTACCCTTAACCAGTTTCCAACTGTGTCCCCGTGTTCTTGATGGACTCATTTTAAAATAAGTCTTGATTCACTGTACTAATTCCCTTTAGATTTTTAACCACTTCAATCATGTTACCTCTTAATCTTCTTTTGATTAAACTGAAAACACTCGGCTCTTTTAATCTTACTTCATAATTCATCCTCCGTAGCCCTGGAATCAGCCTAGTCGCTCTTCTCTGGACCTTTTCTAGTGCTGCTATGTCCTTTTTGTAGCCTGGAGACCAAAACTGCACACAGTACTCCAGCTAAGTACAAAAATGATTTAAAATTTGTTAGGCTGGTTTTCTCTTACTCATAAATGACTACAGCTGGATTAAACTGTATGTTTAAAATTATTCAAGAAAAACAAAATAAGTGATTGCAGCCACATTTTTGTTTCAGGTTGGATTATTCAATATTACATTCAGTGTCAGTTGCTTGAAGCAGAGAACTATGCACCCTTCACCAGTAGCAGCTAGTCTTATGTCAGCTTTAAATTATTTTAACCATCTTTAGATCGGTGCTAATACAAGGACACGTTGTCGACAGAGTGCTGCAGTCCACTGGTCACAACTGAATAAAGGCGCTGCTCATTTGTGGTGGTGCATCCTGAAGGGCTTGTTTGTGTATCACTTGCTAACTCCTCCGTTTCTGGAAAATGACCACTTTTTGCACAGAAAGAGACCCACTTTCACTACTCTTATTTTAACAATAACTGTATTTATGGTGTTACTACTATTACATTTATAAGAGGCTAGTTTTCTGATTGGTAAAGCAAAGCTAATGATCCATAAAACTCTGCTGTAGGTAGAAATGACTTCCTTCCAATGTTTTTTACAATTCAACAGAAGTGTACATTTTTGTAAAATTGTGTTTAACTTGCACAACCTTTGCACAAATGTATTGTTAATGTTGTTTGTCTGACTAATGAGAGTAGATAGTTTTAAGGCGATGTTCAGGTTATTTTGTATTAATATATTGCTGGTAAGAATTGAGGACACATTTGTACAGTTTTATTATAATCAGTGTGTTATTGTATTAAAATACGTTGACTTATAATACATATTGATTCTTTTTTTTTTTCCTTGATCTTTCCTTTCCTTCATTTCTTCCACACATTAAATCCTGCCAAAGCTGATGTTCTAAAACCAAATTCTTCAGCTGCCACTTTTGGGCTCCCCTCATTTTCACCTCAAACACCAAGCCATTACAGTAAATTTCACAAAGTACACGGGAGCACTTTAATGTTTTAGTTAGTCACCATGTTTCCTAATTTTGATTGCGGCAAATCTATGTTCTTGCTTTGGGTACTTGCAGACCTTTTCAAATTTTCAAAGCACTGGAAACTGAAAGTGCTCTGTAACACTGAAGTCACTGAACGATTGTGCTGTCAGTTACTGTGCATTTATTACAAAGAAATTACTAGCATTACATTCAATTAAATTCATCATTACACAGGCCAATTTGGAGCATGTTTCAATAAAAACTTAAAAGCCCTTTCTTTTTACACACTGGATGCTTGAATATAATTTGTATAATGTTTAATTTATAAGTGAAACATTAGAACAGCTAATTAATTTCACAGCAGTCAGAAATTGTGTCTGCTTAACTCTTGAGAAAATTAAATTATGTAGACAATAGACTTTTTTTTTTTTTACTTTCTTAGTTAATGACACATTAAAAACATACTTATATATTGGGTTTTATTTTCCTATTACAATTTTATTTTTAACATGAGACATGTTCAAGGATTAATGATGCAGTATTTGAGTTTATTACAAAACTAAAACTCACGGACCTCCACTCGTCCCAATATCCAGTGTGCAGGTACCAGTGGTTAGCTGCGACACGTGGTTGATGGCCAGCAGTGCGATCATTCTTCTTGTTCTTCTCATCAGCTGCAATTTGCTTCATGCTCAGTAGATGTGGCTGCTGTCCTTTTTCTTTGTGCCATGTCAACTTCTTGATCAATGAACCTATGTAGTTTGCCATGAAAAAGACACGAACCATGACAACTTTGCAGAGAGTGTCATTAGCCACTTCTTTTTTGCTTTACCAAGCGCATATCACCTAATAAGCTTTTGATTAAGATCAAGGTTGAGCCATTGTAGTTTGCGAGCAACTGAATGACAAACAGGCACAAGCCTAAGCATTTTATGTACATAAATTGGGTTATAGGACAGCATGGTCACACAGTCATTAGTTTAATAGATCCAGCGTCCCTGGTTCAAAGCCTGTGCCAGGTCACTGCCAGTGTGGATTCTGCCCTTTCTCCTTGGGTCTCAGTGGGGTTTTCTACAAATACTCGGGTTTTCCTCCCAAGTCCTTCTCAAAGATGTTTGTGCCTGGCTGGTTAACCTGTAGTATGGATTTGTGCATTGGTGGGCCCTGTGATGTCTATCATTGTGCCTAATGCTGCCAGGATGAGCTGATTATAATGAGGAAATGCTTGTCTTGTTATCTTATTTGCAAAGTATGTTTCAAGATTCTGAAATTTTATTAAAATTTAAGTAAAGAATGTAAGTATAAAAAATGACAATAGCAGTATTGTATGAGTTATTTGAAATAACCTCAGCACTAAGAATTCAGTGTCAGAATGGAAATCAAATGATAATTCAACACTCGAAGAAAAAACATTCACATTTAACACGTTTTTAGAAAGAAATGTTAATGAGGCTGTCAAAGAAATGGCAGATCATTAGTCTGACAGTTTGCAAATTAAGGGGAGCAAAGGATGAAAGTCGTGTCTTCTGTATAAATCTGAAAGGCAAAGGAATTAGAATGCTTGGTTTAAATATGGACAGAATCCATCCGGCATGGTCAGGCCGTCCGTGTCCGCATCATGCCTAACACAAGGGAAACATGTTTAGCTTTTTATCAAGATGACACTCTAATTTCTATCCTTTGTGTTCCATTTGTGGCTTTTAATTAATACTCTTAACGAAAATTGTTGACAAACGATAGGAAATACAAATCTATGGCAGCAGTCCTTGAGACCAGCACTGGTAGACTCCATCTGGCTGCAAGTATTTTGTTCCAACCAGTTTCACAATCTGCCAGTGATTAACCCCCTAACTGATTACATTTTTGTTTGCTGCTTTCCCTTTTCCACCCCAGAAAGGCACAGTGGTGTGAGAGAATTGTATTAATAGGAAATTTAGACATATTTGTATTTTTGCTGTATTTCTAAATATGTAAGTCTCAGTTACCATTTTCTGTTGGTTCAGCTTATTTCTGTGGAGTTACCTTTTTTTTTTTTATGTGGTATCCTAATAATAAAAAAATACCATGAATAAAGGAATAAAAATGGGTGACACCAGGACAAATGACAGTGAATGGCAAATGTTGGGTACTTTGCTGTCCTTTCCACTAATGTGCTCGCTGGTAAATAGCACCATAAAATATGGGGTAGCACAAAGAAACTCATAAGGGTGATGATGAAAATCTTATACGCTAAGGTGAAAAAACCTGTAAATAATCACCAAAATGTAACCAGAATTGAAAAATAACTGATAATTGTGATTTGTGAGCCCAGTTATGTTAGCATACATGCAGCTTAAGTAAGGACGGTTCTTTCATGAAGGCTTACGTGAGTTGGGCAGACGCACTGTTCAGACAGCCAAAAAAAAAAAAGTCCTGTGTTTGAGCCCCAGGAGAGCACAGTCCATATGTATCCCATTCAAAGGGCTCCCTTGATACCTACTCATACCTGGTAATGTGTGGGTATTTATAATGGTGAGGGACATTTTAGAAGCAAGAAGAATGCCTCCTGCACTCATAATGTTGTCTGCTGACTTTCATTGGCACAGTTCTTGTTCTCATATTGAACAATGGCAACTACAGACACCAAGGGGTAGAAGAAGACTGAGGTATCTTATGTCTTCACTAATAAAAGTATCTATCTATCTATCTATCTATCTATCTATCTATCTATCTATCTATCTATCTATCTATCTATCTATCTATCTATCTATCTATCTATCTATCTATCTATCTATCTATCTATCTATCTATCTATCTATCTATCTATCTATCTATCTATCTATCTATCTATCTATCTATCTATCTATCTATCTATCTATCTATCTATCTATCTATCTATCTATCTATCTATCTATCTATCTATCTAATAAAGCAGTGACACACACCGGCATAGTCCACCAGTGACACCAATTGTCCTAAACATTACGGTGCCCAGAAATGTATAAAAGGTGTTGTAATTTCCTCATGTTGTGACCAAAATATATGCAAATACCCTTAAATTCTGCAATGTGCATTTTAATCACGTCTGAATTGTTTGAATTGTAATTTTAAACTGTGCAGACGGCTAAACCAAGGAAAAATGTGTCTCTGTCCCAAACTCAAGTAACATACATAAATGCTACATTCTGTAAAAATTCCCCAAATTCGTCTTTTTTTTTTTTTTAATTTCTGGATTTGCACAAAACTTAGAAATTGAGAAATAATCGCTCATTTAGTTGCTGGGGATGAGCCGCACTGGGAAACCAGGATTAACCTTGAAGCACTGATCTAAGGGATGTAATACTGATTATACAGTGCATCTGGAAAGTATTCACAGTGCATCACTTTTTCCACATTTTGTTATGTTACAGCCTTATTCCAAAATGGATTAAATTCATTTTTTTCCTCAGAATTCTACACACAACACCCCACAATGACAACATGAAAAAAGTTTACTTGAGGTTTTTGCAAATTTATTAAAAATAAAAACATTGAGAAAGCACATGTACATAAGTATTCACAGCCTTTGCCATGAACCTCAAAATTTAGCTCAGGTGCCTCCTGTTTCCCCTGATCATCCTTGAGATGTTTCTGCAGCTTAATTGGAGTCCACTTGTGGTAAATTCAGTTGGTTGGACATGATTTGGAAAGGCACACACCTGTCTATATAAGGTCCCACAATTGACAGTTCATGTCAGAGCACAAACCAAGCATGAAGTCAAAGGAATTGTCTGTAGACCTCCGAGACAGGATTGTCTTGAGGCACAAATCTGGGGAAGGTTACAGAAAAATTTCTGCTGCTTTGAAGGTCCCAATGAGCACAGTGGCCTCCATCATCCATAAGTGGAAAAAGTTCGAAACCACCAGGACTCTTCCTAGAGCTGGCCGGCCATCTAAACTGAGTGATCGGGGGACAAGGGCCTTAGTCAGGGAGGTGAGCAAGAACCCGATGGTCACTCTGTCAGAGCTCCAGAGGTCCTCTGTGGAGAGAGGAGAACCTTCGAGAAGGACAACCATCTCTGCAGCAATCCACCAATCAGGCCTGTATGGTAGAGTGGCCAGACGGAAGCCACTCCTTAGTAAAAGGCACATGGCAGCCCGCCTGGAGTTTGCCAAAAGGCACCTGAAGGACTCTCAGACCATGAGAAAGAAAATTCACTGGTCTGATGAGACAAAGATTGAATTCTTTGGTGTGAATACCAGGTGTCACATTTGGAGGAAACCAGGCACCACTCATCACCAGGCCAATACCATCCCTACAGTGAAGCATGGTGGTGGCAGCATCATGCTGTGGGGATGTTTTTCAGGGGCAGAGACTGGGAGACTAGTCAGGATAAAGGGAAAGATGACTGCAGCAATGTACAGAGACATCCTGGATGAAAACCTGCTCCAGAGTGGGGTGACGGTTCATCTTTCAGCAGGACAACGACCCTAAGCACACAGCCAAGATATCAAAGGAGTGGCTTCAGGACGACTCTGTGAATGTCCTTGAGTGGCCCAGCCAGAGCCCAGACTTGAATCCGATTGAACATCTCTGGAGAGATCTTAAAATGGCTGTGCACCGACGCTTCCCATCCAACCTGATGGAGCTTGAGAGGTGCTGCAAAGAGGAATGGGCGAAACTGGCCAAGGATAGGTGTGCCAAGCTTGTGGCATCATATTCAAAAAGACTTGAGGCTGTAATTGCTGCCAAAGGTGCATCGACAAAGTATTGAGCAAAGGCTGTGAATACTTATGTACACGGGATTTCTCAGTTTTTTTATTTTTAATAAATTTGCAAAAACCTCAAGTAAACTTTTTTCACGTTGTCATTATGGGGTGTTATGTGTAGAATTCTGAGGAAAAAAATGAATTTAATCCATTTTGGAATAAGGCTGTAACATAACAAAATGTGGAAAAAGTGATGCGCTGTGAATACTTTCTGGATGCACTGTATTTTAGATTTATATCTTTTTAATTGTAATCATTTTCCTTACTTTAACTTTTACCACTTTGTTTCTGAATATAGATGAATAATCACTATTAAAGTTTGCTTTGTTTTTTGTGCTAAATGCATTTGTCCTAACTTGTTAAATTGCTTGTAACATTTTATAATCCTGAATCAAGGTTTTATCATAGCCAAAGCTTTACTTTTTTTAAGCTGCCATTATACTTGTTGTCCAATGTAGGTAGACTTCTAGTAAGTTAATGCACATACTGCCCATCAGTGTACATTGCAATTGCAAACAAACATCTAACATAAATTCAGAAGATGATAAAAAAAGAGCAAAGAACTGCACTAAACTAAGAGCGAGCATAGCATGCTGCAGCCTGTTCTAGTTAGCTTACAAAATCTGAGTAATCTCGGTTAAATGTGCAAACTTAAAAGCAAGGATAACATTATCTTTGCATTTGAATTAAATACACTTAGAGGAATAAATGTGAATAGTTCACATACACTAACCATGATGTATGTGTGTGTTTCTGTGCATCAGCGTGCTCTCCTTCAGAACTGTGACTTTGATTTGTCACAATGACATCAAATATTTGAGGCAGTAGACTTCAGCAGAGGTTCATGAAGTGCGCAGAACAGATAAGGAGGAACGAAACTAAACTCTTGAATTTTTCATGGGCATGTGCAGTTAAGCATGAGAGCACATAATGGCGTTCATTAGGAAAAGGAAGAGGTAAATGATTACTTATGTGGTAATTAGAATGCATAAGTTCATGCACCATTTACTCAGATATATAGATTAGGCCACTTTGGTAGCGACAACATACTTTTAGCTATTTGAATCATTTTAGCATCATCTTTGCAAGTGAAGTGTATTACCATTTCTGAATGAGATTTTATAAATCTCAGCTTTCTTGTCATACTACCAGACAAAACACGAGAAGTCTACCTGATTTAAAAACATGTGAGCACAAGCCTTGTATAACAGCGCTGTGCTCCCTAACTGGTGCCCTGTGAAGCTGCTCTAAATGAGCTGTGAGGCATGCCAAAAATAAATAGATTGAAAATCCTTACCACTGACTTGCTCACATTCTATGGAATCACTTGCAATAACACATTAGCATAAACTAAAAGAATTGTTCATCACCCTTTGCAAGCCCTGCAGTCTCTCTGACCCTGAACTAGATTACGAGATTGAGATGATGGATGGGTAGTCGTACAGGCTTGTTCAGCATGGATTGTGCAAGGTATCCTAATATCAGTCACGACGGTAAAACTTCAGTTTGAATAGCAAGACCCCGACTCTGTATCTGGAAGGAAGACGGCTACCATAAATCTGGGCTGCGTATTCACAAGCAGTCAGTGTTGAGGAACCAGTCTTTCAGATGTGAGGCTCACTGGCTCAGTAGGTGGCTTTGGGGTAAGGACAGTGTAACAGTATGCATCAATGCAAGTAATGGAGGTAATACTGAGTAGAGATGTGCTTACACGAGAGCCAATACCAGAGGCAGTAGCTTCAGGGGCACAAAAACGTATAGCCTGGCCAAAGATAGTGCGTACTAATGAGGTAAGGCTATTCCTGACCCATTAGCTGCACCCCCAGTACACCTGAATAAGGAAAACCCACAAAGCAGAAAAATCCAGCGACAAATTCAAGCTCTAGTGTAGTCAGTTCATGTATATAAAATGAAGTGCCTAGTGGTTAAAGATGCTAGATTATAGGTAATTTTCAGTTGTTTGTGTTTTTCAGAATTATTTCAGGGTTTTATTAACAATATGGCCAGTGACTGACATTTTCTTGATACTTTTAGAATGGCTTGTACATCAACAATGATGAAACCTGTGGCAGTGCTTTTTGAACAAACATATTCAGAAAACTTCTCAGTGCTATCTTTCTGAAGTTCTTCCTCCTTTTGTTTGGGTTCCTTCCACAGTCTAAAGACGTCCATATTACAGCCACTAGCAACGTTCAGTTAACCTATTATGAGTTAGCACGGTTTTGTGGGATGGCATTCCATTCCTTATGCTTCAGTCTGTCAGAAAAAGATTTCAGATTCCTGCAACTCTGTACTTGAAATATTTTGATGAGAACAGGCCATTCTGCCCAACAAAGTTTGCCTGTTGTATCTACGTAATTTCTCCAAAGTAATATCAAGTGATGTTCTGAAGGTCCCTGAAGTTACCTGCTACAGTAGCTTATTCCATGTGTCTGTGGTTCTGTGTGTGAAGAAATACCAAATGTTTTATTTTCCAACTATATCCCCGTGTTCTTCTTGAACTCGTTTTAAAGTAAGTCTCGATCCACTGTACTAATTCCCTTCATAATTTTAAACACTTCAATCATGTCTCACTATAACCTCTGCGTACTTAAACTGAAAATGTTGAACTTCTTTAATCTTAATTCATAACTCATAACCTTTGGAATCAGCCTAGTTGCTCTTCTCTGGACTTTTCCTAGCACTGCTTATTTAATTATTTATTGGTATATTTATTTAAATAAATAGAGCTGTGTTGCACACAGTACACCAGGTAAAGCCTTCCCAGTATGCTAGTAAGATTAAGCATAAGCTCCTTTGCTGTATAACCTAACATCCTATTAGCTTTCTTGATTGCTTCTGTACACTATCTGGATGTAGATGGTGACGAGTCCACTATGCGTTCTAGATCCTTCTCATAGGGTGTACTTTCAAGTTTCAGACCTCGCCTTATGTCTGCTTCCTATATGCTACATGCTACATTTCCTTACATTTAATTTCATCTGCCACAAATCTGCCTTTATGCTGTCTGAGTCCCTCTGTAACGATTCAGTAGATTCTAGATTGTCTGCCAATCCACCTAACTTGGTATCATCTGCAGACTTAACCAGTTTATTACTTATATTCCTATCAAGATCATTTATTTAAATTAAAAATAGCAACTGCCTCAGCATTGACCCCTGAGGGATACCACTTTTAACATCTCCTAATTCAGATGTGGTTCCTTGAACCGTAATTGTTTAGTTGTTTGTGTTGTTTGCTCACTTAGTGGTATCCTAATACTGACAAATGGCGTTGACACCATGGAAAATGATAGTGAATGCTACATTCTGTGGGCACTTCACTGTCATACCCACTAGTGTGCTTATTGGTAAACTGCGACTTAAATTTTTTCTTTGCCTTCTGAAAGAATGGGATTAAAAAAATGGATGGATGAAGGTGCGTAGTCTTACACAACTAGGGCAGCAAACTCAATCAATCTGTCCAGCATTGTTGAGTTTATTGTTTAAGTTCCTGTCCACGTATCCATTCATTTTCTGACCCACTTATGCAGGTCAGAGTCACTGACAGCCAATTGTAGTACTGGCCATATGGTGGAAAACAACCCTGGAGAGGGTCACCAGTCCATTTCAAAGTGTACTCGGTTGCATACCAGAACAATTTGGAGTCCCCAGTTAACCTTCATGCTTATGGGACATGCAGTGAAATTTCAGTTTTATGAGGAAAACTGAAGTACTTGAAGAAGTCCCCACAATAGAATGGAGAAAACAAGAAAAGTCCACCCAGACAATGCCATGACTATAGCTACTCCTAGCCTCATTAGCGTTCGTCCCGAGCGTCACTCAGGCAACTGTACAGATGTGTCTTGCATAAGCGAGAAATTATGTCTGAGTGCAGGTTTTCACTAATTATGAAATATCTGTACTTTACCATCAATGAAGATTTTGATGAGAATACCCATCCAACACCCAAAATGAAGAAAATTTGGGAGATATATCAGGCGACTGTAGTAAAATTTCAGACCGTTTACATTCCAGACCGCAATGTCGGCATTGATGAAAGTCTCATGGCTTATAAGAGCAGATTGTCTTGGATACAGCACATCACGTCAAAAAGAGCATGAATCGGCATTTATGAGCTTTGTGAATCTAAAACAGATACTTTTGGAATTCGGTTTTGTAGATGGGGAAAGGAACAATGTTTGATCTGAATTACAATCAGTACGTCATTGCTACATCATCGGTGCCAACTTTGATAGATACTCTGCTAGATCAATGTTACTGTGTAACCGTGGACAATTTTTATACTTCACCAGAGCTATTTGTCATCTTTCTGCAAAGAAAGACTGACATATATGGAACAGTGCTTCCCAACCGTCGTGGCATGTTTGAAGAACTAAATTTTTTTTAAAACTCTTATGCCTTACACTGAGTCGACAGCACCTTCAATTTCATTGTTCTTTTGTAAAAGTGACAATGACAAAGATTTATCTGATCTAAAAGGGTAAAGTGCTTTCACTGAAATGGAAGGACAAGAAAGATGTTTGTCATCTTAGCACTGTACATAATGCAGTTACAGTCGCTGTACAGGCAAAAGAAATGGCAACAAGCAGGTTACAAAGCCTTGGGCTGTGGTTGACTACAATAGCACGATTATGGGTTATATGTAGATCATACAGATCAAGAATTGACTTTCTATCCTGTTATGCAGAGGCAACAAAAGAAAAACTACAAAGATATTTTGTCATCTGTTGGAACACTGCATGCAAACTTTACATGCCAGCTTGTAGAACAAATCATTGCAGCACATCCACCGTCCACAGAACTGCTAAAGAGACATAGTCGACCCAGTACATCGCAGAGCGTCGTATTGGTAGACATTTTATTGATTATATACCTCCTAACAGGAAAAAAAAATGGAATTCAACTTGTACTTGTGCAGTGTGTTGTTCAAAAACTGAAAAATCTGGAAGGAAAATCCAAAAAGAAACAAATTCAAATCATCCCGATTGTGACGTTGGATTGTGTCTTTCACCATGCTTTAAGATTTAGCACACTAAGGACTCATTTTGAGATTATATACTGTTTTGGCATTGTTAGTAGTAGTATTATTATTTTTATTATTGTTCATTTCATATTTTTATTCATTATTACTATTATTTGTATCATTATTATACTTTTGAGATTTAATAAAAATGAAATTTTTTTTCATGCCAAAAACAAATGCAACGCTTTTTACATGTTTTTTTTTGGAATAAAATGAAGCACCAAGGAGGTGGTTAAAATGTTTAAAAAGTTGAACTGGGTTTTTCAGTACACCTTATGCTGCAGACTGCCTGGCCATTTGGTCATTAGTGTTGTTTCTGGCATTCATGTTTGGAGAAGCCTTTAATACCTGATCACAGTTCTTTAAAATTCCATTTGTAATAAAACTAATTCTATGAATGTATGTTAATTCTGCTAAGGTTTATAATATTCCCTCCTTTGTTCTTGCCTCACAGGTAGAAGCTACGGGAGGAGTGTGGATTGGATGGATTCAGCGGATGAGGAGGTGGAGCTTTGGAAAGCCATGATCTCTAAACCCAATGAATGGGTGGAAGCAGTGCTGCCTCTCAGATCATCCATGACCAAAAAAACTTAAAACACAGCCCTCAGTTCTTGTTCCTTTACAAAGTAACCTTTTTCAAGTTAATGTTTGAGAAGATTTTTAAATATAATATTAAAACTAATCTTATGTGCAAAACATTAAAATTTGTAAATTAAAGAGCTTTAACTAAATGGACTTGACAGTTTTTGCAATATTTTTGTGAAAAATAAAAGTTTGCTTACTTTAAACTTTTTTTTTTTTTGCTCTCATTTAAGGTATGAATTTACCAGTATTGATTTAATTACAGTTAGGTAAGTATGAACAAACAGCTTCACACTGCCCTGTCCACCAGCTCTGCACTTCCCATCATTGAGTGTTTCAGTCCTTTCAGTGTAGCACACTCTGAAGGTGGGGGGGGGGGGGGGCCAAACTGCTGATCAGACTTAAAGTGAATTGAAGAGAAGGGATGGGAAAAGTTTTAAAATGATTGTGGTTGCAGAGCGAGCCTGGGGGTCATCTACCAGCACATTATTTTTCTGTGAGTACTGATATAGAATACTATGATGATTTCACATGTACAGTAGATGCAAGTGCAAATTGCTAAACACACAATAAGTGCACATAAAGTAGATTAGTTTTAACACATAGGAAGAAAAATGTGGTCCAAAGCAGATTAACTTAGTTAATGGACATATAATACTGGGCTCCATTTAATTGTTGAACTATGGCCAGTTGACAATGGAGGAGAGGAAAACAAAGTCTAATAAGTAGCATCTCTGGAGAAAATAAACTTCTGGGGATCCATAGTCAGTTACAAAAGTCAAAGTCAGACTCCCAGTCCTGGAGACTTGAGCCCCAGTAAAGTCTGTGCTCGGCAGTCTAATCTAACAACACAATCATTGCACATTTTAATTCCAAGGCTCCCAAATGTTGCAAGCAGTGATAAGTAAGGAGCATTTTGGTCATTTAAGGCTTTATATGTAAAAAGGAGGATTTCAAAATCAGTCCAAAGCTTAACTGGAAGTAAGTGAAATGATGTGAGGACAGGAGTTATGTGTTTGTACTTTCTAGATCTTGTAATGATTTGCTGGAGCAGCATTTTGAATGAACTAAAAGCTATATAAAGAACAATTTGAATAGCCAGTAAATAATGCATTGCAGTAGTCAATCCTCCATCCATTATCCAACCCGCTATATCCTAACTACAGTGTCACAGTGGTCTGCTGGAGCCAATCCCAGCCAACACAGGGCGCAAGGCAGGAAACAAACCCTGGGCAGGGTGCCAGCCCACCACAGGGCACACACACACACACACACTTGGGACAATTTAGGATCACCAATGCACCTAACCTGCATGTCTTTGGACTGTGGGAGGAAACCGGAGCACCCGGAGGAAACCCATACAGACACAGGGAGAACATGCAAACTCCACGCAGAGTAGTCAATCCTACCCTAAATAAATGCATAAATTAATTTTTTGGTATCCTCCTGATTTAGAAACTGTCTTAAATTTAAAACTGGTTTATATAGCGTTTTAAAAAACATGCTGGTTTTAAAAAGTCATGTAAAACTAATGGCTAGAGTTAAAAAGTGATAGAATATTGAAGTCATCATCAGTTCCATCCAGCATTCTAAAAAAGTGTTAGGTTAACTGGCACCACTAAACTGGCCTGATATTGGTGAAGGGGTGCAAGCACTGCTATCCCACTATGCCATCCTTACTGCCATGCACACATGACTGTTGGAATATTCTCCTAGTTGCCAGTGACACTGTAATGAAGAAAATGGGTTAAAAATTCAATGAAAATCTTCTACATATGAGTAACTGTAATGAATCCCCAACTATCTCACTGTGTCTTCAGTAATACTAAATGATGTGTGATGCATCAAGTCACATCATTAATGCTGGAGTAACAAAAAATAATATAAAGAACTAGGGATCTCATTTGCTTTCCATGTCAGTTTGATGTGTAGGAGGCCACCATTTAATCATTCAGCATAGACATCTTCTAATTTATGCTGTCTGTAATCACTTACTGTGCTGTTTTGTTTATTCAGGGCTGCAAAGTCGCACTTTGTTCCTTTTTATAATTTTTTAGTAGTTTGAAATGTGCTTTTATATTTTGTATTAAATGGGAGTCACAGTAGTGGGCTTCTCACTGTCTATCTACCCAATAGCTGCGCCTGCTTCAGTACGAGAGTTCCTCCTCTGGTCACCAAGATGACCTCACCTGTACCCTGTAAGCTCATACAGTTGGACATTTTGACCCCTTAATTTGGATTACTGTATGTTTATAATGAGTACATCTCTGACAGAACCCAATATAAAGTGATGACAAACCTAGAGCTTATATTCTTTTCTCAAGTTTTAACTAGACCATAGTTTTAATCAAATCAAGTTTGTATGTTTTAAAAGTTTTTGTTATAATTTTACCAAAAAACATTTTTTATTTAAAGTGTCTGTTGTTCTGACGATGCACTGTATTGTGGGACTGCTGTATCATGAAGGCTTTATTACAGTATATATGGATGAGGTGTGTCATCTCATGCCTAATAAGGATAGATGGCTGGTCATTAAAAATGTGCTTTGCCTCAGGTGTCATTATTTAAAACGTCAGTCTTGATTGTCAACCATCATAAATAGGCGAATTTTGCCGATTGCCTTTATTAAGCCTTTTTTCACAGCAAATATTTTCCTGGAAATTCACTGTGCTGACAGCTTATTCTAATATTTTTTCCCCCCACCACGCAATGATGCTTTGAGAGTCCAGCATGACATTGCAGAGCTGTAGCAGTCATGCATATAACTTTCACACAGGCTTACCATAAGATCTTTGTCAATCAGCTTCACCCATGCATTACGCCATGACCCAATCAGTGCCACAGCCAGATTTCCACCTAGTATGTGTTCAAAAGAAAAAACTTGCAGTATTTTTATCTGAGGAGCACGATAGCTGACCATAATGGGAATACAGTATTATGAGTACAGCTGCCAGATCTACTGTATAACACTCATTGATCCCTGTATGCTGGCAGCACAGCACCATGTGGCTAATTTCCATGGAGAGTTAGCCATGTGCCATAACTACCAGTCAAAACAAGCTTTAAAGAGGTCTCTAGTACCCCAACCCCCCACCCCCTACCTCAGAACAGAAAGAAAAGATTTACAACTGCTTACAAGGTGTTTCTATCTTTTTTGATGTAAGAAAAATAAGAAACACATCGGCACAGATAGCCACAACTTCAAACACTGGAACCAGCCAGTCTCATGCTGCTGCTTCATGACTTGGCTAATGTGTGCCCTGAGCTTGGAGCTCCACGAGTGCAATAATCTATATTTTACTTTTCTAATTGCTAGTTTGTGGCCATTTGTTGTTTCATTTGTGATTCCATTTGGGGCACGATGGTACAGTGGTTAGCACTGCTCCGTGAGAGCTCAATAATTGATTCAGCAGAGTTGGCAGATGCTTCCCTAGCCCTCATGGACACTTAAAAGAGCACTGCATCATTATAATGCACTCAAAACTAGTTCAGTTCCTCCTTCCCCGTTGACTTCAAACTGCAGAGTTTGCATAAAGCTACATATTGTTGGTGATGAGCAAAGCAACAAGGCTAGTCAGTTGGGCATCATGACATTTTTCAAAAATGTGCACTTAAGCCATGTTTGAATTAATGACTATATCTCAAGTCCACTTCAAACAGTTATTGCACAGGTTAACTTTGGTTAAGTGAAGTCTGCTAACTCAAGGCAGGCCCAAATACAACTAGCTTTGGGAAATACTAACCTGTGTTATGATTAATTCAGCCTTAATAACAATAAAAATCACGTTTAAAAACAAAAATGGTTATGTCCTGAACTGAGCATCATCTAGCCAGCAATTTTCAAACTTGAATTTCTCCCTTAGGGTTATGAGAAAACATAGCCTAGCCAGGCAACACTCACTGCAAGCATGAGACCAACTCTCAGTAGGGTGACCATGGTCCATGCCAGGGCACTTACCTGAACATCAGTTGAGCATATTAACTCATCTGGGGGGAAAAAAAAATCTCACTCTTTGTGAAAGATGGCTAAAGTGAAATTGTGGAAAACACAACTACCAAAACTATGATTGTTCAAAGCAACTAGCAACATGCATTGGTAATTCACACTGGATGTAGTACATAAAGTCTCTTGCTACATACAGACTACACAGTAGCTTTTGTTTTCATAGGTGCTGGAAAATTATGAGAGAGGAATATGTTAATAACTACAGGGAGAATCAAACAAATGTTCTGCATATCTGTCTCCATATTTAAAAGTTCAAAATCACTCCCTGGGGGAAAAAAAATTAAATAATCAAATGGCTCATAGTCAGTATTGTTGTCCAGGACACCATATTTTTTAATCTGGAAACCATGCGCACCCTCAGGGGTTAGCCTCTGGACATAATAATAGTTATAATAGTTATAGGAATTTGTACAATGATCTCACCCTCCCTTACGCTTGGGCACAATTCAGCAACATTCTCATTGTCTCTTATCCAGACAGCTCAAATTCCTCTTTTGACAGTGCAGAAACCACGCCATTAACAACGTGCAAACCACCTACAAAGTCTTTCTTTTGATGACAGCAATGGTTGATATTAGATGCCATGCTGTAAAGAAAATGAATGCCTGAAATGCACAGGACTCCATTTAATTTTCAATCTTGACTGCCATCTAAAAGATAATGTAACCTACAATTTACAGTTTTTACCATTGTATTCCTTGTAGTCAACACCCATCTTCTACTTTTTATGTCGACATTTGTCGATACCCACCTTTAAAAATAATTAATTGTAAGGCTTAGCAACATTTCCCAATGTCTATTAATAAAGTTGACAGTATCGCACATTAGGACAAAAAGAATATGCAGTTCTATTACTTTCAAAGTCCAACTTAATTCTCATGTCAGTGGAAATGTCCATTGATCTGTCCATTTTCAGAACATGTCAAAGACCATTTGAGGGTGATAGGAGGAATGAACACTGGACTGGAAGCCAGTTGTGCACAAACTCCGATTTGCTCACACTCACTCAGTTTAGCTTTGCTAGTTAGCCTGCCATTTTTGCACATATGGGAGATAAAAAAAAACACCAGTAGACCTGGGTAAACTGTGAAAACGCAACGACAGACTGCAGCACCACTAGCATCACTTGGCGCTTTACATGAATGTTTATTTTCATAATCCACAACATACTGTACATCAAAATGTAATCAAACCACTTAGTGGTTAAAGGTACAGACACATTATTTTAAATTACAAACTGAATTATTTCCCATGAATGATTGCTCTTCAAAAGGCATAGTGCATTCTATACTTGTCAACAAATTGTTTTTATAAAGTTCTTAAAAAAATCCAATACTGTCATTTTGCTAAAATGTTACATAAAACACATTACTTCAACTACAGAAGAGACATTTAGAAAAGCTTGTTAGACAATCTTCACAATATACACTGTGTGAAAAGGCCATTTGTATAAATAAATTGTATCATAAATTACTTTCAATTAGAGATTTATGAAAGGCTACCAAAAAAGTCTTTAAAATGAAACCCATATTTCATGTTACGTATTTTGCTGTTTAATATTTCTCATATCTTTCATTACCACTGGCCTGTACTTCTGCTCCAGGTAGCTCATATATTCCAAATAATCACTCATTTGGAAATTGTGGATTGCTTCTTCCTGTTAGATACAAAGCAAACACAAAGCAGCAATTTAATATCTCAAAAACGGAACAAAAATGGAAAATGTATTCTGTAGCATGAGATGTGGGGTTTACAAATTAAAAACACATTAGAAGCCAGCAAGATAAAAAAAAATAGTTATTGTTGGAGGACATCGATCATCAAAGATAATACATACTGTATTAAGACCAGAAGTGTTCTTGAGCTTACAGTTTAATGTAGATAAATACAGCACTTTTTAAAATGACTATAAGGTGGTGGGAGGCATATCTGTTTTGGACAGGCTGGGCTTTATACTTGACACCACCAGCATTGCCTCTGGCTCCCTGTATAAGGCATAAGTGACATGTTTAATATCTGCCAAAATAAATACCATCATGGAATTAATTTAATTGAGAGAGGGCATGCCGTCATTAACGGATGATCAGAGTGCCACCTGAGCAAACCGAGGAGAAACAAAGCAAGACTAACTGCGTATGCATTAAACTTGGTACTGATCTTATTCTACTGTTCACTGCAACAGCACTTAGACCTGAGGACTGCCTCCTCTTGGAACCGTACTATGTAGTCTAGTCTTAATCTGCAGCTGGTACAGTATTTTTTCGGTTATACTGCAACTGATCCTCAATGATGTAAAAATCCGAAAAGGTCATGAGGAGCACATCATCTTTCAAAAGGTTCCTCTTTATTGCATTTTAAAACATAGATGCATCTAGAGTAGATATTCTACTAACTTACAGTGGTGAGAAGCCTTACAAAATCATGGAAGCATTTAATTCCAGGCTGAATTCAAACCTGGATGCACTGCCATTCATCTTCAGACACACTCATGCAAACAGCTATACGTCTAATCACTCGTACTTGGTCAATGCAGCATTAACAATTATCCTAACATACATGCCTTTTGGATATTTGAGAAAACTGGGGATCCCATCAAAAATAAGTGAAAATGGGGAACATATAAAAACATCACAGATGTAGTAACCATGCTAGAATGACATAGTGAGTCAGGTAACTGCTATGGTGCCATTCAAGTCGGTCTCTTTTTTGTTAAATTGTGTTAAATCCCTAGGGCAGTACATTGGCTAGCACCCTGAATTTGGATTGTATGCCCTCTGGTTTTGTGTGTGGAGTCTGCAATGTCTCTGTTTTTACGTAGACCATAAACAGACCTGTAAAGAATGGCATGTGTTAAGAATGAACTAAAAGTGCATCCCAAAAGTAGGTCTAATGTAGACTCCATCTGGAAAGGGGAAATAAGGATGGCCAAAAACAATATGGCGGAGGACAATAACATCTCAACTAATGGAGATAAACCTGATGAACATGTTGGAAAAGATCAGACTCCATGGAAGCAAGTAACCTCTGCCTTATGTTGCAGTTGGGGTGAAGTGGACTAGTAGTAGTAGCAGTCGTAAAGCAGTCTAGTGTGATTGGTTATTCTGGCACTTTACTACCCTGCTTTTTACATTAGTGAAACACAAGGTGACACAATGAACCCAAAGACATCAGATGCAAGGCAGGCAACTCCATGCTGCTTGTCCCTTTAAAACAACGTTCGGTCTTTTTCAACACCAGATTTTTAAATGTGCACCATCGCTAGCTGTTAGGGATTTTGAGTAAGGCTGGGTGTGTGTGAGGTGCCAAACTGGTCCCCCATCCATAGGGAAAGTATTGTAATCGTCCAATAGACCTCCCTGACTTTCTCGTTTATGAGGTATCAGGAAAATATTGGAATTGTTCAAAAACTCCATTTCGAGATTTTGATGAATCTTGATGTTTTAGACCTCCCTGAGTCCGAAAATACCATTTTTAGAATTATGTCTGGCTGTGGGTGTGTGTGTATAAACGCGATAACCTGAGTACGCTTTGACTTAAGTCAACCAAAATTAAGTACAAAACGTAGATTTCTATCAACTTTTGGGTTATTTCTGTTAACCGGAAGAGGTTCTTTACCTTTTATTCATGCTGCGGTAAATTAATTTTAACTTTACTTTTATAATAATTGTTCAATATATTATTAATTTGATTTGTTGTTGATGGTTCTTTAATATGCATAAAATAAAAATATAATCATTGTCTTGTGGTTTACTCCTAAAATATCCATCCCCATATCTGAGTATACTGTATATGAGAAAGTCTAGGGGAGACCACTCCAGATTTCTTTATATAAATAAAATATAAAATGTATGAAAAAAAAAAACACTACCACCACCATGGATGTTACTTACTTTTAAAAAAACCTGCAGATCCTGGGCTTGAGTATGCTGAAGGATTTCTTGTTGTAGGTGCTTAAGCAGTGCAATGCAGAAATAAACCTGGTAATCCGGGCCTAAGACAACACAAGCAGCGATGTAGTGGCAAATCTCCGGCCAGTCCAAGTAGTTCCAGAAGCACTGACTCAGCCACTGGAGACAAATCTGAGGAAGAAGCACAGAAGGCAATTATCTACATGGAAATAAGTCCTGAATGGGCTTCTGGATATGGTACCACACTGGAAAAAAAGGCAAACAGATAACATGAAACACAACATCAGTTTAACAAAAGATGCATTTCCTTCTGTTCCTGACCTTATAATTACAGAAACTGGTTTATTTAGCTAAAATTAAAATAAATTAATATAACTCCAAGCTTGGGGTCCATTCAGCTTGAGAGAATAAACAGTTTATCATAAGCACAACAAAAAAATGATACAATATGCACTAATCATAAAAAGTAAAGCCAAACATATCACTAGGTCCAGATAATATTGAGTACCTAATAAGTGAGTAAATATATAAACCCTTGATGCACATTTTTAGAAAGTCACTGCACACTGGAGAAATTCCTAAAAACTAGAAAATAGAAAATATTATCCAGTTATATAAAAAGGGGTGATCAAGTAACTGAAGGCCAGTAAGCTTAATGTGCATCACAGGACAATTAATGGAAGCAATTATGAAGGGAAAGATCAAGCAGCATATGTCTAGAACAGATGTACAGTAATCCCTCCTCCATCGCGGGGGTTGCGTTCCAGAGCCACCCGCGAAATAAGAAAATCCGCGAAGTAGAAACAATATGTTTATATGCTTATTTTTATATTGTCATGCTTGGGTCACAGATTTGCGCAGAAACACAGGAGGCTGCAGAGAGACAGGAACGTTATTCAAACACTGCAAACAAACATTTGTCTCTTTTTCAAAAGTTTAAACTGTGCTCCATGACAAGACAGAGATGACAGTTCTGTCTCACAATTAAAAGAATGCAAACATATTTTCCTCTTCAAAGGAGTGCGCGTCAGGAGCAGAGTCTGTCAGAAAGACAGAGGAAAGCAAACAAATCAATAGGGCTGTTTGCTTTTAAGTATGCGAAGCACCGCGGCACAAAGCTGTTGAAGGCGGCAGCTCACACCCCCTCCGTCAGGAGCAGGGAGAGAGAGAGAGAGAGAGACAGAGTTTGTTTTTCAATCAAAAATCAATACGTGCCCTTCGAGCTTTTAAGTATGCGAAGCACCGTGCAGCATGTCGTTTCAGGAAGCAGCTGCACAAAAGATAGCAACGTGAAGATAATCTTTCAGCATTTTTAAACGAGCGTCCGTATCGTCTAGGTGTGCAAACAGCCCTCCTGCTCAATCCGCCTACGTCAGGATCACAGAAAGTCAGCGCAAGAGAGAGACAAAAGTAAGCTGGGTAGCCTCTCAGCCATCTGCCAATAGCGTCCCTTGTATGAAATAAACTGGGCAAACCAACTGAGGAAGCATGTACCAGAAATTAAAAGACCCATTGTCCACAGAAATCCTCGAACCAGCAAAAAATCCGCGATATATATTTAAATATGCTTACATATAAAATCCGCGATGGAGTGAAGCCGCGAAAGGCGAAGCGCGATATAGCGAGGGATTACTGTATTAGAAACATTTCAACATGGGTACAGACAAGGAAGGTCATGTTTCACTAATATGCTAGAATTCAATGAGGAAGCAACAAAAGAATACGATCAGAGAGTTACATGTGTTATTTATCTTGACTTTCAGAGGGCTTTTGATAAGGTACCACCTGAAAGGTTAGTGATCAGACTAAAGGAAGTGGGAATACAAGGTGTGGTGTGTTGCTGGGTACAAAATTGGCTCAAACACTGGAAGGAAAGGGTAAAGATGAGGGGAACCTTTTCAGAATTAGGTGATGCTAAAAGTGGTGTCCCTCAGAGATCAGTGCTGTAAAAGCTGCTATTTTTTAATATACTTAAATGACTTAGGCAAGAATGTAATCAGTTAGGGTAAGTATGCAGATGATACAGAATCAACTAAATCATTACAGAGGGACTTAGACAGCATACAGACTTGAAGATTTGTTGCAGATGAAATGTAATGTAAGTAAATGTAAGGTATTCCATGTAGGAAGTAGAAATGTTAGATTTAAATAAACAATGGGAGGTCTAAAACTTAAAAGGACCTCTTTTGAGAAGGCTAATAGAATGTTAGTTTAAATAGCATGATGTGTTGAGTAAAAGTCAGTGGAAGTTATACTTAAGTTATATAACCAGGGGTGCACATAACTTTTTCAGTGAGTTACTCAAGTGAGTACCATCAGATGGAGTTTGGTACGCAATTCAATTCAAAGAGCTTTATTGGCATGACCATAAACAGTTTTGCCAAAGAAATTGAAAAAAATGAACTAAAACAATTTCTATAACAGATTTAACAGTAAGGTAAAGAATTAGGGTAAAAAATAAATACAGATACAACAACAATAATAATAAAATAAAAACATACAGTTAGGTCCATAAATATTAGGACAGCGACAACTTTTTTCTAATTTTAGTTCTGTACATTACCACAATGAATTTTAAATGAAACAACTCAGATGCAGTTGAAGTGCAGACTTTCAGCTTTAATTCAGTGGGGTGAACAAAACGATTGCATAAAAATGTGAGGCAACTAAAGCATTTTTTAACACAATCCCTTCATTTTGGGGGCTCAAAAGTAATTGGACAATTGACTCAAAGGCTATTTCATGGGCAGGTGTGGGCAAGTCCGTCGTTATGTCATTATCAATTAAGCAGATAAAAGGCCTGGAGTTAATTTGAGGTGTGGTGCTTGCATGTGGAAGATTTTGCTGTGAACACAACATGCGGTCAAAGGAGCTCTCCATGCAGGTGAAAGAAGCCATCCTTAAGCTGCAAAAACAGAAAAAACCCATCCAAGAAACTGTTACAATATTATGAGTGGCAAAATCTCCAGTTTGGTACATCCTGAGAAAGAAAGCAAGCACTGGTGAACTCAGCAATGCAAAAAGACCTGGACGTCCACGGAAGACAACAGTGGTGGATGATCGCAGAATCATTTCCATGGTGAAGATAAACCCCTTCACAACAGCCAACCAAGTGAACAACACTATCCAGGGGGTAGGCATATCGATGTCCAAGTCTACCATAAAGAGAAGACTGCATGAAAGTAAATACAGAGGGTGCACTGCAAGGTGCAAGTCACTCATAAGCCTCAAGAATAGAAAGGCTAGATTGGTCTTTGCTAAAGAAATCTAAAAAAGCCAGCACAGTTCTGGAAAAACATTCTTTGGACAGATGAAACCAAGATCAACCTCTACCAGAATGATGGCAAGAAAAAAGTATGGAGAAGGCATGGAACAGCTCATTATCCAAAGCATACCACATCATCTGTAAGACACGGTGGAGGCAGTGTGATGGCTTGGGCGTGCATGGCTGCCAGTGGCACTGGGACACTAGTGTTTATTGATGATGTGACACAGGACAGAAGCAGCCGAATGAATTCTGAGGTGTTCAGAGACATACTGTCTGCTCAAATCCAGCTAAATGCAGTCAAATTGATTGGGTGGCGTTTCATGATACAGATGGACAATGACCCAAAACATACAGCCAAAGCAACCCAGGAGTTTATTAAAGCAAAGAAGTGGAAAATTCTTGAATGGCCAAGTCAGTCACCTGATCTTAACCCAATTGAGCATGAATTTCACTTGTTGAAGACTAAACTTCAGACAGAAAGGCCCACAAACAAACAGCAACTGAAAGCCGCTGCAGTAAAGGCCTGGCAGAGCATTAAAAAGGAGGAAACCCAGCATCTGGTGATGTCCATGAGTTCAAGAATTCAGGCTCTCATTGCCAGCAAAGGGTTTTCAACCAAGTATTAGAAATGAACATTTTATTTCCAGTTATTTAATTTGTCCAATTACTTTTGAGCCCCTGAAATGAAGGGATTGTGTTAAAAAATGCTTTAGTTGCCTCACATTTTTATGTAATCGTTTTGTTCACTCCACTGAATTAGAGCTGAAAGTCTGCACTTCAACTGCATCTGAGTTGTTTCATTTAAAATTCATTGTGGTAATGTACAGAACACAAATTAGAAAAAAGTTGTCTCTCTTCAAATATTTATGGACCTAACTGTAGCAGCAGCTTAAAAAGAAGTAAGAATCAGAACTACCTGATCACTCTGTACAGAGTAAGGTTTTAATAAGTGCAACCTTCCTCACTGTCCTCCTCGCTGTCTACCTCACAGTCCTCTACTTCAGTTTCCTGCATGGTAGGTGATGATGCTGCAGATGCATCTCCCTCTCCTTGGTTAAGCCTCCACTTAGCTGTCTCCATCCACAGGTCAACCGCTGGTTTTGGGTCAAATGTCTCTGTGGTCGTCTTTGACTGGTGAATGTGCATTAGGGCCATGAGGCGAGCATGTGACAGACGAGATCTGTGCTTGTTTTTTTATTATGTTAAGATTTGAGAATCCCCTCACACAGGCTGCACTGCTCAAAGGCAGTGTAAGAGACAGTTTAACCAGTTTGACAATGTTGGAGTAAAGGTCTGGATTGCTTGTATTTATTATCTGGACACGGTCATACACAGAGGATGCTGCCAAGCGTTTTCCTGTTTGCTTTAAGCGCATCCATTCTGTGACAGTTGTGTCTTTGTCAAGACTCAGTGTGGCTTCATAATTCTGAAGAATGGTACAAACTGTTGTGTTGCCAAAATGATGTAGCATCAAGCAAAAGTGTAAACTGTCCTATGGCCACCATGAGTTCATCCTTACATTCTCCAATGCTCAGCTTTTCTTTTGAAACACAATGGATGTGGTCTTCAGAATCTTGCCAATGTCAAGCACTTTGCCCAGAAAACACTGAAATTGGTCTGAGCAGATGTGCTTGCTGCAAGTCACTGTTATCACTTGTGGCCAGTTGCATGTTAATGGTTGGCAATAATCTTGGTATTTTTAGCAGTGTGGCATGCCTCCATGCAGACCATCTGATATTATGAAATTTACCCAATTTCACAAAGGAGATCCTGTTCTCTTCACACAACTTCTTAAGCACAGCCGTATTATTTGCTCCACATTTTTGTAAATAAAACTGCAGCATCTTGACCACAGAGCGATTAAAGATCTCACAGTACGGTGCGCCGTTTTCTAGTGTGTGTGTGGTGCACAGAATGTGCACAAGGGAGTCTCCTACTGCAGCCAGTTGCCATAGTTTCGGAATAATGCTGTTGTGGACACTGCGACCAACTTTCTCTTTCAGTTGTCCAAGCCTGCTTCCTGGAAAAGTTTAACGAGTCCATCTGTTAGAGCCTGCGCAGATCGGTCAGCACTCAGTTCGATTAGGCCATGGAACTCCGTGGTAAACTGCCGGATGTTGGACACAGACACAATGAAAACGATCTCATGTTCGGTTTTAATGATGTCTTCCGATCCATCAAAAATCAGTCCCCAAAATTCAGCAGACTCCATCTTTGCTTTCAACTCCACACTGATAGTGCGCGCGATGGTCTGCCTTATCCGTGTAGCTGCTTCACGTGAATGATATGCAGTTCCGACATTTACTCCTAGCCGCTCCAGTAAAGGAATATCTTCAGCATTGGAAGATAGGGGACGAGCGTGTTTAACTTTATGAAAGGCAAGGATAAAAATATTACACAGAGCCTGCCGTTGTTCTTCATTTACTTTTGTTCGCCATCTAGCTAGAGGGAGAGTGGAAATTTCTTCCTGACTAGCTTGTTTATTAGAAATAGCTTGTACTACATTCATGTGCTCTTTGCTCTTTTCATGTTTGTCAAATAACGGATGACTGAAATTCTTTGAGCCTGTGTAAAAGGCACTTGTTTTGTCTGCGATATGTGGATGCGTGCGGCACAACCACATTTCAGTGCACTCATCATTAGCTTCAAGCCACGGCACATCTTGGAGTCACTTTTCAGAAAAAAATCTTTTTTTTCTGCTCTGGCTCGGCTTGTTGTTTCTTTGCAGATGGTGAAACGCCAAAGTAGCTGCTTAATGTCTGTTGTTTTTTAGACATATTGGCAACACAAGATAATCAAAACCAAAAAGAAAACAACGTATATTAGCAACATGAGGTGTCAATGCCCTCTCTGACCGTCAGGTACGCACCAGCGCTGTAGGGACACAGATGACGTTACGCATTTACAATTTTTGTTGTGCATGCGTACCAGCATACCAGTTATGTGCACCCCTGTATATAACACACTAGTTTTGGTCTCCATATTTAAAAAAAGACATAGCAGCAGTAGAAAATGTCCAGAGAAGAGCTACTAGGCTGATTCCAAGACAAAGATATGAGCTACGAGATGATATTGAAGGAGATGAACCTTTTCAGTTTAAGCAAACAGAGATTAAGAGGCAGCATAATCAAGGTGTTTAAAATTTGAAAGGAATTAGTACAGTGGATCCCAGTTTTTATTTTAAAATAAATTATGCGCAAATTTTATATTCATGCAACAAATCATAGACATACGGAATGCATTGGCAAAGTAGTATACAGGATTGTAGAACTTTACGGACCTTCAGATCTCAAATTGATTTTATTTTAGATGAACTGGGTGGGGGCGGCACGGTGACGCAGTGGGTAGCACTGGGGACCTGGGTTCACTTCCCGGGTCCTCCCTGCCTGGAGTTTGCATGTTCTCCCCAGGTTAGATGGATTGGCGATTCTAAATTAGCCCTAGTGTGTGCTTGGTGTGTGGGTGTGTTTGTGTGTGTCCTGCGGTGGGTTGGCACCCTGCCTGGGATTGGTTCCTGCCTTGTGCCCTGTGTTGGCTGGGATTGGCTCCAGCAGACCCCCGTGACCCTGTGTTCGGATTCAGCAGGTTGGATAATGGATGAACTGGGTGGACAATGTTGGGCTGAATGGCCTGCTCTCGTCACAACTTTTGTAATGTTTTAACATCAATAAAATACAAAGTGTTCTGGAAGAAAACCTTTCTTTTGTATTTTTTTACACATTTATCTATATTCCTAAATGTGTCTCAGTTGTAAGGAGAGCTGATTATGCCATTATTTATTTATTTTTTGGCATAGAGTGTTTGCAGTGCTGAAAATCTAAATGAGGAGGGAAAATGGATCACATTCTGTGTGATGAATTCTTATTTATGTTTTTTTTCAATCTTAACTTCATCATCATTGAGCTGTAGGGTAAATTCATTCTTGTGCCATCCCTTGTATGATTATGTGTGACACATAATAATGCAAGGAGTTTACAATTTATCAAAAATATATAAAAGAAAAAATCTTAAAACATCATCTGCATATGTCCATTCTCCAGTAAACCCAGACTCGGAGAACATTTGCGATTCTGAGGGGTTTCTGTCCAGGTTCTCCTTTACTTATGACCCTGTTGTGAGCATCAATGGCATTAGAGTCCCCACAGAGTAAATAAAGAAAGTGGAAGATATACTCAATTCTTACAAAGGAGAGAGAATCATAGATGAAGCTGAAAAAGACACTTAGAAAACTTTAGTGAGCACTTTTGCAGCTACTGAATCTCAACGACATGTTGATAGATTTTCATTCTATGTAATGTTTTTAATGATATCACTCGGCTGATACATAGCTAAATGCAGTCTCTCACCCTTGTTAGCTCACATTAGGTTTACTCCTTCCTTGGCTACTGTCCAATGCCTCTGCCGTTGGTCTAATCCTTCACGGCTCCTTCCAAGTGAACTTTTTTTCTGCAGCTTCCCCTGCCTGCACATTCACTCCACTAGCTCTGCTTCACACCACTCACTTGTGGTTAGTGCATGATATACACTCACTTAGCTTAACTTCGTCAGCCAAACCAAGCCTGGATGTTTTCTGAGATCATCAACAGCTGTGAACACAGCCCAGTGGATTTAGGCAACAAAGTAAGGTTCTGCTCTTTAAATGCTTGATCGACTCTCTCTGTCTCTTTCTCGTTCAATCACTCAGGCGCACACATATGTATACACACCCTGTACACGTTTTCTCAGGCTATCCCGTTTTCTTTTGACGGCACTTCTCTCTCAGATTAGTGCAGCCACAACAGAATTTTCTTGCCAAAGTCACAACTGTAGGTGATTGCTTCTTTTTGTTCCACTACAGTAGTTATGATATCAGAAGTGGGGGCACTGCTGTCACTGACAATTGCATCTATTTAATATGAATCTTTTATAAGAATATAAACCACAAATATTTGATCAACACAACATTAAAACATCTTTTAAACAATTTACATAGATTTTGTAAGACTGGCTCATGTAAAAATACACTTCATAATGTACAGTATGTGTATATTAAGTCAGCATTTTTCTTTCCTGTATTTTAGTTCTCTCTGGAATTGCTTTTAAAAGAAAACATTAATAAGTCTGCTAAGTAAATATTTCTTTCAAAAGATACCTGAGAGAAAAAAAAAACTCTTGTTTTAAGTGTGTAAGAGCCATTTGCTAGTTATTTAAGTTATATTAAACGTTTGTTTAAATATTAGTGCATAGTCTATGGGAGGTTCTTATAAACCCCACAAGTAGAATTGAATTGGTATATTCTAACTACTTCTTGCCTCTGTAACTATAAAATAGTCTCAGTTAGAGACCTGCCCTGCCGTGTGTAAGGCATGGCGGGCAAACAGTTTTAAACCGCGTCTTATGCCCTTAATAGTATGAAAGTTAACGTGCTCTATTAAATGTACAGTGCCATACATTTGGAGTGTACTGAAGGTGAAGTAAAGCATTTTAAGTATAGAAACAACTGAAGTTTGACAAGAAAAGCTACGTTTATAGAACAAACATTTATTCTACGTTTGTAACAACCTTTTTTCTTTATTCCTGTGTGGACTGTTTGCTTTGAATTTTCACTAAATCTTTTAAAACGAACTTTTGGACTGAGAGATTTCTTTCTGCACGCGTTTTACTCATAATTGATCCTCCCTTACACACCCGCAGCTACAAAGTTGAATGATGAATAGTTTTAGCACAAATCAAACAGTTTAGGCCAAGTTTAACTTGTTCAATTGTCAGATATTTTAGTTATTTAAATAAACTGAGAAAAGTAACTTGAGCACTTCAAATTCTTTAAAAAGCAATACCAGTAAATGCTCTATAAAATTAAAAAGAATGCAATGAAATAAAGCACATTTGCCCTCTGTGACCTAAATGGTTTCTCCTGCAAGTTTCTTTCTAAGAACTTATGATTGTATTTCAGCTTTCTTTTCTTTCTGAGATTTTTTTTGCCAATTACATTCCAGAAATAACACATCATCCAGCACCGACTTTCTAGTCAGGCAGGCCATACAGTGTATGAACGCATTGTTATTTAAAGTTTTTTTTTTTTTTTTAGCCACTACACTTTCTCCTCTTAGTACAATCTACACTTCATCATGGTTTTCAAATGACAGCTTAGATCTGAAAACTCTGTTCCTCAGACAAAAGGGGCTGTGGGGCAGATTGAAGCCACAGTTCCATTAAACCAAACTACAAAGACAGAAATTGGTTATATTGTATTGTATGTCTTGACCTAAAATGCACAGATTCTATGGAATTTCAGTGACCTATATATTGCTTTTGTATACTTAGATTTGCCCTACATCAGAGTAAGAACATGTTTGTTGTAAAATCATTATTTGAAAATGCTAATACATTTATAGATGAATAACAGTAGCTGTTGTGATGAATTCTGCCCTGAGTGCAATTCCATACATATAGAAATCACAACACCACAGTGAATACACTTTTACTTGCTAGGACTAAATAAACTTGGCACATAAGCAAGAAACCCTGATAAAATAATGTGGAATCCTGATATGTACAGTGCTATTCATGGAATGGACACAGAGGTGGTCCACTCCTACGAGTATTTGGGGGGTCTACATTAATGACAGGTTGGACTGGTTTTGGAACACAGGGGAACTATAGAAGAAGGGCTGAATAGGCTTTTTTTTCCTTAGGAGACTGCATTCCTTTAATTTGGGAAGTGACATCTATCATAACTTCTATATCTATGTGATGGCCGGTGTGATTTTCTACACTGTGGTGTGCTGGGCTGGTAACTTCACTTCAAGAGAGGCCCAGCAAATCAACAAGCTTATTAAAAGGGCAAGTTCAGTTATGGGAAGCACTTGGGACCCTCTGGAGGTCATAGTGAAGGACAGAATTAAAACAAAACGTGCCATTATGAACAATGCTGCACATCCCCCTCCCAGACACTTTAACATTGAGGACTTTAAGCCAATGAATCATTCGGCAGAAGTGTGTGAAGAAACGCAACTGGGTCTCCTTTATACCAACAGCAATATGCCTGCATACTGGGACTGGGACTGCCAAGTCAGAAATTTTCTTTCTTTTGTAATTTATGCTTTATAGTCATTCCAGTGTGTGTTCAGACTAAAGTGTGTGTGTATGTTTATTTATTTAGCTACTTACTTACTTTTCTATCTATTTATGTGTTTATAGATCTAAAGAGTTTCAGTAAAAAGCCAAATTTCCCCCCATGGGACAAATAAAGTTTGTTCGTTCATTTGTTCGATCTACCTATCTATCTAAGCACCACTTTAGCACTTTTTAGTTAAGCACTTTAACCTGATTGATATATTGAACAGCACAGAAATGTTGGTTAAATGGTGATACAAGGAAATAAGTGATCTGTATGCAATCCTAGAAAGAAAGATGATTGATTAGGTGATTCGTAGCTTAATCCATACTGAGCCAATTGGAAGGATGATGCGTGGGCCTTTCCAGCTATTCATGACAACAAGCACCATAGTCATAAACTGATTTACATACGCAATAATATTCTCAAAGCCACAAATTAATTCAGCGCTGTGGAAGGACAAAGCCTAACGTAGCACTCGATTCAGAAAAGGAAACAGCCTTGGATAGGGCATGAAGCCATCACAGAGCCGACTCACTCACACACACACCCACACTCACATTGGATCTATTAGACTTCAGGGTTGTGGAGGAGTAAAGCCTAACCAAGTAGCAGTGGATTTAGAAGTAATAACAGCTTTGGAACCACCACAGAGCACACTCACAAACACACACACTCACATTGGATGTATTAGACTACATTGCCATAATATTACAGCTCTCTACAATAGTCAGTAAACACTTGACATGGTTACAACCTGGGCCACAAGAAAGCAGAAGCTGTTTTACTTGTGTGAATTTGCACATATACCGCATAAAACATCTGTCACTTGCAAATCAAAAAACTCTGTATCATGCGGCACTGATATAATGATATGCTGTAATCAAAATGTGTGTTGCCCCTTAGCAAGGACAGAATTCCTCTTATTAGCCTTCTTTAAAATAGTTTAACAGACCACAAAAATTAACCGCTGAGCTTCAAAGGCATAGCTCAAAATGGTGGGATGTGCAGCTGTAAATGTAGAAAACAGGCAAAAAAGAAACCAAAAATAGTAAAAAAAAAAAAATAAAAAATAATAATAAAAATGATATTGACATAATAATAATATTTTAAGCTTACTGTAAAATAAGCCAATTGTATACATAGGAAGGCACAGCAATGATGTGAGTAACGCATGTAAAAACTGACATGTTGCAATGCTTGATCCTTTGTATGAAAAAGTGCTACAGAAATAAATGTTGTTGTTGTGTGTCACACCGCAAAACTTAACTCGCCAAAGCTCACAATGCACAAACAGATTTACTTTAGAGAGTTAGCCAATAGAAAACAATTATTATAATGTTATGTAAGTACACATGTAAGAATTCTTTAACAAGTCATCACCCTTTTGTATTAAGCAAATGACATAGTAAGGACCTGGAAAAGGATTTTCATTTTATTACTTGGCATTACCTGAGAGGGAGTGAAGCCTGACATTCGAAATGCAGAAAAGACGAGAGGCACTTCTTTCATCAGCAACATTTCAACATAGTGTGCAGTGTAAAAATACACTGGGTGAATTCCAGACTCTGCTGTTTCTAAAGGAAGATGACTCTGACAAAAAAAAGTACAAATATAAATGTAAATAAAGCTAATCCAACAAAGAAATAATTCACTGTTAAATAACAAAAAAAAAACATTAATGGCAACATCACATGTTTAAAAGTAACAGTCATTTATTGATTTTGTTTGAACCACAGCCATCTTATGATGAAATAATAACCCGTGGAGATGGAAGGACACCAAAATATTATTAATATTAAAAAAAGGAATATAGTTTTTATGCCGTGCTGAAAAAGTGGGCTCAGAAAATGGACGGACAGCTGCAGCAAATGTAATTATGAAAGAATCGCTTTTTACTAAACAAAGCATTAATAAAATGTTTAGGTACCTACACACTGCAGGGTAATGATTAAAGACCTCCAGAATATTTTTTAATAAGTATCTGGTAATGTGCAATATTCTACAATGATAAATTGCTGTTATAAAAATCTTTATAGAGAAAAATGATAACATAAGACCTCACAGCTGTATGTTCAGAGCGTAACAAACTGAGGCTGAAGTACTGATTGAATCGTACAGAATCCTACAGCTGCTTTGAGAAACTCATTGCTGTTTTTATTTGGTTACGTCTTGAGATGATGAGCCATGACTATTGAATTTGCTTAAGTAAAACATTTTTCACCTCAAACTGCCCTTAAGTTTGAAAAAAAAAAACCCCAAAACACTTGTATTGATTGACACCTAACATATCCTCAAAAAGTCATTCTTGATATCCAATTATGGATGTACACTTGAAAAAGGACCAGGCACAGATATCAAAGCAAAAGCAGACATTCATTAACTTAGAACAGAAGATAACATGACCAGTACCCACAAGTCAATCCTATTTAGGTAGCAAATGTACCTGATGTTACAAAGCATCTTAACAGGCAAGTGGAATTCTCATAAAGCATTTATACACTGAAGGAAAACTTGTTAATGTAATACAAAGTAAAAGAACTATGTAGAATGGTATCCAATAAAAAACAGAATACAAAAGAATTAATTTTTTTAAGAATAAAATGATTAAATAGACAAAACTTGTGTCAAAAAATAAAGCTAGGATTATTACTCACATCCCTAACACACATTATCAAGCAAAACAAAGGCAAATCTACCAAGTTACAGGGTATAAAAACCAAAGAGTACAAACAGAAAAAAACAAGGAGTTGCGAGGCACAGAATCTAGCTAAGCAGCCATCCACAACTCATTGCATTGATATTATTTAATGAATTAATTTGAGAAAGTAAAAGGAAATATGCCTTTTCAATTTAACACATATTTGATAAGCTAAACATCTACACCTAAGCTTCATTATGTAGTTTTTACTTTATGTGACAATGGCTAAAGAAGCTAATATTAAGTAACAGACATGGCACCAGTATAGGACCTGGGTATATGCCCATTCTTTTCTCTCATTAGCCCACTCTGCTTTGCAGTTTAGCTGTTCAATTATTATAATTATTTTTTTTAACACTAGGGCCCTGCTCGCTTCGCTCACCGACCCCCAGGTATGGTTTACAGGATATACAATTTAAAAAGATTGTTTTTTTCATGGGAATTGTTACATATGCTTTATTTTCACTTTTACTTTAAAACTTTTGTAAAAACAATACTTGTCCTTTATTTCCAGCCCCAGGTGTGGTTAAATCTTTCTCACAGGACGTATAACGCACGCTAAGGAGATGCCGTCGGATCATCTGCTGTCTTTCTGCTGCTGGTGAACTGCGCGTTCTGCTTGTCGCACTGCGTGTCGATCATTTAAAAGCCTGTACAGCAGCTGTCCTTTTGCTAAGGTTCGGGTCCATGCTTCATGCGACGCATGCTGCAGCAGACGCTCCTGCTACGCAAGCGTTTTACTGTTTATATTTGCGTGTGTACTTTACGTAAATATGGAGCAATCCACCAGGTGGCAGTGCGAGATATTATCACGGTGAGAACTGGTTCAGCTTCGCTGTGTTGTGAATTGCCTGGAACACCCATTAAATTCCGATGAAACCTTACTGCAATATGTCTGAAAAGGATGTTTAATTATTAAATCCATCAATCCAGGGATATGTCCATTCCAGCTAGCATTGGGCACAAGGCAGAAACAGTCCCTGGACAAGGCATCAGCTCAACGCAAGGTGAATACAAGCACTCACATGCACTGGCGTCATTTTAGTGTCACCAAATCTGCATATCTTTGGAAGGAAACTAGAGCACACTGTGGAAACTTACCAGGAAAACATACAAACTCCAGGCAGGGAATACCAGAGACGTGACTCCCTGCAAAACAGCAGCGCTACCTCTACGACACTGTGTCAGCCCCACGTGTGTAATTGTTAACAGTGTTCATTATTTAAACGAAATTAACAATTTATCTTTAAAATGTAACATATATACTTTAATACATTTCATCATGAAAGTGATAAAGTATAAATCTAAGGATTCTAAATGTGCAGAGAGTTGGAATATCATACATTTAATGTGTTCTGTGTGGTGATCTATTGCTGTTTGCTGCTTCTGTCAGGTCACGAGGAAGCCCTAGAAAAAAAAGACAGCACAAAAGATGGTATGTGAGACTTTTAAAATGAATCGTGTCATTATGATCGGGGAATATGCCACGCTTGAATATAAAAGCACCACGAATGCATCTGTATGTCGGCATTTTGTTTCACCACATCGAACCATTCATCAAACATCGAAGCGCGCACATTGATCCCGTAGGATCTGCAGAGGGGCTTTCTGTCACATGTTGATAGTAAACAGAGACTCTGACGTCACATTCCGACTTTTATCACACTGCGCTCCCTGACTTTTTGCTGGTACTGCAACTCGTGCACGTGTTGCGTTAATTTCTGAGGACCTGCTCAGGGGACGCGTCAAATGAACGCTGGGAATGCATGGCAGCCATGATGCGTGTGCATACGCGTTCTGAGCGTGAAGTATAAACGAGCCCTTAGGAGAAGCAGTCGGATCATCTGCTGGTTTGCTGCTGCTGGTGGTGAGCTGCGTGTTTTGCTTGTCACACTGCGCGTCGTTCATTTCAAAGCCTGTACAGCAGCTGTCTTTTTGCCACTTTGCGTCTCTCTGCCGCTCGCATTGTGAAGAGGGGAGGGGGCTGAACACATGCTAAGGAGAAGCGGTCGGATCATCTTCTGGCTTGCTGCTGCTGGCGAGCTGCTTGTTCTGCTTGTCGCTTTTCATTGTTTTAAGACTTGGGAGCACATGAAGTGTGTCTGCCAAAAACATTGCAACAACTGCTAGGTTAGATGTCTGTGAACTTGTTTTAAATGTTGTCTCACTGCCTTGTCTCGCGTGATGTTAAAGTGTCTCTCATGGGAAGTCAAATTGTCTTCCGAGAAGATCACGTCTCGTCTCCCTACTCTCCCTCCCAATTTTTTTTTTTATAATAGAGAGAAATGACAATTAGCCTGCATTGCATTCACACAATTTAATATGCATTTCCCTTGATTAAACTATCAACTAATTATAAACATACACAGCAAAATCACCAGTATTACTTTATCACTGTAAGAGTTAATTTAACTCTTATAAAGTTTTTGAACAGTGTATATGTGGATAGTGATTTTATAGTGTATGTCTACCTAACAAGGCTTCGAAAAATAAAACTGACTTTAAATTTTACCAACCACAGCTACTCAAAACAATGGAAGCTAATAGGAGGTTCACAACTTGTAACTTACTGAATATACAAGTTGTGTACATAGGCATTGTTGGAACATGATCAAAGCATGAAACATGATAATAATGTCTTGACAAACAAACCTCAAGGTTTCATTAGTGAAAGGACACAAACAGGACTACAAAATGTTCAGAGTTTGATGTCAGCACTGAAACTATCAATTATGCCAACGGCAATTAAAAATCCTGTATGTACTTATTTACGTGTTTGGCTGGCTCATTTACTTACCCAGGGTGACATGCAACAATTGAGATACAATTGATTACATTTCTTCTGCTTTTCCAATTGAAGATATTTGCTCAGGGTCACACAGGGTCAGTAGCGGTATTTGAACCCACAACCTCAGTTTTAACCTCAGGGCTAACTTTAGCAATGGGTTTGCTGCCAGTTCTACCAGTGATTATGCTGAGAAATCTATAATCACCTCGCTGCAAATTGTCAAAGGACTGTCAAAGGTCACAGATTTGTCTGATATTCACAAACCACCGACTCAATCACCTTCTGTTATAGCTGGTAAAGCACACAGCTTTTTGTCTCATCAGTACAACAGTGTTTGATTGGAATATGGGATATTGAAACGTGATTTTGTTGATAACTAATTAAGGAATAAATTCACTTGTAGATTCAGAGACATTGGACTGGACTGGACTTGTAAAATGTTTTTAAATTGAATTTATAGTTAGCAATATTAGCAGTAACATCAGGGACAAATTTAGGCCCACTGTCTTATGAAATCCCAGCACAGCTGTTAAGAAGATGAAGTCATTGTTAAACAGTATGGAATGAAGTACAGGAAATTGCAGTTGACAGACTGTGTCCAATGTTTACTACGACCACTGAATTTGATGTCAGATGGAGTGCATAATGGGCACAACCAAAGCAGCAATAGGCAGGAGGGAATTCTGCAGAAAACTGTCAAAAGAGTCATGCCTTCATCTGCAGTCAAAGCAACTAATTAAGTGCAACACATGAAGTAAGACAGGCAGGAGCACCAGAGCAAAGAAGAAAGAGCCTGGGAAAAATAAAATGTCATGTTCTCCCAGAATGCTAGGAGGCAGGGGACACCAGCAGTGCTTGAAACCTTGATTTAGCATTTAAAGTGTGTTAGAATTTCAGAACATCTCACAGTAGATACCAAGATTGTTCCTGTGGAGACTGTATACCATAAGGGCCGTCTGGAGTGGCAGCAGTGAGCCAGAAGAACACTGGATTAGCAGATCAGAGACTTTACCCTGCCTCACCCATAACAGTTGCCAGCCAAGCATCCTATCACTGAAACAAATTACATTTAGTTGAAAGTTTCCAAAATTTTAATCTGAATGGCCAAATTCAGAATTGCTTCACCTGTAACAGTTTTACAACATTTTATATTTGTATAACCTGTAACACTTTGTATTAAAGACAAATCACCTGGCAGCACTTCTCTCATTGTTAATGATATCTTTATGCATTTAAAACTGCATTTTTCTTAGCATAGAATGATAATTTGTCTCCCTTTGAATCAAAAGCGTAAAATGAATCCTGCTATAAGAAAAAAAAAAAAGCTGACATTTTGCTGCAGAATAATTAAATACTAGTAAGAATTGCCAAGATTCCTTTTGTTCCCCGGATGTCCACTGAGGCACCTGTTGTTATACAACTACTCCCATGTGCTCCACCAGCTTGGCTGTAAACCTGTTCTAATGATCTGAATCTTTTCTCTGGAAAAAAGGAAATCTTTATTAATATAGCATTTGTCATACCTTTGGTCCTGCTTGAAAAATGGATACAAAGCACTAATCCCATTACTTAATTAAAAGACCTGAGAAAAAATCAATTACAAGTGATTCTGCTTACGACCAGTATTTTTAGATGCTAATTTTCAGCTCACAGAATTTCTGGTTTTCAAGACCATGTTAGATGCTTTGGCAGGCAAAATTCACTAATCTATAAAAAAGGAAATGAAGTGAAGCCAATATTCCATTCTTAGTTTGTGCTTAGCATTATTCCAAGCTACCTATGCTCATTTTGAAGTTCTAGAGACACTACACTTATAATGCAATTAGTTTTTATTACTGCATTGTTCTTTACTATTATTTAATTGTATGCAGGAAGATGGATGGATGCATATAACCAAATATTTACGGAACAAATTAAAGAAGAGTTTTTGTTATTTTATTAGTTTTTTTTTTCTTCCGAGGCAATATGACTGGACTTGTATTTTTTTTAGCCTGCATTAATCCATATTAGATAACACACAGTAACAAAGGCAGTGTATTTTCTGCAAGGAAGTTTTAAAATAATACAACAGATGACTTTCATATTTGTAAGTGGTATTGTAAATTGCTTGTATTACTTATACAAACAGAAAGCAATAACACTGTAATCAAATTTAGAAAACCTTCACTGTAACATTGCAGTTTCCTTGAGGATAACTGGCAACAGCTTCTGTACCATCACTGACATCAGCAGAGCAAATTGCAATACACTGACTCTTAGTGAAATAATGCAAGGAATGTTATTAGTAGAAAGACCAACTATCATTAGTGTTCTCAAAAGGAGTTTACCAAATCTGAATGAAAGACTGTGTTATTGGAATAGTTCAGTTCATGAACTTAATATTTAAGTGACTCTCAGAACTATACAGCTTTGATTAAAAAATGTTATAAAAAATCTGATGATTGTCGAGAAGGAAACACAAAAAAAGAAATGGTCTGAATTTCTGACTAATGAGCTAAGCCTCATCAGTGTTAGCAAGGCTATTAAATTATTTTGTAACAAGAATCCTAAGCGAGCACTGGTTTGATAGTAGTGTATTAAAAGGAGTCTATATTCTAAATACATAGTGAGAAAAAAAGAAAATTATACTAGATAAAATTTGACTTTAGCTCAATTTTGTAACCAGGGCAAGTTCAATGCAGGGAAGTCTGTTGATTGGTGATTATAATGAGCTTTGTAAAAAGGAAAACATAAATGAGTGTACCACAAAAAATCTATTCCTTTTAAAAACCTTATATTTTGAAACAATTTTAAGTTAACAATACTTTATTATTTGAATGAACCTGTAGTTTCTACACAAACAGTCCTGTAACAAAAATACTAAAAACCTGTTTAAATTATAGTCTATAAACTACAATAAAAATATATGCACCATATATAAAGCAAATTTTTAAAAAGGCACAATATTAATAAAAATAAGACAAAATAAATCAGCTGAAAAGCAAATTCACTACTTTTTCCAATATACAGGATATGTCATGCATAACAAATGAACAGCATTATAAATTTACAATGAAACAATTAAAGTTTTCAAGGTTTGCTAGGGATTGGTAAATTTGTTTGTGGATGGCCACAGTGGCTGCTGGCTGTTGTTTCAACTAATTTCCTGATTCCATTTAAATTGTTTTAATTGACCTCCTCATGTATTCAGGCAGCTTCCTCTAGCTATCTGTCTGCTGTCTCTGAAGTGAACAATAATGTGATCTGCTGCATCGTTGCAGGAAGAGAAGGTGGGGCACCGCCTCCTCCATCCACTAGCAGATGGCTCTGTTGTGCAGAAAATAAATAAGCAGTACACTCACCTCAATAATTGAACATATTTTTAAAATGTGAACAGAAAATGGAGCTTAGCTGGCTATTACCAGATTCTTCCAGTTTTCCACGATATTTTCATAGTTTCTTATCTAGAAAAATAAGCACTTTTGGAGCATGTGAAATTTTCTTCGTTCCTAGTGTAGTTAGCCTGTGTTTGGGTTGCTTAGGCAGGTCTTTTAACCCTGCAATGTTCTCAGCATACCTTTGCTAATTTGTGTACCTGTGCAGCCCGGAAATTTTTATTTCTGTGGCTCTTATAAGCAACTTATTGATTGATTTCTTTTATGATGCAATTTAAAAGGTTCATGAACTTGCACATCTCACTATTATTGATTAGTGGTCATCATTACCATTTTGCCCATTGGGAAAAAAAGTGGAAATTTATGAATATTCATTTAAACCCAGCCACAGGGGATGTACAAACCAGTGTGTTTCTTCGTGCCAGTCCCAAACCTGGATAAATGGGGAGGGGTTATGTCAGGAAGGGCATCCGGTGTAAAATTTTGCCAAATCAATATGTGGACAACAATACAAATTTCCATACCGGATCGGTCGAGCCCCGGGTTAACAACGACCGCCACCAGTACTGTTAGCCAACAGGATGCTGGCGGAAATTGGGCTACTGTTGGCTGAAGAAGAAGAAAAAGAAGAAGAAGAAGGGGGATACGTGTCTGGAGGTAGGAGGAGAGGAGGAAGATAAAGAGAGTGGAACTGAGGGTAGGAACTTTGAATGTTGGCAGTATGACTGGTAAGGGGAGAGAGTTAGCAGATATAATGAAGAGAAGGAAGGTTAATATATTGTGCGTGCAAGAGACTAAATGGAAGGGGAGTAAGGCCAGGTGGATCGGAGGTTGATTCAAATTGTTCTATCATGGTGTGGATAGGAGGAGAAATGGAGTAGGGGTTATTCTGAAGGAACGGTATGTCAAGAGTGTTTTGGGGGTGAAAAGAGTGTCAGGCAGAGTAATTATTATGAAGCTGGAAATTGGAGGTGCGATGATGAATGTTGTTAGTGCATATGCCCTGCAAGTTGGTTTTGCGATGGAGGAGAAAGATGATCTTTGGAGTGAGTTGGATGAAGTGATGAACAGTGTACCCAAGGGACAGAAAGTGGTGATTGGAATGGACGAGGAGGTGATGGGTAGGTATGGTGTCAAGGAGAGGAATGAAGAAGGTCAGATGATAGTGGATTTTGCCAAAAGGATGGACATGGCTGTGGTGAATACAGTGGTGTGAAAAACTATTTGCCCCCTTCCTGATTTCTTATTCTTTTGCATGTTTGTCACACAAAATGTTTCTGATCATCAAACACATTTAACCATTAGTCAAATATAACACAAGTAAACACAAAATGCAGTTTGTAAATGGTGGTTTTTATTATTTAGGGAGAAAAAAAAATCCAAACCTACATGGCCCTGTGTGAAAAAGTAATTGCCCCCCTGAACCTAATAACTGGTTGGGCCACCCTTAGCAGCAATAACTGCAATCAAGCGTTTGCGATAACTTGCAATGAGTCTTTTACAGCACTCTGGAGGAATTTTGGCCCACTCATCTTTGCAAAATTGTTGTAATTCAGCTTTATTTGAGGGTTTTCTAGCATGAACCGCCTTTTTAAGGTCATGCCATAGCATCTCAATTGGATTCAGGTCAGGACTTTGACTAGGCCACTCCAAAGTCTTCATTTTGTTTTTCTTCAGCCATTCAGAGGTGGATTTGCTGGTGTGTTTTGGGTCATTGTCCTGTTGCAGCACCCAAGATCGCTTCAGCTTGAGTTGACGAACAGATGGCCGGACATTCTCCTTCAGGATTTTTTGGTAGACAGTAGAATTCATGGTTCCATCTATCACAGCAAGCCTTCCAGGTCCTGAAGCAGCAAAACAACCCCAGACCATCACACTACCACCACCATATTTTACTGTTGGTATGATGTTCTTTTTCTGAAATGCTGTGTTCCTTTTACGCCAGATGTAACGGGACATTTGCCTTCCAAAAAGTTCAACTTTTGTCTCATCAGTCCACAAGGTATTTTCCCAAAAGTCTTGGCAATCATTGAGATGTTTCTTAGCAAAATTGAGACGAGCCCTAATGTTCTTTTTGCTTAACAGTGGTTTGCGTCTTGGAAATCTGCCATGCAGGCCGTTTTTGCCCAGTCTCTTTCTTATGGTGGAGTCGTGAACACTGACCTTAATTGAGGCAAGTGAGGCCTGCAGTTCTTTAGACGTTGTCCTGGGGTCTTTTGTGACCTCTCGGATGAGTCGTCTCTGCGCTCTTGGGGTAATTTTGGTCGGCCGGCCACTCCTGGGAAGGTTCACCACTGTTCCATGTTTTTGCCATTTGTGGATAATGGCTCTCACTGTGGTTCGCTGGAGTCCCAAAGCTTTAGAAATGGCTTTATAACCTTTACCAGACTGATAGATCTCAATTACTTCTGTTCTCATTTGTTCCTGAATTTCTTTGGATCTTAGCATGATGTCTAGCTTTTGAGGTGCTTTTGGTCTACTTCTGTGTCAGGCAGCTCCTATTTAAGTGATTTCTTGACTGAAACAGGTGTGGCAGTAATCAGGCCTGGGGGTGGCTACGGAAATTGAACTCAGGTGTGATACACCACAGTTAGGTTATTTTTTAACAAGGGGGCAATTACTTTTTCACACAGGGCCATGTAGGTTTGGATTTTTTTTCTCCCTAAATAATAAAAACCATCATTTAAAAACTGCATTTTGTGTTTACTTGTGTTATATTTGACTAATGGTTAAATGTGTTTGATGATCAGAAACATTTTGTGTGACAAACATGCAAAAGAATAAGAAATCAGGAAGGGGGCAAATAGTTTTTCACACCACTGCACATATTTTAAGAAGAGGGAGGAACATAGGGTTATGTACAAGAGTGGAAGAAGATGCACACAGGTAGATTACATCCTATGCAGAAAAGACTGCAAAGTGGTGGCAGGGGAAAGTGTAGTTAAGCAGCATAGGATGGTGGTCTGTAGGATGACGTTGAGATCAAGAAGAGAAACAGAGTGAGGGCAGAGCCAAGGATCAAATGGTGGAAGTTGAAAAAGGAAGACTACAAGGTTGAGTTTAGGGAGAAGATGAGACAGGCACTGGGTGGTAGTGAAGAGTTACCAGATAGTTCGGAAACTACAGCAGATGTAGTAAGGGTGACAGCAAGAAGGGTGCTTGGTGTGACATCTGGACAGAGGAAGGAGGAAAAGGAAACCTGGTGGTGGAATGGGGAAGTGCAGGGTGTATACAGAGGAAGAGGATGGCAAAGAAGAAGTGGGATAGTCAGAGAGATGCAGAAAGTAGACAAGAGTACAAGGAGATAAGGCGCAAGGTGAAGAGAGAGGTGGTGAAGGCTGAAGAAAAGGCGTATGATGAATTGTATGAGAGGTTGGACACTAAGGAGAAAAGGACCTGTACTGATTGGCTAGACAGAGGGACCGAGCTGGGAAAGATGTGTAGCAAGTTAGGGTGATAATGGATAAAGATGGAAATGTACTCAGCAGGTTGGATAATGGATGGATGGATGTACTCACAAGCGAGGAGAGTGTGTTGAGCAGATGGAAAGAGTACTTTGAGAGAACGAGAGAGAGAAGAGGTTAGATGATGTGGAGATAGTGAATCAGGAAGTGCGACGGATTAGCTAGAAGGAAGTAAGGACACCTATGAAGAGAATGAAAAATGGAACGTTGGTCTAGATGACATACCTGTGGAAGCATGGAGGTGTTTAGGAGAGATGGTAGTGGAGTTTTTAACCAGATTGTTTAATGGAATCTTGCAAAGTGAGAGGATGCCTGAGGAGTAGAGAAGAAGTGTGCTGGTACCGATATTAAATAATAAGGGGGATGTGCAGGACTGTAGTAACAACAGGGGGATACAATTGACGAGCCACAGCATGAAGTTATGGGAAAAAGTAGTGGAAGCTAGGTTAAGAAGTCAGGTGATGATTAGTGAGCAGCAGTATGGTTTCATGCCAAGAAAGAGCACCACAGATGCACTGTTTGCTCTGAGGATGTTGATGGAGAAGTATAGAGAAGGCCAGAAGGAATTGCATTGCGTCTTTGTGGACCTGGAGAAAGCACATGACAGGGTGCCTCGAGAGGAGCTGTGGTATTGTATGAAGAAGTCGGGAGTGGCAGAGAAGTACGTAAGAGTTGTACAGGATATGTACGAGGGAAGTGTGACAGTGGTGAGGTCTGTAGTAGGCGTGATGGATGCATTCAAGGTGGAGGTGGGATTACATCAGGGATCGGCTCGGAGTCTTTCTTATTTGCAATGGTGATGAACAGGCTGACAGACGAGATTAGACAGGAGTCCCCATGGACTATGATGTTTGCTGATGACATTGTGATCTGTAGCGATAGTAGGGAGCAGGTTGAATAGACCCTGGAGAGGTGGACATATGCTCTAGAGAGGAGAGGAATGAAGGTCAGTAGGAACAAGACAGAATACATGTGTGTAAATGAGAGGGAGGTCAGTGGAATGGTGAGGATGCAAAGAGTAGAGTTGGCGAAGGTGGAGGAGTTTAAATACTTTGCATCAACAGTATAAAGTAATGGGGATTGTGGAAGAGAGGAAAAAAAGAGAGTGCAAGCAGGGTGGAATGGGTGAAGAAGAGTGTCAGGAGTAATTTGTGACAGACGGATATCAGCAAGAGTGAAAGGGAAGGTCTACAGGACGGTAGTGAGACAGCTATGTTATATGGGTTGGAGATGGTGGCACTGACCAGAAAGCAGGAGACAGAACTGGAAGTGTCAGAGTTAAAGATGCTAATATTTGCACTGTGTATGACGAGGATGGACAGGATTTGAAATGAGTTAGAGGGTCAGCTCAAGTTGGACGGTTGGAAGACAAAGTCAGAGAGGCGAGATTGCGTTTGTTTGGACATGTGCAGAGGAGAGATGCTGGGTATATTGGGAGAAGGGTGCTATGGATAGAGCTTCCAGGAAAAGAGGAAAGCCTAAGAGAAGGTTTATGGATGTAGTGAAAGAGAACATGAAGGTGATGGGTGTAACAGAACAAGATGCAGAGGACAGAAAGATATGGAAGATGATCCACTGTGGCAACCCCTAATGGGAACAGCCAAAAGAAGAAGATTTCTCGTGTTCAGTAGTTGATGTTAATATATGTTTTAATATGTTAACATCATATATATATATATATATATATATACAGTATATATATATATATATATATATATATATATATATATATATATATATATATATATATATATATATATACAGTATATATATATATATATACTAATAAAAGGCAAAGCCCTCACTGACTGACTGACTGACTCACTCACTCACTCATCACTAATTCTCCAACTTCCCGTGTAGGTGGAAGGCTGAAATTTGGCAGGCTCATTCCTTACAGCTTACTTACAAAAGTTAGGCAGGTTTCATTTCGAAATTCAAAGTGTAACGGTCATAACTGGAACCTCTTTTTTGTCCATATACAGTAATGGACTGCAGCTCGCTGGCCGTGGGAGGCGGGGTTGTGGGGGTTGCGTATCGCGTCATCACGCCTCCCACCTAATCACATGAACTGACTGTGAAGGAGAAAGGACGGCCTTATATGGCGTTCGTTTATAAAACAGCGGACAAGCTGTGTAAAGGAAGCTTCACAAAAAAACAGATCCTTAACAAATTGTTATTGGTATATTTTCCCTCAATTTAAAAAGGTTTTCTTTTCTTCTTAATTAAAATTTAAAAGCAATACTTCACCGCTGTGAAGCCCCTCTAGCGCTGACGTCCGAGGTTCGATTACCGTAAGCGAGTGCAGTGAGTGTGTACGCCTGATTAGCCAAGAATAAGGGGGAAACACGTGTCGCGTACTCTTTGCATTATTTGACAGTAAACTATTTTCAACCATTCTATGATCTGCTTCTCACAACTGAAGGCACCGTGGCTGATGTTAGCTGACTTGCTGGCCAACCATAAGCGTTACCTGTTAGGTAACCACCCACTCACTTCACTCCCTTATGGGAATCGAACCTCGGACGTCAGCACTAGAGGCGAAGCCCCTAAAATTGCGCCACGGCATGTGGTTCGTTTATTTGACAGCATGTAGATCGGGGTAATTACATTCATGGCATTCGTAGTCTGATTCACAATCTGATTGTATGGGTGGTTACCTACCAGGTAACGCTTATGGTTAGCCAGCAAGTCAGCTCGAAGTGATCACTCGTGTGAAGGCAGCTTCACAAAAAAACAGATCCTTAACAAATTGTTATTGGTATATTTTCCCTCAATTTAAAAAGGTTTTCTTTTCTTCTTAATAAAAATTTAAAAGCAGTACGTCGCCGGTGCGAAGCGCGGGGATTTGAGCGACTGACGTATACAGACATATTCATGAGTGCAGGTACTTCGGAAAGAAAGCACCGTGTAAACCTAAAGTTTAAATTAAGTTCATAGACCTACAAAAGGGGCGGCATGGTGGCGCAGTGGTAGCGCTGCTGCCTCGCAGTTAGGAGACCCGGGTTCGCTTCCCGGGTCCACCCTGCGTGGAGTTTGCATGTTCTCCCCGTGTCTGCGTGGGTTTCCTCCGGGCGCTCTGGTTTCCTCCCACGGTCCAAAGACATGCTGGTTAGGTGGATTGGTGATTCTAAATTGGCCCTAGTGTGTGCTTGGTGTGTGGGTGTGTTTGTGTGTGTCCTGCGGTGGGTTGGCACCCTGCCTTGTGCCCTGTGTTGGCTGGGATTGGCTCCAGCAGACCCCCGTGACCCTGTGTTCGGATTCAGCGGGTTGGAAAATGGATGGATGGATGGACCTACAAAAGGTTGCCATTGATTTCAGGCAAGATTGCTTTTCTCCTGTACAACTATACGTTGCATTCTCAAGAGTGTGCTTGCACGGCTTGGTCATATTACAACCGGAGTGCTGAACTGACAACGTGGTATACAAACAGAACTATAACAATCGTAATAAACGAACAAAAAACAGCGGACAACCCGTGGCTTAAATAAAAAGGCTGCTTCCGTTGGCGAAGCAACGAAAAAGGAAGACCTTATATGGCGTTCGTTTATAAAACAGCGGAGAGGATGTGTGAAGTCAGCTTCACAAAAAACCAGATCCTTAACAAATTGTTATTGGTATATTTTCCCTCAATTTAAAAAGGTTTTCTTTTCTTCTTAATAAAAATTTAAAAGCAGTACTTCGCCGGTGCAAAGCACGGGGATTTGAGCGACTGACGCATACAGACATATTCATGAGTGCAAGTACTTCGGAAAGAAAGCACCGTGTAAACCTAAAGTTTAAATTAAGTTCATAGACCTACAAAAGGTTGTGATTGATTTGAGGCAAGATTGCTTTTCTCCTGTACAACTATACGTTGCATTCTTAACAGTAAGCTTGCACAGCTTGGTCATATTACAACCGGAGTGCTGAACTGACAACGTGGTATACAAACAGAACTATAACAATCGTAAAAAAAGAAAAAAAAAAAAAAGTGAAGAACCCTTGGATTTAATAAAAAGGCTCCTTCCTTGGCGAAGCAAGGAAAAAGGAAGACCTTATATGGCGTTCGTTTATAAAACAGCGGAAAAGCTGTGTTAAGGCTGCTTCACAAAAAAACAGATCCTTAACAAATTGTTATTGGTATATTTTCCCTCAATTTAAAAAGGTTTTCTTCTTAATAAAAATTTAAAAGCAGTACTTCGCGGGGATTTAGATATAGATAGATATAGATACATATATACCTGCTCAGGATTGGTTCCCTGCCTTGTGCCCTGTGTTGGCAGGGATTGGCTCCAGCAGACCCCCGTGACCCTGTGTTCAGATTCAGCGGGTTGGAAAATGGATGGATGGATAGATATAGATATATATATATAGATAGATATAGATATATATATACAGTATATAGATGTATATAGAGATATAGATATATACAGTAATCCCTCCTCCATTGCGGGGATTGCGTTCCAGAGCCACCCGCGAAATAAGAAAATCCGCGAAGTAGAAACCATATGTTTATATGGTTATTTTTATATTGTCATGCTTGGGTCACAGATTTGCGCAGAAACACAGGAGGTTGTAGAGAGACAGGAACGTTATTCAAACACTGCAAACAAACATTTGTCTCTTTTTCAAAAGTTTAAACTGTGCTCCATGACAAGACAGAGATGACAGTTCTGTCTCACAATTAAAAGAATGCAAACATATCTTCCTCTTCAAAGGAGTGCGTGTCAGGAGCACAGAATGTCACATAGATAGAGAAAACAATCTCTAGCAAACAAATCAATAGGGCTGTTTGGCTTAAGTATGCGAAGCACCGCGGCACAAAGCTGTTGATATATGATATATATATTGTATATATATATATATATATATATATATATATATATATATATATATATATATATATATATATATATATATTGTAAGGGACGGCTGGCATCTTAAAGGAAGGACAGGGGGAGAGATCCATCTCCCCTGAACTGCTACTTGGCAGCCCCCTTGGGTTACAACAGCGCCTTGGATTCCCCCAGAGCCTAATGGGAATTTGTATTTGTTGGCTTAGCCCTGTTGGGTTCCATGGATGTTGCCAGGGGGAGCTGTGGAAGCTGCTGAGCTCTACTTTGGGCTTTCACCACACCTGGGAGTGATTCCAGACTTTGTTAATGAGACACCTGGAGCACTCACAAGTGCAGAATAAAGGGAGCCTCTTGCCACCATGTGAGAAGCCAGAGTCGGAAAGAGGTGGACGTAGTTTGCCGGAGGTGGGGTTGGAGGAGAGGCAGAAAGACAGACAGACAGAAGACAAAGTGCTGTATGGTGATTTGCGCTTTTAAACTGTTCTGCTGAGGGGAACAATTTGGGAAGCGTTTCCCTGTTTAAATACACCTGTGTGTTGCTATACTTGTGACTGTGCCTGTTGTATTGGGTGTTGAGGAGCTGGTGTACTCCCTGGTGGTCACTATATATATTATATATATAAAACCTAAATAACGGACAAATCATCAGATCTGGATGAGTACACAATTAATTATTACTGAAAGTACTTAAAAGGGTAGCTCTCTATTTAACCAGCAAGCTTAACAGCAAGGTTATGGTGATGGTGACAACATAATCATAATTTTGCCATGCAGCCCCATAAACATGTACATTAAATTTAGTTCACTGAATTGGATTTATAATATTTACACATAATTGCTGTTTACCAAAGGAGGTTATGTAAAGGTATTAGAAACTTTGTTATCAGCATAAACTGTAAATATCTCCATGTTTACATATTTATATAATATTAACAATATAAATTAAAAACAAAATACTGTAGTGTCTAAAATGGATCCTTGACATGCTCTCAGAAATAATCATGAGGACATATACTTATCAACAAGAATAAATTAGCTGAAGTTTAGAAAGCCACTCATCAGTTTATAAGGATAAACAGTTTTAAAACTGATTTTTATACAATTTTGCCACAACCTATAACAGTTTGACTATATGTTATGATTATACTCAGATCAAACTGTCATATGCAATGCTTAGCGAATAGGACAAGGCTTAGAAGATTTTCCTCTAACTGATTCTGTATTTTTTTGTTTTTTAATTTTAAGACATTTTAGCCATTATTGAATTTAAATATCAATAAAAGCCACACATTATAATTAACCCAAATAGAAGAAATAGTTATAAATTAAGTGCAGCATCTAAAAGTCATATTTAAGCCACATTTCCCTTCTAAACAGGAGAAAATAACAAAGGAGAGTTTAGAAATGGCAGTATAGTTCAGGTTAACATTTAAATGTCTTACAGAATTGCATGCCTGCTAATGTTAAATGAGAATAGAATTAGAGTGGATGGCATATACTAACAAATTTGTGTATTTTTTATCTTAATGTATATTTAACGTTCTCCAGTTTTAACTAGTACAATATATCATTATAGAATTGTTTTATTGAAGGAGTATTATGATTCTTCTCATTGTGCAAAATAAAACTGTTTTTCATGGGGTTCCATCAGGTTTCCATCTCAAAAATAGCTATTAATGGATGAGGATATGGTAACCTTGAGGCAGCTGAATGGTAATTTTGAAACTGGAAGCTATCATCATAAGATATAATCTACAAAACCGAATTTCAAGTTGGTTAATTAGCCAAAAACAAAAGAATACACCTAAGATGTCAAAGCTCCATGGGTTAGGTCATCCTCCACAGGAGTATATTATTGCACCCTTCTTTTTGTAATTTTTATTAATGACATAGATACCAGTATAGTTAGTAAACTTGTGAAATTGGCAAGTGACGGTAATATTGAAGAAATAGCAGCTATCTGAGGAGGAAGTAAAAATAATTCAAAATGACTACACAATCTTCATAACTGAGCAAAAACTTGGAGAAACAAGCTTTATGTAGAAAATAGCACAGTGCTCCAAGTTAGTGAAATATTAATTATGAATACAACATGGAAACACTGTCTTACAGACGGGTCTCCCTAAAAAAGGATTTAGGAGTTTATATTGACACATTGAAAATTCTTGAATATAAATCAAGGAATGTTATCTATAGACTATACAATGTACATGTGAGACCATCTGGAGTATTGCATTCAGTTCTGATCTCCGTGCTACAAGTTAGACAAAGCAGAAGTTAAAGATGTACAGAGTGGAACAAACAGGTACATTCTAGGTCTGAAGGGCATGTCCTACTCTGACAGGCTCTGTGAGTTAAACCAAGCAAATAACGTGTGGGAACCTAATTCAGGTCTTTAAAATTCTCAAAAACATTGATAAAGTGCATCCAGAAGGATTCCTTCTACTAAATAGTGACTCAAGTGCTCAAAGACAACAGTGGAAATTAACGGGAAGTGCATTTAACACTGAAGGCAGGAAGTACTTCTGTACACTAAGAATTTTGGGAATCTGAAACAAACTATGGAGTCATGTAGTTGAAGCAGAAACTTTGACAACTTTTAAACAGTATCTGGATGAGAAATAATGCCAACTTAGCTATTAGCTAGCCATACAAACTTAATAGAGTAATGGTCTCCTCTGACTTGTCAGACTGCTTATCTTTTTCTAGTCCAGTAAGGCTTAAGTGGAGGATACAGGCAAAACATGGTGACAATGGAGGTGACTGGTTGAAAACTTCTCTAATAAGAAGTAGATCTTATGTCTATGTCAGTAAAATGCAATGTACAGTTTTAAGATTAGCTAGAAAATGCCACACTCATATCGAGGAAGAATGTATTCTGTTCATAGCTGACGTCTATTCATTGTCTGCAAATCTAATTGTATGATCTTGTTCCTACAGCACTATCACATACCACGTGATACACTGTTATGGGAACATTAATTCAGTTTTGAGTTCCTTTATCAGTACTTATACTACATAGTAATGCCTCCACACTTTCATATATTAAACATTTTGTTCTAAAAGTGCCTTGAACATGGGAAAGGCATTATATAAATAAAATGATTATTATTATTAAGGAAGACAAAATTAAATTAGCTGACCTACCTTCAGAAAATAAAATTCTCAAGATGTTGGTGAACACAGTAGAACATATAAAGAAAAAGAAGTGCAGAATTTGCTGTTCAGTGCAAGCTATGCTTATGTGTATTCAGTGCTATATTGGTCCTTCCAAAGTATCAACATTTGATACCCAAGAACAAAAGTGAAAATGAAGCAAAGTCGAGCGTCCTTTTTCTTTTCAGTTGTGAAGTAACTATATGTTTCATCTTTACTTCTTTCAATTTAAAAATAAACTTTTTTAAAACAGTTCTTTTAAAGAAAGATTTGTTTAGATACACTGGGATCAGTGCTTGAAGTGGCTCGGTACTCACTGACACACAATACCAGCACTTTCCCATTCTGCTCTTATGATTTCTGGCACTTATTGCATGCATACCAGCACTCTGCCCCACAACCAACCAGCATTAAGAAAAACAATCTATAATTTCATCAAACTCTTCCAGTTCCAAGCGGGATCCCCCCATCTTCCCCTATAGTCCCATTATATATCACAGCGCTATTTGAACTTGAAGAGGGGCTAAACTGTCCATCCAGAATAATTTCTACATATCATCATGCTTTATAACTTTCTGACTCAGCATGCCTTTGGACATCCAAGGGGGGCAATCCAACTCCTAACACAAACCCCGGAATAGTTTCAATAATCATCAGCCAAAACAATATGAAGTACCACCATTTCTTTTTTCCACTACCATCCCTGACAGGCAACCCTTGCACTTGTTTATTCTAATGTGTATATTTTAAACAATGAACTTGTCTCTCACTTACAGCATGTACCTACACCAAATAGCTTAAAATTAGGTTTGGAAATTATGGGAAATATGCATCTTTTTATTTTCACAGCATAGAAGAAACAAATAATTTTGTTTAATGCAGGTTATTACCACTTACAGAAGCATGTAGTCTTGGCAGCCAAAGAAATGCAGAAACAAGAAGTTCAGATAGTCGCAGCAGAAATTTCAGTGCTCTTACTTTGTCTCCAGCCATTATAAGAAAAACTGAAGACACAAACCAGTCATGGCCAGGGTAACTTTCCTGCAGATAACCTGTATAACACTGTCAAGGAATATCAGCTCTAAAATTTCACATCTTGTCATCTTAATCTTTTTTTTATTATTCTCTTAAGACATCAATGGATAGGATGAGGACTGCAGTAAACTATTTTTTATCTATATTGGCATCTAAAGGTCAGCAACATCATTTATGTGATTTTCAACACTTCACAGAAGCCATTTGTTCTAATATACTATTTTAGAAAAGCTGTTAAAGATCACCACTATTCATTAAAAAATATTTGAACTCCAACTACCATTTTTTAAGTGTAGCGATATTGAAATCACTCAGGAAATAATAATGGTTTGTAAATATTACTTGTTCAGTATTATACATAGAAAGGTCAACATACATTGGTTTGTACACTATATACAGCAAACGTGTCCCACAGAAGGCCTCCAGGGTTGTGAAAGAGATAGCTACACCATTAGCAGAGATTTGTCCTTCTGACACTAGTGTGAATGTGCATGGCTTGTATATGCCCTGGCTGTGTGGAACAGCAAAATGCAACAGTACCAGTATAAAGAAGAAATGGTTGTGGCCTGGATGAAAGTATAAAAGGTTCAACGTGGATCTTAAAGAGACTGATTGTCCCTTTAACAATGAGAGGCAAGGAACGGACAGAAATGGTTTAAAGGGCCTCTTTGGCCAAAGATGGAAGCACATAGCCACTAGCTGGCACCATGCGCTTCTCATTCCAAGTGAATCCAAGGAAACCTGGCAAATAACTTGTACTCTGCCATTCAGAGACTACAATGCATATGGTCCCAAATACATACAGTATATATCAGAATCACTTTTTATTTGCCAGTACTTGATGTACAGAAATAAAATAAGTTAAATAACATGATTTACCATATAAACAGTTTCAAAATAGTGCAATTATAACAGAGATGTGCAAATGATGATGTGAATGTATAGTACTGTATATATACATGTATATATATATATGTATATATAGTGTGCATATACACACCTTCATAAAATATATGAGAACATTACTAAGCGAGGAAGACAGGTGAATTTACTGGTATTCAAGAGTTATGGCAACTGTTGAGGTGACTATTAGTTTTAGTTTTAATTGACCTAAAGCATTTACCAGAGGGGAGTTTTTGGAACAAGTGATGACCTGGGTGAGATGCCCATGGTAATCCTTTTGACATGATTAGTGAAACTACAGGCATACAGGTCTGCAACAGAAGGAAGAGCGCGGACAAGTATTTTCTCAGCATATATCACGACATACTATCATTTATTTTTGAAGTGAACTGTTGCTGAACCAAACAAGATAACAGTGGATACATGAAATGGTGCTGTTTCTTCAAGAGAATGATTAGCTCTGAGGCTGGCCAGGAGAGCCAACCCTTTAAGGAAACAAAAGGCTTGGGTGTCACAGTTGTAATTTTATAATTCTTGTTTATTTTAGTTTCACTATGGCAATGCTAATGTAAATTTGAAAATTTGACTACAGTGATCTGGAAAGAGCACACAAGACTTTCTTGCTAATACATAGCAGGGCTGGAAGGAGTGTGACCATTAGCTCTTTAAGACAGGAAGCTGAAAAATTACCTTGGAAACCCACACCTTCAAGGGATTTTAAAGGCTCGGGGTCAAAGAGAAACCATGAGGCAGTTTATGCTTGGAGTATCTACAGGCAAAATAAGCTAGCACATAACCTCAGAAGTGTTTCTGGGTCCTAAGTAAAAATGAACTATTAGGTGTTTAAAACTGCCTTAGGGCAGACCACAATTTGTGACCAGAGTTGAGAAAGGAGGTTGGGGTGAAAGTCTAACTGGAGGGAAGGAACAGGTCAGCATAATGTGAGATATCAGGATTTAAGTAATTTTTTTCTTCTTTATTTTTATTTACTCTTTTTTTATCATATTGTCAGTTATGCCATCATCTGCACCATTCATCTCTTTCAGAATGCTCGCAAATTAAATAACATACATGTTTTTCCATATCCTTTAGTTGTTTCACCAAAATCATTTTCTCTGAACATAAAAGACAGGAGGAGAGGAAGGAACTGCTTTGGTGGTACTTTGAGAGTGACAAGCTACACATTTTCTCGAATAAGGAGCTCACTGGCATTGTTCTAGTTGCAGAGGGTTAACACAAACATAAAGTATCCATATTGATACAATAAGTATGCTTTTAATCATGTGTATTTATACTCGAATTAATACAATTATTGCTGTATATTCAGTTCTTTGGGAATTGCTTGATTCATAAGTAAGTATAATTTCATAATTTAGGTTCTAGGAAATGGGTTCCTGTCTCATGCCACACCTTATACTGTCAGGACAGAGTCTGGCACCCTGCAGCCCTGTACTGGAATAAGCAGGTGAGGAGAGGGATGTATGGAAAGAAAGAAATTCACTGTTTTGGATGTTTAGGTTTCATCAGCTGAGTCAGATATGTATATTGCATAATTTAATAATAATAATTATATACAGCAAGTATACACATACACAGTATGTGCATACATATATGCACATATAGTTTTAAATAAACTAATTTATTTAAATTATAGACAGATGGTATGTTGGTTATACAAATCTACCATCCTATTTTCACTATAACTGTCATTTTTATTAATTATCTTTTGCACTGTATAAAAGTGTGGAAATGTATTTTAGTATGTGAATAACAATGACTATATGAATCTAATTTAAACAACACTTTGCATTATGAACGTAATAAAACACTCACAAAATGTGCAAGCAAGAGGATGGTCCTCTATGTAATAAACTTCAGAATATTTTATGGTAAGGCATTCATTTTCCTCATCTGTTTTCCTAATTCAGTTAGGAAGAAATACCATATTTCAAACTTTAAAAGGATACAAAGTGGTGAACACAGTTTAACTTTCTGTTGCAATAAAAATTTCTGACTATGTTTCATCAGCAGACATAGATCTTGTTCTGAGTCCTCTTTTATCAGATTTAAAGTCTTTCCATATCTGAAAAAATAAAATATATACATAATTTAAAAACTTAATAAAAAATTTAAAACATTGACAAATATTGTACATATAGTGTGATTTAAAGGTGTTTTCTACATGACATACATTGAAATAAAAAAAAACATGATATATTATGATTGGACAGAGCCATAAGGAACAAAAAAACGAGTGGAAGAAAAAATAAAGCAACAAGGTAAAGGATGTGCTTCGTATAAACTTTATTCTTTTTGGTGAACAAAGTTTGTAGTTTTTTCATATGTTTGTACATTATAGCAAAAGAATACTAGGCACATTATTTATATTACATGTGAGCTGCACAACACTTTTGCTAGGAAGGCTAAGCACATTTGTGCTAGAAAGTAATAGAGAACTAAGTAACAGAAAAAACAAACTGACAGACTCCCATCAAATAAAAGTAAAGACAGTCAGATATAATGCACACTTCCCAATGGCACCAATACCAGAGTTACAGATATCCAACAGTGTTCAGTAACTTCTGAATCTAGTGTGGAAAATGCTCGGACCCGACACACACAAGCAGACATACCTAAACAAACCGGTTAACGACATCCATGATGAGCTGCGGGAAACGCTACGCGACCTCGGCTTGCTGCGCGAACCAGGCCTCGAAGCCTCGGCGTTGCCTGATGCCGGCGGCCGGAGAAGGAAGCGGTGCGCGAGGAAGCGGAAGCGCGGAAAGCGGGCGGGAGTCTGTGCTAGGCTAAAAACAAACCCTAGCCGGCCGGCTCTCCCGTCCATCCTCCTATCCAACGTCTGCTCCCTGGACAATAAACTGGACTACATCCGACTCCAGCAGGCTACACAGCGTGAGGTTAGAGACTGCTGTGTCTTTGTTTTCACGGAGACATGGCTCAGCGACAGAGTACCGGACGCCGCTATTCAGCTAGATGGGCTAGCCTCGTTTCGCGCCGACAGAAATGCAGCTCTGTGCGGTAAGACTCGCGGTGGCGGCTTGTGTGTTTACATCAACGCGAAATGGTGCAAGAACTCTGTGCTAGTTTCTAGTTATTGCTCATCGCTGGTGGAGTTTGTGACTGTTAGATGCAGACCTTTTTATTTACCACGGGAATTCACCACCATTTTCATTATCGGAGTGTACATTCCACCTGGCGCTAATGCTAAGGAAGCGCTATGGGAACTGTATACAAAGATCAGTGAACTGCAAAATACACACCCGGATGGACTGTTTATTGTTGCTGGAGATTTCAACCATGCAAATCTCAAGTCAGTGCTTCCTAGATTCCATCAATATGTGGACTTTGCAACGAGAGGGGAAAACACGCTGGATCTTGTTTACACAAACATCCCCGGCGCATATCGGGCTGAGCCCCGCCCCCACCTCGGCTACTCAGACCACATCTCTGTTATGCTAATTCCGGCATACAGACCACTTGTCAGGCGTTCAAAACCGGTTCTGAAGCAGGTGAAAGCCTGGCCAGCAGGAGCCATCTCTGCTCTTCAGGACTGTTTCGAGAGCACTGACTGGAACATGTTTAGGGAGGCTGCAACTTACGGCGACTTCACTGACTTGGAGGAGTACACTTCATCAGTGACCAGCTACATCAGTAAGTGCACCGATGACGTCACTGTCTCCAAGAACATCATCTCACGACCCAACCAGAAACCGTGGATTACTGCGGAAGTGCGTGCACTTCTGAGGACCCGAGACTCTGCCTTCAAAGCGGGAGACAAAGTGGCCCTTAGAAGAGCAAGGGCCAAACTCTCTCAGGCCATCAGAGAGGCGAAGCGCGCACACGCCCAGAGAATCCACAATCACTTCATAGACAGCGGCGACACACGGCGCATGTGGCAGGGTTTACAAGCCATCACACACTACAGGACGACATCACCTGCCTGTGACGGTGACGGCTCCCTCCCAGATGCGCTGAACAACTTCTACGCTCGGTTCGACAGGCAGAACGATGTGGCGGCGAGGAAGACCACCCCTCCTCTGAACGACCAGGTGCTGTGTCTCACTACAGCGGATGTGAGGAAAACTCTACGCAGAGTCAACCCACGTAAAGCTGCTGGACCAGACAACATCCCAGGCAGAGTGCTCAGAGAATGTGCAGAACAGCTGGCAGATGTTCTTACCGACATCTTCAACATCTCTCTGAGCAGCGCCGTCGTTCCCACGTGCTTCAAGGCCACCACCATCGTACCCGTGCCCAAGAAGTCTTCTGTGTCCTGTCTCAATGACTACCGTCCTGTTGCACTTACACCCACCATCATGAAGTGCTTCGAGCGGCTCGTCATGAGACACATCAAGACCCTGCTGCCCCCCTCACTGGACCCACTGCAATTTGCGTACCGTCCTAACCGCTCAACGGACGACGCCATCTCCACTGCACTCCATCTTGCCCTCACACACTTGGACAAGAAGGACACATACGTTCGAATGCTGTACATAGATTTCAGCTCAGCATTCAACACGATCATCCCCCAACAACTGATCGGGAAGCTGAGCCTGTTGGGCCTGAACACCTCCCTCTGCAACTGGATCCTGGACTTTCTGACCGGAAGGCCTCAGTCAGTACGGATCGGGAACTGCACCTCCAGCACCACCACACTGAGCACAGGTGCCCCACAAGGCTGTGTGCTCAGTCCCCTGCTGTTCACACTGCTGACTCACGACTGTGTAGCAACACACAGTTCAAATCACATCATTAAGTTCGCTGATGACACGACCGTGGTGGGTCTCATTAGCAAGAACGACGAGTCAGCGTACAGAGAGGAAGTGCAGGGGCTAACGGACTGGTGTAAAGACAACAACCTCTCTCTGAATGTTGACAAGACAAAGGAGATGATTGTTGACTTTAGGAGGACACGAGGCGACCATTCTCCGCTGAGCATCAACGGCTCCTCTGTGGAGATCGTCGACAGCACCAAATTCCTGGGTGTCCACCTGGAGAAGGACCTCAGCTGGTCCCTCAACACCAGCTCCCTACACAAGAAAGCCCAACAGCGTCTCTTCTTTCTGAGAAGACTGAGAAAGGCCCAGCTCCCACCACCGATCCTGACCACCTTCTATAGAGGAACTATCGAGAGCATCCTGAGCGGCTGCATCACTGTCTGGTTTGGGAATTGTGCCATATCGGACCGTAAGACCCTACAGCGGATAGTGAGGACAGCAGAGAAGATCATCGGGGTCTCTCTCCCCTCTATTGAAGACATCTACACCACACGCTGCATCCGCAAAGCCACCAGCATTGTGGCTGATCGGACACATCCCTCTCACACACACTTTACCCTCCTGCCATCTGGAAAAAGGTACCGAAGCATTCGGGCACACACATCCAGACTGTGCAACAGCTTTTTTCCACAAGCCATCCGTCTCCTCAACAAAAAGGGACTGGACTGATAAACACACACACACGCATGCACACACACACACACACAAACATTATCACTTAGCTTAACTCAACTACCTCAAAACATTGAGATTGGACTGACTAATCAACACAAGCGCAAACACACTGACCTACACTACCAAACTATCGTATACACCAACCTGTCAATGCTTTTTTTGCACAATATCCATTACTGGACAACTTTTTGCACTAACTTCTTTACTTCCTAATTTTTGCTGCTACACTAAGGAATGTTTACTGTTTCTCCACTACCTCAACTCATCACAACAACACCTTATTATTATGTTACGTTTGTGTTTTTGTCACACTGTCACTTTGTTGCTTTTGTTTGCACATTTCTTAGTTAGCTAGTTTAGTTTTTCTGTTAATTTATGTTGTAATTTATGTTGCATGTAGCACCTTGGTCCTGGAGGAACGTTGTTTCGTTTCACTGTGTACTAACTGTATATGGTTGAAGTGACAATAAAGCCTACTTGAACTTGAACTTGAACTTGAATGTCATAAAACACACACGTTTTATTTGTACAACTCACAGTAACACCAATGATATGTGTACCAACCACCAACTCAGTCCTTTAGACTTTTCTTCTTCTCTATTGCCTCTAACTCCTCCCAGGCAAGCTCTCGTCCACTTCCACCTGACTCCGGCTACCCTGCTGGAGCGAGGCGGCCTCTTTTATACTTCCCCCCGGAAGTGCTCCAGGTGCTTCCTGATCTTCTCCCAACAGCACTTCCTGGTGTGGCAGAAGCGCTGCTCTTGCACCCGGAAGCACTCCGGGCATACCTGGATTCTTCTTCTGGCAGCACTTCCTGGTGTGGTGGAAGTGCTGCGTTCCAGGGCTCCATAACTATACGGGCACTACCTGGCAGTCCCCATGCAGATCAGGGCAGCTGCCCTCTTGTGACCCAGGGAAGGTATTGCTCCTCTCCCAGTCCCTCCAGGACCTCCAGCCATCCGCCACACTAGATGGTGATCCAGATCGACTCAGTCTTTAACACTGCTCAATTAATGGTAAGACTAAACGTATTTTATCCTTGTTGGCTGTTGTTAGCAATTTTTTGCTCTCAGTTTCTTGTATTACATTTGTCTTTTTTGTTAACAAATGTTTTGTGTGTGTTTTTTATTTCTGTCTTGCACCTGATTGCTGCCAGGTTATGTTCTGGTGGATTAGACAGATTTGATCATGAATAAGTAAATGGATTAAAAACCATAGATAGATAGATAGATAGATAGATAGATAGATAGATAGATAGATAGATAGATAGATAGATAGATAGATAGATAGATAGATAGATAGATAGATAGATAGATAGATAGATAGATAGACAGACAGACAGACAGACAGACAGACAGACAGACAGACAGACAGACAGACAGAGAGAGAGAGAGAGACTTTATTAATCCCCAAGGGAAAATTAACATACTCCAGAAGCAGCATACTGATAAAAACAATATTAATTAAACAGCAATAAAAACGCAGTGCAAGTTAAAAAAAAAAAATGCAACTTGGAGAGTGCAAGGCAGGTATAACAGACAATAATCTTCTATAGTGTTAACGTTTACCCCCCCCAGGTGGAATTGAAGAGTCGCATAGTGTGAGGGAGGAACGATCTCCTCAGTCTGTCAGTGGAGCAGGACAGTGACAGCAGTCTGTCACTGAAGCTGCTCCTCTGTCTGGAGATGATACTGTTCAGTGGATGCAGTGGATTCTCCATGATTGACAGGAGCCTGCTCAGCACCTGTCGCTCCGCCACAGATTTCAAACTGTCCAGCTCCATGCCTACCATAGATACTGCCTTCCTCACCAGTTTGTCCAGGCGTGAGGCATCCCTCTTCTTTATGCTGCCTCTCCAGCACACCACCGCGTAAAAGAGGGCGCTTGCCACAACCGTCTGATAGAACATCTGCAGCATCTTATTGCAGATGTTGAAAGACACCAGCCTTCTAAGGAAGTATAGTCGGCTCTGTCCTCTCTTGCACAGAGAATCAGTATTGGCAATCCAGTCCAATATATCATCCAGCTGTACTCCCAGGTATTTATAGGTCTGTACCCTCTGCACACAATCACCTCTGATAATCACAGGGTCCATGAGGGGTCTGGGCCTCTTAAAATCCACCACCAGCTCCTTGGTTTTGCTGGTGTTCAGGTGTAGGTGGTGGTTTGAGTTGCATCATTTAACAAAGTCCTTGATTAGGTTCCTATATTCCTCCTCCTGCCCACTCCTGATGCAGCCCACGAGAGCAGTGTCGTCAGTGAACTTTTGCATGTGGCATGACTCTGAGTTGTATTGTAAGTCCGATGTATATAGGCTGAACAGGACCGGAGAAAGCACAATCCCCTGCGGCACTCCTGTGCTGCTGACCACAATGTCAGACCTGCAGTTCCCGAGACGCACATACTGAGGTCTGTCTGTATGATAGTCCACAATCCATGCCACCACGTATGAATCTACTCCCATCTCTGTCAGCTTGTCACTAAGGAGCCAAGGTTTTTTACATGCAAATATAAAGTTATGATTTGTAGCAATTTTAAATAAGTTTCAATGATTTTTTTTATAATCTACTTGTGTGTAAATACAGCATTTAAATATGTGTGTGGTTAAGTTACTCAGGCTATTTTTTAACTGCCTGTCATGAATGAATGAATGAATTGTTTGTACCTAAATAGTTTAAAAAACACTTTTCCTAAATTCATTTTCAAGTGTGTGTTGTAATGCATAAAAAATTCACATTAGAACATACAATTATATTAAAATAGCAAGTAGAGCTCACAGGGTAATATATCTGAAAATATTTACCTATTGCCAACTTGGTCCAGAGTGAGAACATTTCTGTTGAATGCTCCTAGTTTTTCTCTAAATGGCTATGCACTATATGGCTATGGCTTTGCAGCCTAATGAGCATGATGGTCCCCTACTGCCTAGACAGACCATATTTTTGAGCATGGACACAAAGGTAAAATGTGTTGTAATTTGTAAAGCCATAATTGTCAGCAAGTGTGTAACTAATAATATGGCTGTCCAATTTGTGGAATTCAATAAAAGAGAAAGAGTCGGGATGAATTTTGAAAACGACTTTCTTTAAAAAAATCAACAAACAGGATGAGAACTACTGTATGACAAACTGAAAAAACACAAACATACCAAAGAATGTATGGTCAACAAACCTTAACTTTGTCTCAGCAGAACGCTGCTGGCTGATCTCTCCCTCAATCTCTCAAACTTGATGAGAGAAAAAGTTCTCTGATACAGCTACAGTATTTATTAAATCATTAATGTCTAGCAGATTGTGAGAATTAACTATCTTCATAAGGTGCTGTAAAGTATTTGATCCAAAGTTTTAAATGCCTAATTCTGCCAAAGTAAACAGCCTTCTCCTTGAACAGATAGACACTCATACAAAGCATGTGACATACATTTTAGAGAACATTCATAACATAATTCTCTGTAAATATTACTGGAGCATAAACAGCCTTACTTTTATAGGTGTATCTCTATATTTATACAGTCCTTTGTTATGTATTCACTGTGTATTTCTTAATCTTCATTTAATAGCAATTTTTAAGCTAAAACTAATGCTAAACTGAAACAAGTTTCTTAAAAGCAAAAAATATTTGAGGCAGGTCATCGAAAATAAAAACAAAACAGAAATGGCCAAACGTTCATAAAACTAAACTGAAACTAATCTAAATCTAAAAATGAAATTACAGATAAAAATATAAAACTAACTTAATATCTAGACCTAAAATAAACATGCTTCATTCATACATACGCAAGACATATCCACTCACTTCATTATTTCTGAATCTCTCTTGATCAAGTTCTTTTCTCTCCTTCTCAGTGAGCATTCAGTTGAGAAATAAGGCAACCTTATACACATTCCTGGAGATAATTCCTGCCAATGGGTTTTCTTTGGCTATACAGACAACTGACTAGAGGTCTTTCCCTTTGTAGCTTCTGATGTCCCTGGTTCCCTTGAGCCCTGAGTAGATCACAAACCTCTAAGGTGATAGCAGGGCTGCATGCCTTAAAGGGACAAAACAATCCCACTCCTCAAGTCAGAGCACCTGGACTGTAATGTAACGCAATATGAGGTAATGTCTGTAACTCTGGCAGCACACTTAATATCTCAATATGAGATAATTCATTTTCCGCTAGGAAACAGATGGTTTTCTAACTATTATTGCACTCTTTGGTCTGCTTTTCATGAGTTGAAGATCAGGCACCTCTGGATCTCTGACACTTGCTAGGACATATATCATCAAGCATTCAAAGATCTTCAAGGACAACATGCTTCCCTATTATACTCCTAAACAAACATATAAGTTTGTTATTTTTCATACAAACCATAGTTATTTAATTACATAAGCAATGCAAAATAAAACTGTAAAATTGAAATAATATAACAAAATATACATTTGTCAAATATTCAAATAACACTCACCTAATTGACATTTTGATCCCAAGAAGTTCCACAGCAGATAAGGTTTGATTCTTCACACTTGAATCAGAGCCTGCATTAATGAAAAAGTGCATAAATATTTGAATTACTTTTGTTTCTTATATGGTAGCTTTAATTTTATTAACTTTTTCTTTTTTGTTTTTCGATTAAATGGCTGTTACATCACCTTGAGGTACTGTTTATGGTTATTTTGACATTGTGTTCAGAACTTCCAGTGAACCCTTGATTGGGACACCTTACAAGTGGGTTTATCATTATTTGGTTATGTTTCTGCATCTGCCTGTTGTGTTTTCAGAAAGATTTCAGGTGCAGCCATTTTGTGTATTTTCAAACTTCACCTTGGCCAATGTGGAGAAGAACTGCAATCTAATCCTAGGTTGGCTCATGCCCTCCATGCAGTGTTACCATGATAATCTAAAATCTCTCTATTATTAAAAAAAATCTTGGGAGAGAGACTAGGGAGACAAGACATGATCTTCTCGGAAGACAATTTGGTGTCCCCGAGAGACAGTTTAATAACGTCACGGACATCTAACCTAGTAGTTGTTGGAATGCTTCTGGCAGAAACGCGTCATGTGCTCCCAACTCTTTAAACAATGACAAGCGACAAGCAGAACACACAGCTCACCAGCAGCAGCAAGCCAGCAGATGATGTGACTGCTTCTCCTTAGCGTGCGTTCAGCCCCAGACCCCCCCCCCCAAAAACATGAGTGGCAGAGACGTGAAGTGGCAAAAGGACAGCTGCTGTAAAGGCTTTTAAATGATCAACAAGCAGCAGAAAGACAACAGCTGATCCGACGGCATCTCCTTAGTGTGCGTTCAGCCGACCCCCCTTCACAACACGAGCAGTGTTATACGTCCTGCAAGAAAGAGATTTAACCACGCCCGGGGCCGGAAATAAAGGATAAATATTGTTTTTACAGAAGTTTAAAAATAAAAGTGAAAATAATGCATATATAACAATTCCCGTGAAAATAACAGTCTCTTTAAATTGTATATCCAGAAAACCAAACCCGGGGGTGGGCGAGCGAAGCGAGCAGGGGGGTGGAGCCCCCTAGTACTTTAAAAACACAACATTTCATCATTCATCGAGTGATCGAAAATAATCTGTAGATATTTTTAATTTAGTCAAGGAGAAAACACACTTTTCAAATCCAAGTTAATTCATCCTAAATACATCTATTAGATTCCATTAGCATTTATCCACCTCCACTTAATACTTTGTAAAAAATATCTCAGTCAGAAATGAAAACTAAAGTAATAAAAGTTAAAATTATCCAGCTTTGAACACCTAAACATTTTTTTCACAGTTTACACACAGTCTACTTTGGGTGATTATTAATGTCTAAGAAATTTGCCTACCTTTTGTATGGTTAATTGTCTTCATTAGCCTTAAGTTGGAATTTACTGTATTTAGGTTTCCCGGTCTTCCTCATACAATTTAATTTGGAAATATACTAAATAACTATGGTACTTCCCATTGGGCCATATTTTTAACCTGAACTTACATGAGAAAATGTAGCCAAACAGAGTTGGGACTCCATTTAGCCTGCCTTACATTCTGCCCATTCCTCTAAGATGGCTCAACTTCCCTTTGATATGGCAAGCTAGAGCTTCCAACATGTCTTCTATCGTTATCCTGCTAGATCTCTCCTCTTCGTTTGATGCAGTCAACCACCAGATTCACTTTGCCACCCACTCTAACCTTAGGATCACTGAGACTACCTTCAGGTGGTTTTAGTTCTACATTTTTAGGGATACTGTGTGTCCTGGAGTGGAGAGATGTCATGAGTGTAGCAGGCAAGCACAGGAGTGGCCCAAGGATCATTCCTCTATATACATATCTTAGTAGGCTCTATCATTGTGTCCCATGGTTTTTATTGGTTCTCTACCAATAATATGCAGCTGTACCTGTCTTTCCCTCCAGAAAGCCACACTGAGATCTATCAGCTACAATCTCTGCAAGTTTTAACAATATTGTAACCTGGGTGAAACAACACTCTCTCTAGCTCAACATGGCAAAGTCAGAAAAATGAAAAGCAAATCCAGGACTTGGCTATATGTAAGAACAGCAACAAGGCTTCACTGAAGATAGAGTTGGATGGAGAGCTATGGTCATCAAGAACATATTTCATCCATCCATCCATTATCCAACCCGCTATATCCTAACTACAGGTTCACGGGGGTCTGCTGGAGCCAAACCCAGCCAACACAGGGCGCAAGGCAGGAAACAAACCCCAGGCGGGGTGCCAGCCCACCGCAGGGCGCACACACACATATACGCACACACACTAGGGACAATTCAGAATTGCCAATGCACCTAACCTGAATGTTTTTGGACTGTGGGAGGAAACCAGAGTACCCAGAGGAAACCCACGCAGAGACAGGGAAAACATGCAAACTCCACACAGGGAGGCCTCGGGAAGCGAACCCGGGTTTCCTAACTGCGAGCCAGCAGCTCTACTACTGCGCCTCAGTGTCATTCATGCTTTTGGTAAAATTGGAATCGTTCATGAGTTTACAAATCTGAGGACCATCAAAGATTCCAGCTTTTAGTTTTTCCATGCTCAGTTCAGGGAATGATCTACAAATGCACTTGAAGCAATTACCCGTTTTATCCAAAGCCCTAACAAATTGCTTCATCAATCCTAGCTTAATATGAAGCAGTGGGAGAATGATTTTGTTCTTGTCCACCAGCGCCTTGTTGATGATATTCGCAGCGCCAACAGTCATTTCTTCCCTTGTAGGCCATGACACTTTTGTCCAATGATCTTGCTTTGCCCTGCTATCCCAGAGGCACATGAAGCATGGGTATTTTGTGTATCCAGATTGCTGTCCAAGCAAGAAGTTCACCATCTTCAGATCAACATAAATCGACCACTGATGTTAATGATAACGGATTTTCTGTAATACGATTTTTACATTTTCATATTCTTCTTTAAGTTTTGTTGAGTGAGCAATTGGAAGAGACACATAACGGTTACCATTGTGCAAGAGAACACATTTCAAGCTTCTAATGGAGCCGTCTATAAAAAGCCGCCAGTCTTCTGGTCGATATTCTGTTAGTCCCATTTGAAGTGCAATTCCTGGGATATCATTGCAGTATACAAGTTCTTCCTCTTGGTTGAAATATGGGAGAAGCTTCTCTTCTCTTGTCCGATAGGCTGTAATTTTAACTTCCTCCTTTATAAGATTTCGTTCATTAAGTCTGGACGCTAAAAGTTCAGATGCTTGCTTGGACAGATGCAAGTCTCGTATCAGGTCATTAAATTCATTTTGGCTTAATGGTTGAGGCGTCGAAGAGGTTCCCTCAAATTCACTTCCACTGTTACTACCTGCCATACACTCCAATCCCTGCCTCTCTTCAGAGTCTGACAGTGGCTGGTTTGGTAGTCTGGTAAACACTGGTATGTGAATGTCATTGCCATGTGGAATAGGTCGTCTTGCTGATTCCAAATCAGGATAATCACTTGATTAATGGCAAGTGGGTGGGCACCTACATGCACAGCCTGTTTGGAAAGGCCCAGAGAGGCAGCAGGCTTCTTGTTTTGTTGTATATTTTTGTACTTATTGTACATGCTTGTGAATCTCTCACTGGAATTGTTTGAGGTATAAAGGGATTCCTCTATTGTTAAAATGTGCTGAATAAGTACCTGTACAAAAAGAAAACTAAAGTGTAGCTATTTAGATTTAAATACGGTCAGAATCGAAGTAACGATTAACCTCATTATAAAAAAAATAAAAAAAACTGAATTTCTTCAATTTCTTCATTAATGCATACCACCGAGATCACAGAGACTGCAAAAAATTAAAAGTATGTAATTGCCACTTCACTCCCTGGACATTTTTCATTGAGGATAAAAGCTTATAAATAAATTCAGTAAAACCCAATTACCTCTTACAATTTGCTCTTTAGCATTCACTCATAATTCACTGCTAATGACTTCATATGTATTTTATGCTCTTCTTAACTGTATGATAATAAAGTGAAAATACGACTCCTAAATTTCCTAGGAGGAATGAAAATTAAATGGATTACCTATTACAAGTTTTTTCCTGTCGCAGAAGATGCTTCAGCATGATTTCTTCATTTTTTGAGGTTTGCAGTTAATGGAAGTGAGAGTTTAAGATGTGTGTTGAATAATGATTTTCCTGACCATTCACTAGCTGCAGAATGCATGCAAACAACTCCATAAAGGTTAACTGCCTATCCTAAATTGTGTTGATGCAGACAGAATTTTAGTTATGTGCATTAAAACCGAGGAAATTATGTCAAAAATAAAAACTGCACTTCAAAATAGGACCTAGTAAACTTGAGGAAGGATAGCATAAAATCAGAAATAATGGTATGTATGTAAATAGTAATGTAAAAGTTACCAATAAGAGAAAATTGCAATGTCTGGTAAAAAGACTGCTTTCTAAGAGAGAAAAAAAAAAAACTTGATAACCTTTTTACAGGTATTACAGCAGGGTGACCACATTTTTTTTCTGTTTAGCATCACTTGGCCTTTGAAATGAAGAGCATGTATCAGGGGTACTATATGTGTATATGGCATTAAGCAGTGTGAAGGACGGCCGGGAACCTTACCCAGCCGGGATGGCAATAGCGTGGAAGGAAGCCTGCCTCAATTCTGAGAGCGGAGTGGTGGCTCTGAGGCTAAGGATCTGCGCTGGTATCCCAAAGGTTGCTGGTTCGAATCCCCGTCACTGCCAAAAGAAATCCTACTCTGCTGGGCCCTTGAGCTAGGCCCTTAACCTTCAATTGCTCCAGGGGCGCTGTACAATGGCTGACCCTGCGCTCTGACCCCAAGGGGTATGCGAAAACTAACAAATTCCTAATACAAGAAATTGTATAAGGTGAAATAAAGAACAAAAAAAAAACAGGAGGAGGAGGAAGAAGTTTGCCAGGAGGAGTGGAGGAGGCAGAGAGAGACAGAAAAAAACAGAAAGAGAGAAAGAGACAGAAGAAGAGGTAGACAACGACAAAAAGTGTGTGTACTGCTTATTGGCACTGTGTTTGTGTTCATGGTGTGGGAAACTGTTCTTGAAAAACCCTTTGGTTGTTGAGACTTGTGCCAGAGCCTGTGTGTGTTGGATGTTTGGGGAGCTTCAGTGTCCCCTGGTGGCTACAGCAGCAATGCAGCAGGATTGTGCAGTGGTAAGTCATAAAACTGTCTGTGCTGACAGCGTAAATTCAAATTTGTAAATTCTCACTGTATCTGGGTGTGTGTATTTTGTTTTTTTCCTCTAGATGCGGTAGGTTTCCTTCCACAACTAAAACAGATGTGTTGTCTTAATTGTCAACTCTACGTTGAGAGATTGAGGGTTGGTGGGTGAATTTGTCATACAATGAGCTGGCGCCCACACAAGACTGGGTGCCCTGTGCTTTGAGAAAGGTCTGTGATTCCCATGGATTAACTAGCTCCACAAAACTGTTGAATAGATTGACACCGGGGTACTGACCCAATATATATATATATATGTATATAAAATCCAATGTCTGTCTGTCTGTCTGCTTTTCATGAGAGATATACTTAACGGATTTAGATTTTTTTTTTTCTATAATTTGCTTCAACATTCCGGTTGATTTTGTGACTTCTCTTGTCGCTGTAAGTATCATAGTTCGCTTGCAGTGCTGTTATATTTGTGCAAATCCAAGAGACATGCACCAGTATCGGTACGTATCTTACATGCGCTTAGCTAGTGAATGAGAGAACTGCTTAACAGATTTAGATTGGTTTTTTTTCTGGAATTTGCTTGAATATTCTGGTTGATTTTGCGACTTCACTCATCTCGCTTAGAATCATAGTTCGTTTGCAAGAGCGATAAATTCGCACTAATCTGAGACAGAAGCTGCGGGCTGAGAGCAGGGGGAAGTGTGAAGTCAGGAGTGGGGTGCTGGGTGGGGCCCTCCTTACTCACACACCAGCCTCCATTCAAATTGCTCTACCTCTTGCCACGTTTTGGAGTTGTTTCACTACTACACGGGTGAAGCCGCAAGGGTGATGGCTAGTATATTATTATATACACACACATTTATTTTCTGTACTGTTATGAAGGAAACATAAAATACTGTTTTGTTCAGGCAGTTACTCCTAAGTTTTCGGAACACAGAAAAACAATTAAGCAAAAATGTTAATTTAGAGTCGATAAAACCAAAAAAAAGAAAAAAGTTACTTCTAAAAATTAGCCTACTATATGCAATGATGGTGCAATTTGACCAACTCTTTCTCAAAAATTACATGTACCCAACATAAAGGAGCTACCATATTTACTCATGAAATAAAAAGAACTAAGGAACTGGCCACTTACACATCATATATTAGCTTCTGTTTTTTTGTTTTGTTCCTAATGCTTCAGCATCTCCAAAAAAACTGACTTGGCTTCTTCTGCTGCATGCAATGCTTTTTCTCAATTTGCCGTTCTAAATGTAAATATCCTGAAGCTGCTTATTCCATTACAGAGCTAATCCTCCTTGCTCTATCAGACACAAAGCAGAGCTAACCCTAAAAGAGACAGCAGTCCATAGCTGAGCAATTTCATGCACACACCCTACATTTAACTGAAACCAAGTCAATTTAAACTTATGAATCAAGACACACACACACACACACACACACGCACACACACATACATACACAAACAAAACATGCAGACTCCACATAGCCAGTGACAGGACTGGAATTAAAATGGTGGAGCTGTGATTCAGCAGCATTAACCATCCTGTAATACCCAACTTCATTATAATTATTTTTTCAAATTCAAATATTGTTTACTTTATGATTTTTTTTCAGTTTTAACAATATGATATGCAAATGGTGGATTCAAAATTTGGTGTAAACAGCATAAATTGAGATGGGAGTAGATTCATACCTGGTGGCATGGATCGTGGACTATCTTACAGACAGACCTCAGTATGTGCGTCTCGGGAACTGCAGGTCTGACATTGTGGTCAGCAACACAGGAGCACCACATGGGACTGTACTTTCTCCGGGCCTGTTCAGCCTATATACATCGGACTTCCAATTCAACTCGAAGTCCTGCCACATGCAAAAATTCGCTGATGACACTGCTATCGTAGGCTGCATCAGGAGTGGGCAGGAGGAGGAGTATAGGAACCTCATCAAGGACTTTGTTAAATGGTGCGACTCAAACCACCTACACCTGAACACCAGCAAAACCAAGGAGCTGGTGGTGGATTTTAGGAGGACCAGGCCCCTCATGGACCCCGTGATCATCAGAGGTGACTGTGTGCAAAGGGTGCAGACCTATAAATACCTGGGAGTGCAGCTGAATGATAAATTGGACTGGACTGCTAATACTGATGCTCTGTGCAAGAGAGGACAGAGCTGACTATACTTCCTTAGAAGGCTGGCGTCCTTCAACATCTGCAATAAGATGCTGCAGATGTTCTATCAGACGGTTGTGGCGAGCGCCCTCTTCTATGCGGTGGTGTGCTGGGGAGGCAGCATAAAGAAGAGGGACACCTCATGCCTGGACAAACTGGTGAGGAAGGCAGGCTCTATTGTAGGCATGGAACTGGACAGTTTGACATCCGTGGCGGAGCGACGGGTGCTGAGCAGGCTCCTGTCAATCATGGAGAATCTACTGCATCCACTGAACAGTATCATCTCTAGTCAGAGGAGCAGCTTCAGCGACAGACTGCTGCCACTGTCCTGCTCCACTGACAGACTGAGGAGATCGTTCCTCCCCCACACTATGTGTCTCTTCAATTCCACCGGGGGCTTGGGGGGTTAGGGTAAACATTAACATTATACAAAGTTATTGTCTGTTATACCAGCATTGTTATCACTCTTTAATTTAATATTGTTTTTTATCAATATGCTGCTGCTGGAGTATGTGAATTTCTCCTTGGGATTAATAAAGTATCTATCTATGTATCTATCTATCTAACTAAATCATTGAATCTGTCCTACCTTCTGTGAACAGTACAGGCTGGTGGTGGTGAAATGGTGTGGGTACTTTCCTGGCACAAAATAATCATCTTAAAACCAACTGAACATTATAAGATTTGTTCATTTTGTATGTTTTCATTTTTTAACATGACCCCACTGTAGTCAGTGCACGGCCAAAGTCAGCAGCACCAATTCAGCCACAGGGCGAGTGGGTAACAGTAAGACGGGGGTCTAAGAATCCAAAATGTAGTCCCCCGGCACCCAGGTCACCAATTCGGACCCAGAACAGATTCTCAGCACTCCGCAGCGTGCCTGTGGAAACTGAGAATAAGAAAGTGCTCATAATTGGCGATTCCATAGTGCGGAATGTTAGAATTCCAAACTATGTTAAACCAGCAGTTCATGTTAAGTGCCTCGCAGGGGCCAAGATTTCTGGCATAGAGGCCGCATTGGACCGTGTCGCCGACGATGAAGTATCTACCTTATTGCTGCATGTCGGCACTAATGATATTTATTCACAGCAATCTGAGGTATTAAAGAGGAACTTCATCTCTCTTTGCATCAAAGCTAAAAGAAAATGTTGGAATTTAGTTGTATCTGGTTCCTTACCAAGATTATATAGAGGGGATGTGATTTATAGCAGATTGCATTCCCTTCACTGCTGGCTAGAAACCTGGTGTGCAAACAAAAGCATAGCGTTTGTGAACAATTGGGATGATTTTTGGGAAAGGCCTGGATTTTTCAGAAGAGATGGTCTTCATCCTAACTGGAGGGGATCTTATGTATTATCCCAAAATATGGCAGCAAAACTGCCTGGTTGACTGATTAGAGCACCATCCAGGCCGCAGTCATGTGATCTTAAATCACAGGCTGTTGTTTATCCCACCTGTTACTTTCCTGAAGCTGTTACCCATAATCCTTGTCTTGGGGCATCCAGTAAATTTAGTCTTGATACAAACCTTAAATTAATTGATAACCAAAAAATAAGGTGTATAATTAGACCAAGGGATAAAACCAGACCCTCCACCAGGGGCATCTGTAATAGAAATTTACTACAAATTAAAACAAAAAGTATATCACCAATTCAGAAAGAAGCATACAGTTTTAAATGCTGCTTATTGAACATTCGCTCTCTTGGCACTAAAGCTGTTTTGGTAAATGATATTATATTAAGTACAAAATCTGATCTGTGTCTTCTCACCGAAACCTGGCTTAGTAAATGTGACACTGTCCCCCTAGCTGAGGCGTCACCAGATGGATACTCGTTCCTTCATAAGTCTAGAGATTCAGGTCGAGGAGGGGGCCTTGGAATAATTCATTGTAACAAAATGCAAATCACTTCTAAAAATTTAGGCAACTTTACATCCTTTGAAGCATTCATTTTAAATATTAAAACAGATTCCAACACAATTATAGTGCTAGTCTATAGACCACCAGGGCCGTATTCATTGTTCATGTCTGAATTTAGCAACCTTTTATCTGACTTGGCTATAAATTATGATCACGTAGTACTGATGGGAGATTTTAATGTACACATTGATGTGGAAACTGACACTTTTAGCAAATGTTTTACTTATTTGTTAAATTCAGTAGGATTTTGTCAGAATGTCAAAGGTCCAACTCATAATCATAACCACACATTAGATTTAATTATAACTTACAAAGTTGAAATTCAAAATTTAATTATTACTCCATTAAATGAAGTTATTTCTGATCACTACTTAATTACATTTGATTTGGTCCTGCCCTTGCGAACACACTCCCAGATTAAAACAAAGACAGTGCGGCATCTAGATTGTAATTCTGCTTCAAAATTTATAGATACTTTGAGTAAGTCGAGTGTAATTGTGGAAAACCATTTAGATCAGTTAACATCAAATGTAAACACAGAAAACAATTTAGATGAGCTAACATCACATTATAATGTGACCTTGAGAGATGCTCTGGACACAGTGGCTCCCCTTAAAACAAAAGTGATCAAAGCACATAGAAACTCTCCTTGGTTTAATGAAAATACTCGAGCTCTTAAATTAGAGTGTCGAAAACTGGAACGCAGATGGAGAACAACAAAGCTACAGGTCTTTCAAATTGCATGGACAGAGAGTGTTAATAAATATAAAAAAGCCCTCTTTAAAGCTCGGTCAGAATATTATTCTACATTAATAGATAGCAATAATAAAAATCCTCGGGCACTGTTTAGAACAGTGGCTAAATTAACAAATGGAAATTCAGATCAACAGTGCAAAATACCAACAGACATTAGCAGTACAGACTTTATGAACTTCTTCAATGAGAAAATTAAAAATATAAGATCCCAGATCTCTACATCACAGTACAAACCAAATACTAGCTTAGCAGACCCTGTCTCACATTGCACTCAGCACTTTAGTAATTTTAATCCTGTAACTGAGCAGGAAGTCTTAAGTTTAATTTCTAAAATGAAGCCCACTACTTGTTCCCTAGATCCAGTGCCAACAAAACTAGTAAAAAGTGCAATGGATGTTCTTGCAGCGCCTATCCTAAACATTATCAATAGTTCATTATTGCATGGCACAGTACCAGATGCACTAAAAGTGTCAGTCATTAAACCATTACTTAAAAAGTCAGACCTTGACCCACATATACTAAATAATTATAGGCCTATTTCAAATTTACCGTTTCTCTCTAAAATACTAGAAAAAGTAGTCGCCAGTCAGCTTCAGACACACCTTATGCATTACAATTTATTTGAGAAATTCCAGTCTGGTTTTCGCACTGGTCATAGTACAGAAACGGCACTAACACGGATTGTAAATGACATTCTGATATCCTCTGATGAAGGAAACTCATCTGTAATTATGTTGTTGGACTTAAGTGCAGCATTTGACACCATCGACCATTCTATTTTACTGCACAGGCTAGAAAATGATGTTGGGCTTACAGGCACCGTGCTCGCTTGGTTTAGTTCTTACTTATCAAATCGATTCCAATATGTACAGAAATGTGCTGACAGTACTCCATCATTATACACAGAAGTTCAATATGGTGTCCCGCAGGGCTCAGTACTGGGACCTTTACTGTTTTCACTGTACATGCTTCCACTGGGATCTATCATTAGGAAACATAATGTTAATTTTCACTCGTATGCAGATGACACCCAGTTATACCTTTCATTTAAATCAAATGAAGTTTCTCCAATGTGGTCTTTAATTAGTTGTGTTAGCGAATTAAAGGAGTGGATGAATAAGAACTACTTGTCTTTAAATACAGATAAAACAGAGATGTTAATTGTTGGAGGGAATGATGCTGATCACAATAATATTTTGTCATCATTTAACTTAATGGGAATCCCAGTCAATTTTACTGAATCAGCCCGCAATCTAGGAGTTATCTTTGACTCTAGCATGTCATTTAAAGCGCATATTACAAAGTTGTCCAAAACATGTTTCTTCCATCTTAAAAATGTTAGGAAATTAAGGCGCTTTTTAAATAAACAGGATTCTGAGAAACTAATTCATGCATTTATCTCTAGTAGGATTGACTACTGCAATGCGGTGTTCACTGGATGTTCAAACTGTTCTTTATACAGCCTCCAGTTAATCCAAAATGCGGCTGCGAGAATTATTACAAGAACAAGAAAATACGAACACATAACTCCAGTTCTTAAATCCTTACACTGGCTCCCGGTTAAGTTCAGGGCAGATTTCAAAATCCTTCTTTTAACATATAAATCATTAAATGGTCGAGGTCCAGCTTACTTGTCTGAACTTATCATGACTTATAAACCAGAGCGCACATTAAGATCTCAAGATGCCGGTCTGCTTATGATTCCAAGGATTAATAAAATAACAGTGGGGGGTCGAGCTTTTAGTTACAGGGCCCCTAAACTGTGGAATGGTCTGCCTGCTACTATAAGAGATGCCCCTTCGGTCTCAGCTTTTAAATCCCGGCTGAAGACTCACTACTTCAGTTTAGCATATCCTGACTAGAGCTGCTGATTAACTGTACAGACTGCATCTCTGTTGTTAGTCATTAGCACTTAAACATAAGTAACATGACAGTTATAATTGTATACTAACCCTCACTTATTCTGTTTTTCTTCTCGGTACTCAAATATGGCACTTGGTGCCATGGCCCACCTGCCAAGTTGTTTTGCCTGCCTAAGGAAAAGTCATCCCAGATGGAGGATCGCAGGAATCGTGGGAGAGAGGGGTCCTTTCATCGGATTGGCTGGCCCAGCACTGTTTCAGCTGTGGAATGGCCAAATGGGGGAGGCAGCTTGAAGGATGAGGTCTCCAGGACTCTATACAAATACAAATCTTATTATGGGATATATCATCTACTGTTAAATTCTGCTCTGTACTTCTAAAATTTATATATTTTTTATTTTTTTTATTTCTTACTATATTGAGAAATTGTTCTGTGTACTGTACTGTATTGTATTGACCCCCTTCTTTTGACACCCACTGCACGCCCAATCTACCTGGAAAGGGGTCTCTCTCTGAACTGCCTTTCCCAAGGTTTCTTCCATTTTTCCCTACTAGGTTTTTTTGGGAGTTTTTCCTTGTCTTCTTAGAGAGTCAAGGCTGGGGGGCTGTCAAGAGGCAGGGCCTGTTAAAGCCCATTGCGGCACTTCCTGTGTGATTTTGGGCTATACAAAAATAAACTGTATTGTATTGTATTGTAACATATTACCTGGTTAAGCAGACTATTCTGAAAACTTCTGCTTAACTTAGCCTTGCAGGGTTAAACATCAATGTATTCTGTTACAGAAATCTTCATTTTAGGTGAAACAGTGGGCAAGTTTTAGCCATCAATTACAGTAAAAGATAATAAGGTCAGTAAAGTGAAAAGGACTGAACAGACTATGACAGCAATTCCCTAGATGGTTCACCACAAAATGAAACAGAATGCATTCTTGGTGTGTTTCACAATCTATCTCCTCTATTCATCACTCATCTAAAAATAATCATCATACTACATTACAAGTACAAGTTTGAACTTCTTGTCCTCCTTTGCTGCAACGATGTTTGAATGTATGCTTTATTAATAAAATTGTTATAGTTAAACCAACTAAAAAAGCTAAAGGGTCTCCCTTTTTCTACTGTGTCACGCAGGTGATAAATATCAGCAAGAAACTAAATTGCAAGTTTCTTTATATAGTAAGGAATTCTCCCCAATTACTTTTCAATCCTCTTACGTAGTCCATTTTAATGGGTAGTCAGTCTTCACAATTGATGAAAGGTTTGCCACCTTACAACATAAAAAATTGTTTTACTTAATAACATGTTATGATTTATTTCTACTCTAGAAATGTACTGTTAAAGAAAAAAAATCAATATTTTCCACACATTTATTTTTGCTTGGAGGGAGCAAAATTGGGTAGAACATTTACAGGATAGAAGGAAAAAACGTCAGATTTATGTAGGTTTTGATGTGTGCTGGTCACACAGTGTTTAACAAGACTGTTATACCTACAGTCCTAGGTTCAAATCCTGGGTCTAGACAGTGTCTGAATGGAGTTTGGAAATTCCTCCTATGTCTGTGTGGATTTTCCTCTGAGTACTCTGGTGTTCTTTTAACATTCCACAAAAAAGCAATATTAAGTTGACTGTAAATGCACATTGGTTCAGTATAAATGAGGGTAGTTGTGCATGAATGGGTCTTTAAATTGAATTTGGTCCTGTTCGGGGCTGTTTCCCATATTGTACCTAATACTCCTAGTACAGGCACTGACATCGTATGACAATTAACTGGATAGGCAGGTTTGAAAATAGATAAGCTGATGAATGAACTGATGCTTATGTACTATACTTCAGTATTATGAGATCCTGCACTTAGTCTGCCTGGATTTTGAAAGTTCTGTTGTACTGCATCTAAAAAGGGTTTTTAATTTGCTATGTAGAAAGGACCAATAGTCACCTATGACATATAGAACATTTCAAAATGAAAAATGTCATGTAATTTTGTTATCCTTTATATTGTACAAAAGGTTGTCAGTGTTACAGTTTAATAGTTTTAAGGTGTATAAAATGTATTTTCATACATACTTTGTAATTTTCTGTCTATTTAAACATTAATCATTTTTATTGTGATATTATTTAGTTTTTGCACCACCATTATGTATTCTGTTTTCACTCATCATTGCTGCCATATTGTGTATTTTTCTGATGACTGTGAACATGTTGTTGTTTGCAATAGTATAAAATTGCTACCAGGTAGCAGCTGGCAATTATGACATGATGTCATCACTATTTAAGATGGCAGCATGCAATCAGCATTGTCCAAGTTTCTGAATGTTCAAAAAGAAGTTTTGTAGGTAGATGTTTGGCTAACTTATGGTTTGTCTTCCGACTTTTGACCCACACTTTGTTCTATGACTATGTTCCTTCTCATCTCCCAGTCCAAAATCAATTTCTGCCACATCTTTGGCCTGCTGTTTCCACCTGGTAGTACAAAAATCTGGACCATAAAAATGTGAGTGACTCAGAATTGAAGAAGAATTTTGAAGAAGTCAGGCAGGTCCAAAAGGACACGAAGGTGCCGCAGCTCCCAACATATTGATAGATAAAAATATATTTATATTGATGCACAAACCAGTGTGTTTCTTCATGCCTGTCCCATGCTCGGATAAATGGGGAGGGTTACGTCAGTAAGGGCATCCGGTGTAAAATTTAGCCAAATCAATATGCGGACAACAATACAAACTTCCATACCGGATCGGTCGAGCCCGGGGTTAACAACGACTGCCACCAGTACTGTTAGCCAACAGGGTGCTGGAGGAAATTGGGTTACTGTTGGCAGAAGAAGGAGAAGAAGAGGGGGAGATGTGTCCGGAGGCAGGAGGAGAGGAGGAAAGTAAAGAGAGTGGAACTGAGGGTAAGAACTTTGAATGTTGGCAGTATGACTGGTAAGGGGAGAGAGTTAGCAGATATGATGGAGAGAAGGAAGGTTGATATATTGTCAAGTTGGACGGTTGGCAGACAAAGTCAGAATGGCGAGATTGTGTTGGTTTGGACATGTGCAGAGGAGAGATGCTAAGTATATTGGGAGAAGGATGCTAAGGATAGAGCTGCCAGGGAAGAGGAAAAGAGTAAGGCCTAAGCGAAGGTTTATGGATGTGATGAGAGAGGACATGCAGGTGATAGGTGTAGCAGAACAAGATGCAGAGGACAGAAAGATATGGAAGAAGATGATCCCCTGTGGCAACCCCTAACGGGAGCAGCCAAAAGAAGAAGAAGAAAATTATAAGCCTCTTGAAAGGGCCTACAGACATTATGATGTGAATCACATGTGCTGTTTTTTTTTTAACGTATTCCTAAACAAATTAATTTACGTCAAAGAAAATTAGGAAATTAGGACTTTTTGCTTGTTGTTGACTTCGATTTTAGAGTATTGGGCTTTGGTGATGACTTCTTTAATCTCTCTGGCTTCTGACCCAAATGTTTTTTTTCACAAAGTTTTCTCTCATCTCCCTGTACTACTGGTCTGGCAAAACAGATAGAATAATCAGTTTCTCTCCCAATATTTTGTGTTTTAAGGAAAAAATGTACCTTGTGCTTGGTGCTGGATAAAGTACCCACTAGCCATGATTGAGTCATAGTAGAGTTAGCTTTCTGGAAAGTGACTTAAGTAAAAGTAAAATACGACTAGAAAACTACCGGTAGTCAAGTAGAAGTTTTTAAATATCTAACTTATTTACACTTAAGTATCAAAAGTGCATGTGAATGTAGGATCTTTCTGTTATGTTAACAGTGGATTCAGGGAGTATTCAGACCCCTTCATTTTCTGCACACTTTACTCTGTTGTAGATTTCATCTCAAATAGATGCATTTTTGCCCATCAGTCTATACTCAATAACCTGTTATGAAAAAGTGAAAACATGTTTTCACAAAGGTTTACAAATTCATTATTGTTATTATTATTATTATTATTATTTGTCATCAAACCCTAATAAGACATGACCTTTTATTACATTTTTTTTAATAAAGTTCACTACCTAGACTTTATCTCTTCAAGTTTCAAAATCAAAGGAATAGCCATTTGTTTTTTTCTTGGGCTTTACCAACACTTTCAAAATCTGTTTTGAACCTGTGATGCCCTGGATAATACTGGAAGACATGAGCCACCAATGAGACAAGGTGAGCATGTGAACGTACCAGCCTATTTCACTGGAAAGTGCATTTAGCCCCCGTCCTGTTTGACAGGCTGCTACCAGGAGAGCTTCTGAACGCCACTGCATTAGCCATGGAAGTAACTGAGATTGAAGACTACACGTCACCAACATCCATCTTCACCCTCAAACATTCAGCCTCGCCCCATTATATAAGTTGCAGTGAGGTGTACATGAATCACTCAGTAGACAGTTTAATCTTTCATACACATGAATTTTCATAAAGTGGTTGTTTCTAAAGCAGGAGAAACCTGTAGTTTAGATAATTGACTGAATGATGCATTGTATTAGCATAGATTATTTATTCTCAGGTTTAATATCACAGTAACAAATATGGCCAGCAAAATACAGCAAAATGTTTCAAAATGTTTTGAAAATTTTATACTCAAAATATTCTCAAAATATGCTTAAGCACAGTAACAAAGTATTTAGTAATTCTACTTTTTGCTATATAACATTGTGACCACACACCACTCCAACTGATGGTCGAGTGTAGGTGTAATTAAGGTGCAATATTTAAAATTGAAATAATCATTAACAGACCTTACTCAAAGAAATCTTAAACAGAGTTGAATGAGGACTGTTGGGCCAAAGCTTAGAACACTCTACCACTACTACTGTTGTCTAATGCCAGCTCATAGTCACCTAAGACTAGTTTTACTCATTATTTTTGACAGATGTTTGTTTAAAGCATGGCCGCCTAATTTACTGAATTTGTTTTTTAAAAAACACCAATGTTGACTCCTGTTTCTTCTTGCTGGAGTTAATTATTTTGGATCATCTAACCCCATATCCTTCAATACTGATTGAGGCCAATTGCTGTATATGGAAGGTGATTTGGTACAGAACAATGACATGAAAATTTAGTGGTGTGAGAAAGAATCATGTATGCAATTAACAATCAAACAAAACTACATTTTTTTTCAGCAATGTAAATTTATCAAAATGTGTCTTTCTCAAAATATTACAAAACCATAAGTAGACTACTGTCTTATTCCTTTTTAGCAGCAGTCAGGAAAAATCTGTACTATATGGCACATCCATTTCATTAAAATACTATAATCTTCATGCAGCAAAGATTTTTACCAGTATTGTTAATTATATCAATGATGCCTCAAAGATTTTGTAATGATGTTCACCTTGTTTTATATTGTTGGAGGCTTTCCCTTGTGCTCTGAAAATAAATGGGATATCAATTTTGGAGGTGTTGGAGGTCAAGGAATTTAATGGTCATGTCGGTTTTTTGATTTAGGGCAATTCTGAAGACATTATTTTTGAAATACATCTTCCTGGTGCCTCATTTTGTTTTATTCTTTTCATATTGTTCATATTTTTCTTTTTATTGTTAACCTGTTTCTCTAAGTGCCTGAATCTAGATAGTCCAGATAGCCAAGGACACAATTTGGTAAAAAAAAAAAAAAAGTGAAGTGAATCACTTTTGTCTTTGTTTTCCATATGTGGATTTTAAAACACCTTGGGATTCCACATTTATCAGTGCTCTGACTGCACAGGGTAACTGCAGTTTAAAGTAAGCTGGAATCAGAAGATGGATTGCAATTGTAATAAAAGGCCAAAGTCATAAACAGAAGAACAGGAATTAAGTCAATGAAGACCAGGGCGAGAGACAAAATCATAGATCAAGAGAGTGTCAATAACTACAAAATAACCTATCAAAGTCAAAGTACAGAAAACACATTGTTACCACAGGTATCATTAACAATAATAACAGTTTTTTTTTTATTTATCTACATTTTTAGACAGAAAGGAGTGGATGACGCTGACCTTTGTATCATTGTAGTAATAGCATCAGGCATCACACACTACCAGTTGTCCTGCCTAGCAACCCTGAATCACAAACAGCAAACAATGGTGGTGTCCATAATAAAACAAAAGAGTTCTGTGGAAAGATGTCATTAAAAAATAATCTACTAAAAACAACCTAAATTACAAAAAAAAAAATAATATGGCCATTAAATTTCTTGGTCTCTACACCCCTTAAAAAGATGTCTCCATTACTTTATTGGCTAAGGAAACATCTTTAAAAATATAAAACAAAGTCCAGATAATGACAGTTTCACAAATAACAAAATTTGCCAGAGGAAAGATTGTTCTATGTAAAAACATTGGCAGTACATAAATAGTCATGTAACAGATGTGTTATTTGAAAGGTAATAATACAGTACATTTGAGCGAAGTCTGTAGTTTTATGATATTGATTCATTTTTAATTCTGGTATATGGAAAAAAAATCTTCAACAGCATATCCTCTAAAACCATAAATGGAATGTAGAAGTTGTGATAGATGGTCTGTGGTTTCGGGCCAATTTTAAATAAATAAATGGGTGGGTGTATGCGATCGCACTGTGCTCCAGGGGTGGTGGAGTCACCTTGCTGATTAAGTATGTATGTGCAGGTGCAAGCGTTAGTTAGATGACACATTATTGCCATGAAAGGAGCACTGTCTCACATCTGCGCCCCAGTATACTGTAAGTGGAGCTTGCATGGGACAGAGTCGGGGAGAGGAAGAACAAAGAGTGTGGAAACAGAGAGCTGTGAGAACAACATCAGATGTAGAGGCTAGATGAGCCTAATAGCCAGTGTGGGAGAGTTAGAGTAGGTGTGATTGAGGTGGAGTCCGACCCTGTGATTCGAGGTATGACAAGTGAGCATAAAGGATGATGGGAGTTTAATTGATTCCAGGCGGTCTGGCTGTAGCCGCTTGAGGCAGCTAAGAAGGGGGTCGGGTGGTACTGGCAATGGGTGAGCCAGGGAGATGAAGAGGGAAATGTACTGGGCTTCTTTGGCAGAACATTAAGGACCTAATGACTGTGCTGGCCTCTCATTTTAATTCTAAATTTTGCTGTTATGTTTTTTAATGGATCATTTATTTATTTATGAAAATTGCACTGCACTATTTTAATACTGTTTATTTTTGATTATTTTAATGAAACACATGAGCACCGGTACACCTACTCCTTGCTACGTGAGTGTACTCATTTGCCTGGCTCATCGATGGTTACATTATCGACAGTGGTAAATTCTAGAGGCTCCCAGATGGTACAGGTAGCATGGAGCTGACAGGCACAGTCATAGAAGTATCAGAAATTAATCTAGTTTTACAAAAAGAAACAAAAGAAAAAAAACTAATATTATTAATTATTAATATATAGTTTGTGATTTTTCAAACATGAGAACAGGTACATTTATGAGACAACAACTTTTGTATTATACCGTATTAAACAACATTTAATTACAGGTGATATGTTATCAAATCTGGGAACAAGAGGTGGTTTGATATCTTATGTTTAGGCAAAACTTTAATGTACTGAAACAGAATAAAGCATTATTTAAGTATATCTTCCTGTAAATAGGGCAGTCTATTTTAGCATTGCCACAATTCATTATCACATTTTTCTAATGCAGCTGAAGTATTAGGAAACATCAGGAGACACTACTTGTTGAAATTCATCTTTGCAGCATATAAAATGCCATAGTGGGAAGTTTTTTTTAATAGACACCATGTGCATAACTGAAATTATCTGCAAATCCTTGATGAATTCTAATTTTTTATTCCTATTATGTTAAATTCTATGCAAAATGATTACCACTGAATAAAGACAGAAATGTTTTTGCGCCATGTACTGTATCATTATAACATACAACATTTTTAATAGCTGAATCAGAATAGACTTTCTGCAAAGTCTTCAAGCGGTATTCAAGAAGCAAATGAATTATAACTCAAGTACTTGTAGTATTATAAGTAGATGCTCACAGAATACATAGCTAAGATAATTTAAAACAATAAAGCAATTCAGTAAGTATCATGTTTTCTCACTAACCTTTATAGTCGGTAGAGGTAAAAAAGCACTCAGATGCATTTGAAGAGAGATTCATAACAAATCTTTCAAGTACGTCAGCCAAAACTGAAAGGAGGAAGTAGCATATAAAAGATTTTACAAGTAGTATAATATTGTGACAAAAAGCTGTTCAAAATAAGGTAAAATGATACATTTATTTCTAGAAACACTAGATACATAATAGCAATCAGCAATATTCTATGGTTATTCACAGCACTTTGAGGTAAAGAATAAGTACAATGCAACCATGCTTTGCATTTCAATACCAATAATCAAACTGCCAGAATCCAAATGTCATGATTTTCAATTACCTTCATAAGAAATTCCAAGTAACTGAATATAAGGACTAGCATGATCAGGAAATAATTTCTAAAAGAATAAATTCAGAATCACTTTATAATAAATCTGACATCATGCCATTCAGTGTAAATTAAACACTTTGGCACACTCCTGAAAAATTTTGATGAACTGTTGAACATGAATAAAGATGATGTAAAACGTGTTACTTGAGTATAGATTTGAGGATAGGCCTACAAGGTAAGACATAAGTCCTGAAATGGACTGGTGTCATGCTTAGAATTTCTTCCTGCCTTGCATGCAATTAAGATCAGGTAGGTTACAACCTCCTGTAACCCTGCACTGAAGTAAGCAGATTTAGAAAATGAATGAATGAATATTACAGTTTGGTGACAGGGTTCTAGCTTAACTATGGACAGCCAACAATAAAAACAGCATTCAAAAAGAAAATATAATAATGGTATGAACAAGAACATCCAGTTTCATCAAACTGTTCCTTGTTTATTAAAACAAATTGCATAAGAAATTGTGTTTTGTTGCTCAAATGTACTTTAAATAGATAAATGAATAAAGGTGTAAAGCAACATAGTGACACTCCCCAAAGATCCAAGGGACCAGGTTCAGTTCTTCACTACAACATTTGCAGTATGGAATCGTCACTGTCTCCCTGTCTTTTGTATTTTTGTATAGGTACTGACACTTTCTCTAACAAATGTTATGTTAGAGTAATGGGGAATACTGTATTCTCCCTCCCTATTAAGAAGTGAGCGTGTACTGTATGTGAAAAGTAAGTGTGCCTCTTCAAAGACTCATATTTTGTTCTGGTCTGACTCCCACCTTGCACCTCATGTTTCTGGAATAAGAATCAGTTCTCCATGAACCTAATCTGAAAAAGTAGGTGTACAAAAGAAATGGATAAACAACAGTCCAAGTTATGATGATACAATGAACATGGCAAACCCTAAAAGTCTTTAAAGAAAAAAATGTATAATATTTTGATTATATTAATGTTAATTTTAAAACTTTAATAAAATTAATGATAGAGGTTTTACAGCTTATTAGATTATCTGTATCTGTGTATTTCCATTTTTTTTTTGTTGTCATGTGGACCTCATCAGGTTGCCTGTATTACATGGAATAAGGAGTAAACCTTTGTCACACACATGTGAATAGGAGGCACTCCCTTCCTCTGGAGGGCAGTTCTGTTTTGGACTCAGTCTTGTAAACTGCTTTGCACTTACAAATTCTTTACATATTGCAGCCAGGAACATATTACACGGGTGGCTGCCCCAAACCTTTATATGTCTGATGTCTCGTCTTGTTACACCTTCTAAGAAGCTACACAAAAATCCATGAGACACATGAGGTTTTGGCTGCCTTGGTATATATGATTGCAGTTCAAGTAAATATTTATTGTGATTATATTAAATACTATAAAAAATCCTTCTGATATAAAAATTTCACTTTGTACAAACACAATAACCAAGTAATGTAGATTTCAAATTTAATAAAAAAAATTCTTTATTAGAATTAAATAAAAGTACCTCCATATTTGAATTAAGTAACATGTATATTACAATGAAAATGCAGTAAACAGTATGCAATAATAACTAATATAATCCTAAAGAACAAATCAGAGAGAAAATGTTCTCTAAAGAAGTAATATAAGCCAGTGTATTTACAGTAGATTATTGGTAAACACTCACCATTGATTTTAAGTAATTCAGGTTTAGTTGTCATGGTTTTGAAAAACACTCTCCTGCAGTTATCAAGCCAGTTTGAATGCTTTTCTGAAGTCCTTGATGATGACAAAAATTTACTGACGTCATTGTCTAAATGAAAAAATTGATAATACAAAACAAATACAGGTTTCTCTGTTAAAATTATTATGGTTATTATCACATATCCAACACAGGTTTCTACCCAACAAGACATATTACAGTTGTTAATATGTATTTTTGCTGCACAGAAATTGTGTTTAATTATCCTGGTTTGAAACGCAAGCTCATTCCCCACCAGTGTGGAGTTTGCTCCCCCAAACATGCACACATTAGGTTATCTGGTAACTCTACAGTAGCTCTGGAGAAGTGATTGAGATTGCGTATTTCAAAGTGTACTCTGCAATGTACTGACACACCTTTCTGGGTTGACTTCTGCTTTGTGCTGAATGACGCAAGTTTGAAAATGGAATTTATGATGTGTTACGGGATTTGATCCTGTTCTGAAGTACTAAAATAAAACTGCTGTATGGGTAAATATGTATAAAATTGACTATATTTTTTATTTTTTTTAAGTAAGGCACATCAACATCATAACATATAATACTGCAATTCATACAGTACAGACACTGCAGTGCATGTTTCTTTACATATTGTATAAGTATACTGATGATTGGCTGTTTCATAAAAAGGAGAGACACAGAGACAGAGAGAGAAAGTTTGGGAGCATGCACTTAAGCGTGTTGCAACATCCACCACACAATGAACCACCTGGATTAGGATCCTGAGTTCAGTAGGTGACACCTCAGCACCACACTGGAACAGTGTGAGGTTTTTTATGGTGGCTGGAGTGCCAGTTCTGCCACCAACCCCCAAGTTTTCCCTGTAAGGTGGAGGACCTGCTTGCAGGGCTGGATGTGGATTAATGTCATACCCAGGACGGAGCAATTGCAGGTTAATGGCTTTGCTCAAGGGCCCAATGGAGTAGAGTCACTTCTGCTGTTTACAGGATTTGAACCGGCAACCTTCTGATTGCCAACACAGATCTCTAGCCTTAGATCCACCACTTCACCCGTTTCAGAAAGCATTCCTAGTATTTTTGGTTTCTAGGAAAACATATTAATTAATTTAAGTTAAATGTAAATTGTTATATTATAAAATGGGATAAATTAAAATGTGATTTGTACTGCATGTGTAATTACAAAAATGTCCAAATGCACAGTCAAAAATAAAGTCCTTAGTATGCACTTAATAACATTCTTTGTCAAAGAAGTAAAAAAACAAAAAAAAAAAATCTCCTTTATCAGATTGCAATTTTTGACAACCTGTTTTTATTAATGTACTTTACCTAGTAGAGGGTGACAAGAAGCCAAAGCTTGTCTAGGTAACATTAGGGAAAAGATGGTAATCAACCCAAGACAAGACCACAGTCCAATAAAGTGCTTACTCTAGCACATCCCCACATTGACTTGCAGCAAGTTATATCAGATTAGTGTAATTATGAAAACTAATATGAACTCAACAAGAATTTCTCATTTCAGTGATCTCTTAGTATTATAATACTGCAGTTCAAGTTTTATCCAACAACAGCAAACACAGAGGCAGAGATGACAACTGAAAATGCAATGCAGGAAAGTACAGACTTTGGTACTGGCTGAACCAGTTACAAACTCATTAAATATAAGGAATAAAATTAAAAATGAACTTGCAACAAATAATGAAAATGCAAATGAAAAGCAAAAACTACAGATGCCTGCTTGTTTGGCTCATTTGGCTTGTTACAGTGTAATCCTGTGGTGTTGTGTTATGTAGGATGAAGTTCAGCTTGCTGTAATATGTGGGTTATGTACGTTCAGCCATAATTGTGGTCTTTATTTGTATTAGCATAATTGTATCAACCGTCCTGATAATTCAGTGCATCCTTCTAATTTGCCCTGTCAGCAACCCTGCATCTTAATATGCCCTATGTATTATACATATTGTAATATTCACAGCCAACAATAGATGGACTGTGGATGTCAAAATGGTCCTGTCTGCAGCATGCTTTTATTTCATTCAATAACTTAATATTAATGCAATTCAAACACTGATACTTTTAGGGAAGGTTTCAGATAATAAAGTTTTCAATTGTACATTTGATTACATTGAACTTCAAAAAAAATTAAAAAGTAGAAAAAATTGGCTTATTTCTTATCTCTTTAGTAAGATTCTTCTTTATATAAATAAAAAACACAAATATTTGACAACATTGTAAAAAATAAACTATACTGTGACAAACAAGAGTTTTGGATGGCACAGTGTTTGGTTGTTCTTCTTCACTTCTTTTTGTACATGCTCTCCGTGTCAGTGTGGGTTTTCTTCTGCAACTCTGTTTCCCCTGCATCCCAAAGATGTGCAGTATAAGTCAAGAGGAAAATTTAAACTCAGCCTGAATGAGTAAGTGTGGGTGGATGCATTTAAAAGTATTACAGCCTTATGCACAGTCCTGCCAAGTTAGGTTCTAACCCACTTATGACTCTTCATTGGAGTGGGAGAGTTCAGAAAATGCACAAATATGTAATAGAGTATCTAAAAAGTTTAGAAAATATTTTGACAAGAAAAAATAATTTGATAAGCTTCCACTCTCTGTGACTCTACAAAGATTATAGAATGGATCGAATTTAATTTGAGAAATAAATTCAATGAAAAAAATTAAAGGAATCTTATGCTGCTGCATCTCAGCTTTCTAAAAAGCTTGACCACCATTTTTCAAAATTAATCACTGCTGAGGGGCAGCACTGCCACCCCATGGGTTCAAACCTCATTCATAACTGCCCCTTGTCTGTATGGAGTTGGTAGTTTCTTCTCATATTCTGTATGAGGTTTGCTCATGGTACTCTGACTTTTCTCTCTTCTTGTCTTGAGACCAGTGTTGTTTGCCCCTCAACTTAAAATAGATTAAGGGTGTCTGTGGAGGTATGTAGGTAAGTAGGTATACACAATGCACAGTAAAATAAGGGTGTACTCACACTAGGCACGTTTGTTCTGTACTGTGCTCAAGCATGATTGCCCCCCCCCCCCCTTCCACTCCCCCACTGGCCTGAACTAACACTGCACTTAACGTTCTGGGCACGCTTTCGTCATTACAATGTGACTTTGTGTAAAGCCAAAACAAGATCCGAACATGGTATGACAGCATGCATGTCAAAATAATTTTACTTATTTTGTGGTTGTGTAGGACAGTATAACGCTCTACCCTCTTACAGATTTATCGAGTGTGCAGCACGTACAAGTGAATTTTCAGAGTGACAAATGATGTTAATGAAGGAATTTGGAGATTTTCTTGCCATCTATAATTAATGTTCATGTGTAAGGTGAGAATAAAAACCTGTTTTTTACTTAAATGGTACTTACTGAAATAAGAATTGTACTATCTGATTTGTCACATCATTGACGTCATGTTGGTTTTCCATACTCGGCCATGTTTAGTGATCATACTGTTCCCGAATGCTACTGAACTGTGCTCAGGCCCACCTTTTCCAAGCGGGCCAGGGCACAGTATGGTTGGCCCGGCATGGAACGATAACACTAGTTAAACTCCAGAAGCATGGGAGCTGAACCAAACTCCAGACAACCTCAGGCATGAGTCATGAGCTAATCCTAGACAGGGCCCTAGTCCATCACAGTGCACAATGATATTAGACAGGGCCCTAGTCCATCACAATGCACAATGATACACTCTCATATGGGAGAAAAAAAACACATGGACAGAGCATACAAACTCTGCACAGGTAATGCCTGGACCAAGATCAAACCTATGGTCATGTAGCTGTATGTAATAAGCTATAATCATGCTCCACCCTAGGATACACTCTTAAAACAAAACTTGAAGACCTCACAGTTAAATCAGCAGAGTGACAGTAAGCCTCAGTAAAGTCTTTGTCCAAGGCCATTTAAAGGGATGTTACACATGTGAACTTGTTTTCCTTTATGCATCTGTTGTCCTGTATGTACCTATCAGAAAAAAAATTATTTTCTAGCTATTGGAAATGACTTCTGAAAGCACTTATAACAGAAGTTTTCAGTCTTGGCCTTAAGAGTGACTGCTGTTCCTCCTTCTGACCACTTTTTGAATCAGAAATTAATTGTTGCTGCTAAGTGATCAGTTTATTAAGATAGCTGACTTAGATCCAGGAGCAATTTGGAGTCTTTTACAAAAAGAGTAGATTAGTTTTCGTGCAATTTTAATTACAACATTGTTCAACTGTTTCTTTTATTTTTTTGTCAAGCAGGAACTTCATAACAGGCACATGCTAATGAACTGGATAAAGAGGCTACTTTGTGGAGAATGTTGTTAGATATGGTAGTGCATGCTCTTTGAAACTGGCTGTTTACTAACAATTCTGAAACAATTAACAGCAGGTCTTAATGAGTATGTAATTAAGATGAAGCAGAAACCTAAAAGAAGAAAATGGGTCCTTTTCAATTACCCAGTGATAGTTTATATTTCCTTAACGAGTAGATTTACGATAAGAACAGAAAAAAGTGGCCTAATTAAGCATGCAGTTCATTAACAAAAAATGATGGTCTCACATTGATTACTTGGTTAAACAAAAAAGCACAAACTCAAGAATATGCCATTTCAGACTAAAAAACTACCAAACCTAAATTTTGAAAACAGAAACCACCACACTTAAATAACATTTGTCTTAGGAAGGTAAGAAACCATTCCAAATCATTCTGGCATATGTATTTACTGTGGCATCCTACCTTGTCTTTTTAGGTTCTGAGATGTCAGATTTAAGGAGAAAATGGAGTAACTTGCAAAGGTGCTGTGTCACGTTTATGTTCATTTACACAGGTTTAACTATGTTTTATGACAAAAAGTTCCATTATTTAAGTAACATTGAAAATTCTGTACAGCATAAATGATATAAGTATTAGACAACATTCAATATATATAAAATGCATTAAAAATTGCATTTCTTGTTCTTCTGGTTCACTAGTAACAGAAACTACTGTACAAATAGTGAATCAGGCTTTGGTTGATGCAAAGATTATGCATACTTTCAGGATTCTGATCAGAAAGGGCATATTAACCAGATTTTGTGCTTTTTTTGTTATTTTAAGGCCCAGTCAGGGCCATCTATCACCTGGTAATGTTATTCAACTTTTAACTATAATTTAAGATTCTGATGTACCGTATATACTCAAATATAAGCCGAGTTTTTCAGCACCCAAAATGTGCCGAAAAACGTCACCCTCGGCTTATATTCGAGTCAGGCGAGTGAGAGACACACGCGTGCGCGAGAGAGACACAGACACAGACACACACACACACACGTGCGAGAGAGAGACACACACGCACGCGAGAGAGAGACACACACGCACGCGAGAGAGAGAGAGACAGACACACACACACGCGCAAGAGAGAGAGAGAGAGCTAGCGAGACAGATACCATATTGTTTTTGTTGACCCTCTTCTCCACTTACAGAGCTAGTTTACTGTTTTTCTTTGAAATAAATACGCAAAAACATTTAACCTACTGATGCCTCAAGTAATGTGCGGTAATTTTATTGGTATTTATTTTGATTATTGAAACTTACCAGTAGCTGCTGCATTTCCCACCCTAGGCTTATACTCGAGTCAGTTTTTCCCAGTTTTTGTAGGTAAAATTAGGTACGTCGGCTTATATTCGGGTCGGCTTATACTCGAGTATATACTGTATGTTCATTACATATTCTATCCTTTAATATTTTCTGTTGCCCCTAACCCTTCTATAACTCTTTTTCAATCTTTTAATTGCCTATTCCATTTATTTTTACTTTATTAATACTACTAATGTTAATGGTATATTCACAAAAGTTTTTACTTTTCCGAATAGTAATGTAGATAATGGAAGATTCTGGTTTTCCCCCTGTAAGCTAACATGTTAATGGAATAACCTTAATGCTCTGTTATATTCCTGTAATTAGGCAGTAAGTAGACAGCTCTAAGATAGAAACATGAACCATTAGACAGAAAGATTTAAGGGCATTTGTTTTCTGACCGTTATGTACCTAGTTCTCCCAACCCGTCCCCTTCTTAGTGTACATGATAGCCTAAAGAAACTTTAACAAAAGCAATCAATACTCTTAAGCTGAAAATGAAACATCATAGACTAAGAATTTTTTTTCTTTTTGTGTATTTTATCAACATTTTTTGTGTGAACTGTTTACTTTTCATTTTAAATGTTTTAATGAAATTCAGACAAATGGACTGTGAAACTTTTGTTGTCATATGAGTCACACGAATCATACTAATTGCAGGAATCTTTCTGGTAGCTGGATTTTGAAGTATTTTGAACTACTTGGATACTAGTTGTATTATTTTGCATTTGTTGTGATGTGAGATTTTACATATAACTTGATAAATGTCTTGTATGTCTTTTATTTCTAATTTGGGCAAAGCAATGTAATTTAGTGTTTACCCCCCCCTCCCTTAGGAATGGGTCTGTTTGAATTTTACGACAGGATTTGGGGGATGTGTGTTTTAAACCAGTTTGGCAAGTGTTTCTTTGCTAAAGTCATTTCTACCCCTGCAAATGGGCTAAGGCGTACTTTAACATATGGTTTGGGGGCAGGTGTTAAGATGTTCTATTTCCCCCATTGGTCTGAGGTATGGCTGTTTGGAATTGGCTTGTCTCAGAGGCCTTTAAGTACCATGATGTCCTATTGGCTCTCGGGGTTGGACAGAACATCTATAAATGTATGTGTTTAACCTCAGTATCTCTCTCTTACCAACCAACATATGATGAAGAAGCATCTATCTTGCTAACCTGTGATGATGAAGAGAACACAATGAATAGCACAGCTCAGCAACCATTTTGAACAGACATGTGGCTGAAAGCTGAGAACCAATGATGCCTTAACTAGAGACATTTAAGTAACTAGAAGACTGTGTGCCGCCTGAACTACATATCACCATTTAATCAGGTTGTATGGTTGCCAATATTCAAATGTACTTTGCATTTTGTTATTATTTATGAATATTATCAATAATACATTATCTTATGTGTAACTTAACTTCTGCTTGTCTTTTTACTACATCTAATTGCCTGAGGTTATAGATATAGAAGGGAAGGTGGGGATACGTTATACACAATAGTACCTTATAAACAGTGGTAAATCTGTGAGATTAGGCATTCTAAGGCTACATATTAATAATACAATAGGGGAAAGTATAGCAATATATATATTACTCTACCAAGACAAAACAATTGGCGTAGTCCGGCAGGATTTTGCGGTAACCATTGTTTTGCACCTTGTCAAACAAAACAATTGGTGTAGTCGGCAGGATTTTGCGGTAACCATTGTTTTGCACCTTGTTAGACAAAACAATTGGCGTAGTTGGGCAGGATTTTGGGGTAACCATGTTTTGCACCTTGTTTACAAATACTGTTGATGTATGTGTGTGTTTATGTATGTGAATTTTAGGGCATCCAGTGTACAAATGCGGTGGAAGTAAAACATTGTTTGGTTGCTGAATGGAATATAACCAACAAAGTGTAGAGACTTCATGTGTGTCACGAGGACACCTGCATGTTTGTTAGTGCTGGTCGTAGTGAGTCCCTAATTAAAGTGCTAGGGAGTGGTGAGAAATGCATGCGTCATTCATATGGCATTTAAGTGGTTAAAGTGCTAGGGAGTGATGGGACATGCATTCGTCATTCATATGGCACTTATTCGTTTAGGATCTTTGTGTATGTACGTGTATGTTTGCTTACAGTGGCAAAAGTAGGCCAACCTATAACGAAGATGGCAAATTGTATTAGAGTAAAATTGTAGACTCAGAAATGCCTAAATTTATATTAAAGTCAGCCATCTTCCAGTGGAGTGGCAGAAGCAAGCGGGCTAAAGCTTGGAAACCTGTAGTGCAGGTACAGAAAGCAGAAGCTGAGCTTACCATGCCACAAAATGGAAGGGGGCTGGAAGGATTAAAAGCAGGAAAACAGAAATCAGGTATAAAGAAGACAGCTGCTGTTATAAGAGGTTTACTATCTTGCATTATTGGTAATAAGGAAGATCAGTATAAGGAAGAAAATAGCAAAGTGAATGAAAGTGAAAATGAAATGTACTTTGCATTTTATTATTTATGAATATTATCAATAATACTAATACATTGTTTAAACTGTAACTTAACTTCTGCTCGTCTTTTTACTACATCTAATTGCCTAAGGTAATAGATATAGAAGAGAAGGTGGGGATAAGTTATATACAATAATGCCTTATAAACAGTGGTAAGTCTGTCAGATTAGGCATTCTAAGGCTACATATTAATAATACAATAGGGGAAAGTAGAGCAATATATATTACTCTACCAAGACAAAACAATTAGCATAGTCCGGCAGGATTTTGCGGTAACCATTGTTTTGCACCTTGTTAGACAAAACAGCATTTTACGTTGTTGCTTCCTCAAATGGTGTTTTTTCAATAAAGATTGATTAAATAAAAAAATAAATAAACCATCAACAGACTTTCTTTTCTAGTGGACATGCATAAAATAAGAAACAACCTATTGTCATCATGTCTGTCTGTCCACATGAAACCAAAGATTACTCCACTGCTTTAAATGTTAATTAATAATAATATTACATTTCTTGGGGCTGTCAATGAAATGAAATTAAAACTTTTTGTAAAAATCTCTAGTATAAAATATGAGGGACGTTCAAAAAGTTTCCGTACTTTTATATTTTCATTGTAAAGAATGAAGGCAGGAGGAGTAGTAATTGGTCATGTCTGAGAGTGTCATGTGACTGGGAAAATTGCATCGCAAAGGAAGATGACTATGTAGAAAAGTGATGTAATTTGTTTTTGAAATTCTTAATAAATAGAGTTAAAAAAAGTGTGGAAACTTTTGAACTTTCCTCGTATTTTAATAGTGACATGGAGACATAACTGTCCCTGAAGACGTTTTCAAAAAGGTTTGGCTGATATGCTCTAATCATTCTGTATTACCAGCACTCATGGGACACTTGTATTAGATATGCCTTGGTACTACTGAGATCTAGCTGAAGTTTTTTAAGCTTCAAATGACAATAAGAAGAAGGAATTTCACTGTACTGTTCTTTTGGACCTTATCACTTTTAAAAAATTGTGTGATAAAAACTGTTTAAAATGTCATAATGTATGGACTTTTTAAAAATCATTTATTTGAAATATTCATTCAGTGTCCTTTTTGGGTTGTACTTAGATATTAAACTGCTTCTCTAATCAACACTAATTTGTTCATTAAGGTGAGACAGTTAATTATTAGTGCCATCTTTTATCACGTTCTTGAACATACACAGGTTAGAAAATTCCTAAGAAGGTCAACTATTGCGAATGGGGGATGAGTAAATGTTCCCCGTGATGGAGTGGTCACTTATCTACTGTCTAGTCTTAGGATATTGTCGGGATAGACTCAGGCTTGCAGTGACTTTGTAACAGAAAAAGTGATTTCAGAGAATGAAGGAATGACTTAGTATTTTCAATATTGTGTCTGCCACAAGCGTTAAAGATATACAATGATAGCATTACTTTTACTTTATTAATGCTACATGCTGGCTTATAAACTAGCAACATTGCTGCTGTGTAAAATACGAAAGCACAACTAAGAATTAAAAATATCTAAATACTTACTCCATGTAGTTTATTGATGAAAAGATCATCTAAAATCTTGGAAATTTAATGAAAAAAGCTCTTTACAAATCACCAAACAAGACTGTATGGTGGACCATAACTCTGTTTCTAGTCTTTGCAAGTAGAGTGCTCAAATTCTATTCCTCTAAGCCAGGCATGGGCAGTGTCGGTCCTGGAGGGTCGCAGTGGCTACAGATTTTCGTTCCAACCCAATTTCTTAATTAGAAACTAATCCTTGCCAATCTAAGATCTTATTTGATTTTATGGCTTGTTAGTCTGCAATGTAAGGTTATTATATTGTAGAGTTTTTCCTTTCTACGGATATCATCCAAATGATTTGAAGGCTAAAACAGATACATTTCAGTCTGTCTCATTTTTCTCTTAAGTGTTTCATTAAACCAAACAGCGCATGATGAATTCACACAAGTGTAAATGGAAACAAGTTAGATGGAGAATTGCTGGCTGCTTTATCATTTACATCTTATTGTTAATAAGAAGCCATTAAACCAGTGAATTTAGCTGTTTAAGACTGAAATAAGCAATTAAGGGTGGGGAACCTTAACAAGTGAGACCACTGAAACAAAGCATCAAAATGTCACTTGAGCAATAATTGACTTCTCATTAAGAAACTGGGTTGGAACAAAAAACTGCAGCCACTGTGGCCCTCCAGGACCAACATTGCCTACCCCTGCTCTAAGCCTTTCAAGTGCAATATTATATTTACAACATACAACCTTAGTATAACAGTTATTGTAAATGTGGTAAACAATAACATTATAGACATGTTTCAGCAAAATGTTATTTACCTTGTTTAAGAGTTTTTTTTGGCACCTCCTTAATGTAACATTTTGGCACAGGGTATGATGAAAACATTGGCCAGGGGTATGGGTCACTACCCTGAAATGAAAACCAAAACAATAATTTGAAAAAAATCACCATGAATATAAGGCAGTCTTTTCCATAAATGTATTCTGCAGAACATGTGATGCTTTCATAACACAAAGATGTTTTGCTGTAATTATATTGGCAATATTTCAAAACAACAGTGCTACTGTTTCACAGATACAATGCCCTGTTGTTTCCCATATGAAGTTAGCACATTGTCCCTTTGCATGCTTAGTTTTTTCATCGACATTACTGAAACAGCCCATATATGGCTGTAGGTGTAAGTTAACCTTTGATGGACTAGGCCCTGTCCAAGCTAGCTAGCTAGCTAGCTAGCTAGCTAGCTAGCTAGCTAGCTAGATAGCTAGATAGATAGATAGATAGATAGATAGATAGATAGATAGATAGATAGATAGATAGATAGATAGATAGATAGATAGATAGATAGATAGATAGATAGAGCAAGCTTTATTTGTCTCCAGGGGGAAATTAAAATATGAATTACATTAAATGGGTTTGAGAATGTTATGCTATTTACTTTGAGGACAGATGCTCAGACAAGAGAGCGTTTTTTAAATATTTTATTGTTTAAAAAAAAAAAGAAAAAAATGCTTAGAAGAGAAAAAAAAAACTTTAGCAATTCTGCTCTGAATTACTTACTATGCATATATTACAGCATCTTTTCATTACCATGGGTAATTTTTATTAAGTTATACTTCACTTTGAGTTACATTATCAAAAAGCTAATTAGACCTGATTTCATCAGAGGCAGTAGAGTCTTCATGAGTTTCTGTGAGTCACAGCCCTATCATGAGAGTGTGCAATGTTTACATCCACTAACAGCATTCTTTCTATTATACAACCTCCTCATGAGGCCAGCAGTTGGCTGTATTCTCCCTCCATTGGAATACTAATCCAATTCAAGGTCGTGGAGGCCAGAGAATATCGCAGTGGCATCGGCTTAAATTAATGGGTTGTGTAAAGTCTCCTGCACATTTATTGAGAAAATATTTAACTGTGTATGCTTTTTAATCTCACCCTTAACAAATGTATCTTTGACATATTATATTACTGAAATATTCTTGTTTATTACTTCTTTTCTGATACTTAACACAATTAGGAGTTCACATTACATTTAGTAGTTCATATTTTAGTAAGCTTTGTCCATCTTGCATGCTGTCTTTATGCTGGTTGAAATATTTTTACCTATCTTGTTGTTGCAGATTATTTTTTCTTTGATTTAAATAGCTTCTGTCCTATCAGCAAAAGAGTTTTGCTGAAAGTATTTTCATTAACTGGGAAAACATTAACCTTTCTTCAGGAAAAAAATTAAGGCTTGGGGTTAACCTTTGAAGAAGCAGAGTGCAGGCCCACTTAGTGCTGGAAGAATTAGGATTTAGCCTGGAAGTTTTTTCCATTCTCTTGGAATTTGTTTTACATGGCATATGCTCTCATAAATGAATTTTCCCAACATGAAATATGGTAGGAGGAACTTTGACTGCCGTAGTAAATAGCTGTTATACTTCCAATGGATGTTGAAAACTCAAACACCTAGCATGCAATCTTCAACAATCAACACTAGCTTTGAGGTATAAGGCAGTTTTTGTTCTCTTTATATCATATTATGTGGGTGACAAAATGTTATGTTTCATCTCTGCTCCTTTTACTTATTTCAGTCCCAATTTAAACTGTTGTAGTCTTTGATTTTATTCCTGTAAATATCTGATATGGAAATCTGGTGTTCACTAGTTTTTTAGCTTTCAAAGACCTGTGGTTTCCTTTGCACAGGCATCTGCAGTTCATATATGTAGCCCAGCTGGATGGGGGCCTGGGTAACAGAATACATATTAGACCAAGAGTAGTGCTCTCCTTTATTCTCTTCCTTTTATTTCTAATAAAATAAGATACACATGATGTTTAAATTGTAAGATTCTGCAAACAATGGAATTGAAAACCATAACAATAAAAATGCTCAAAATGAAAACATCTATAAAAATCCTTTCATAAAATGTCTGGGTCAACTCTTGTTATGGTGGCAGTGTGGCTAGATCTTTGGACTTTAAATCACTAGACTGGCAGTTCAATCCTCCTTCTCATTCAATGTGCAACAAGAAACTTTAAACGTTTGCATGTATGGATTTATATTATGTAATTTTATAAGCCCATGAGAAAGGTGAGCAGTAAATAAAAAAGAATCTTTTAATAAATGTATTATCTACACTTGCATTAATTACATAAGTAGGAAATTTTCTAAATGTCACATTTAACACTAGAATTACCAAAGCCTAAAAAAAAATCATAATTCAGGCCCACCTTAAATCCCTTTGCACCGTTCCGTCAGTGTTTCTGTTTTAACGATGTGTTTACATAGATTGTTGTAGACACAGAACACATGAAATGTATGTATTCCAAATGACGATATATTATTTACCCTATACAACTCCAGGCACTTCACTCCAAGATAAACACTGAGCACTGAGAACCTTCTTTGCGAATTAAGCTGAGGTGGTGAATGTGGGGATGGGATAGCAGGCTGCTTGCTGCTTGTGCTTATCACCACATTTACAACCCAAAGATGACGATGGAGGGGTGCGAACGGATTTAAGGTGGGATTACAAGTTTTTTCATAGGCTTTGGTAATTCTAGTGTTAATGTGAAATTAGGTTTCAGACTAGGTCTACTGTAGACAATGCATACTGCTACAAGAATGTTTACATTTGTAAAGACGTTCAAGTTCAACTTATTGCATTAGGAAAATAACACCTATTAAAAATATGTTCAACCAATTGTAATATTTAAAAATGATTATTCTTACCTCTTGTAAAGTCCTGGGAGGTAGAAATCGTTCAGAGGAACCTCCAACTACATTTATCCTCACAAGAATATGGTTTCTCTCCACAGAAAGACCATCAATTATAAATAACCTTAAAAAAAGTTTCACAGTTCAGGCTAATTTTTTAATATAATTTATACATAAATGGCACTTCTGTAACCAAAACAAAGTACACACCTTCCCTTTAGCACTACTTGATTATGAACACAGAATATTGAGACTGACATACAAAGGACAAGGATACATTGGTAAAAATGAGGAAGTATTCAAAATACACACATAATAGTAGAAGCTGTAACAAGTACAACAAAAGAAAAAGCTTAGTAAGAGAGTTTCAGAAACATATAAAAATACCTACAGACCAAAAAGCCTTGAAACAGTACTGTACCATTGACTGATCAATGAGTGAAGATAAGAAGCTGAAATAAATTTGGAGGCAAAAATGCTTCTTATAATTGCCACTGTCATATAATTGAAATCAGAAGACACGGTCAGAATCAAAAGGCATATACTGTAGAAATGTGTACAAAGGATTGGAGGTGTACATACTGAACTTCATTATATTGTATGACAGATGTTTGCTAGTTTATTAATTTCCATACTATAATATTCTTTCAATCAAGTACACATTGTCAATACAAACCTAATACAACCTGTATTATAATATTTACTGTAATTTAATATATTGCATTTGGATTCATAAACAAATACACAAGATCCCATGCAAAACAATACTTGTTACATGTGTCATCTGCAGTAAGTGAACTGGAAAGATGCATTTTTCACATGGGAAAGAGCTCTTATTTTTGTTCATTTACTGGCTTCTTACTCTTAGCTAAATACACTATAATTCAAGGACAAATTTGATCAATTTTGAACTGAAAATTGGACGAGTATATATTGTGGCCCCATCTACATTATACTTTTGGCTCTGTTTGACTTGCAATATTAATGGAATCAAAGATGAAAATGAGATGTCAGGCTTGACTCCTGTGATTACCATAATTTAAAGTGTGATTTAAGTCAGACTTGGCTTATGCTTTTAAAATAATTTACTGTATAAACAACAATTATACTAGAAGATTAATGCAACAGTTATACACATCATGCTGCAGTGGCATTATTACTGATTAAAAATAAAAATTGCTGCTGCAGAATAATTGATAAAATGCTTGTTTAAAACGCTGCAAGACCAAATATGAAGGTTGTTTAAAGTGTACCGACACCAGAGGGTTTTAAGGTGTTTCCAGAATTCAAACACTTCCATTTCAAATATATTGCAATACTGTTTAGTTTGGAAGGATTTAAGGCTTTATAATATACATACTGTATATATATATATATATATATATATACTGTATGAATGAATGAATGAATGAATGAATGAAGTACAAAGTGTTGGGGGAAAAATGGGATCAGAGTTAAGAATTAACATCTTCTTGACAAATTTTGTTAACTGGCAAATTCAATTTTCATGTTGTGTAGTAAATGCTACTGTTTATATACACATGATTCATTCTGTGATCCTTAGTATAGCCACTATTTAAATTATATACAGTAAATATTTTCCTCACATACTTCATTGTAAACAGAAATGGTGTTCATAATAAAAGTGCTTAATAATGTAAATTGCACAAATTATGGGACAGAGGCCTAATATTATTGCAGGCTAAAATGAGCCTTAACAATTTATAAATCAAAAAGTGTTTTACAATCACTTTAAAATACACTGTATATAACATTCTCCTAACACCAACCAGTAAGACATTTTTCACGATAGAACAACATTTAAAAATATTTAGCATTTTTTTAAAAAAAGATAATATATACCCTTCTTTTTCAGAGGATTCTGCAACATTCTCCTTTTGAGCATTTAACATTATTTCTGAAATACTGTATAGTGACTCCAGAAGAAGCAATGTGTCCAAATTACAACACAGGATATTTAGTAATCTGAAATGAAAAGATTAAAATACTACATATAATGAAAATGTTCATTTCTAATGGAATCCCAAATGATGAGCGCAAATCGATATATAAAGCAAAGTTGATTCACTTACTCACTCAGGAACAAAAATATAATTTCTCGGTACGTTAAGAAGCTGAAATTTGGCAAGATGGTACATCTAGGGCAGTAGGTAAAATATATGCTAATAAAGGACATTTCAATACAGCAATATTTAAGGATAAAACCCGCTCCTATAATAGAAAAATTAAATACCCCCAAAATCCCAAAAATTATCTGACTGATTTGATTGAAATTTGGTGTTTGTTATAGAAGAAACAAAATTAGCCAACCCATGTTTTTTCAACTTGTCAATATTTATTAATATCATGCTAATATATATACTCTGTGCTGAGAATGGGCTTTATGCAAACAAAAGAAATTTGAAATCCACGTGCACAGCACCAATAAGAAAAAGGTCGGATGGACAACTTTAAAATAGACAGTGTCCTCGACAGGAAAAAAGGCATTATCGTGTACAGTGAGGTGTGAAATGGAAAGAGAAAGTTCAGTGAAGCTCAAAGAAGATGCAAAGTTCAGTGGTTAGCAAGCATGCTATAAACTTTGAGTGCCAGTGCCGGTGCCAGTGCCATCACAAGAATCAAAAAGGGAGAAATACAGAAGTGGACATGGGAGAGGTGTCCTCAGATCCAAGACAAACTGGAAACAATGGCGCAAGTTTAAACTTAATGGGTCCCCCACAAGCATCTCGATTGTAATATACAGTCATATCTGCAGACTTTAAAAGAGAAGCCCAATCTCACCCTCCAAAGTCATTCACATTTCTATGTGTGTCTGCTTATTTTGAACAGGGATGCCCCATCCCCCCGCTCTCCAAAATACTCCTCATATACATTCACATCTGTGTACTTTAAACAGGGATAACATAAAACTGACAAAGAAGAAATAAGACCTATTAAAAATATGTTCAACCAATTGTAATATTTAAAAATGATTATTGTAAGAAATACCTCAGTGAGCAATGTTAACAAAAATAATAATAATAATATATATATATATATATATATATATATATATATATATATATATATATATATATTTACATCTCACATTATTTCTAATGATTACCTGTTTAAATTCAAAAGAATACACTTTCATTTAAAATTGTGCTTTGCAACAACCATCAACAAAAGCCAAGTCACTAGGAAAAGAAAGGAGTTGATCTAATGCAGGAATGCTTTACTCATGGAAAATTGTGTATAGGAGTGTTCCGTAAACTATAGGCTGCAACTGACAAGTATATGATGGATTGCAAACTAAGTTTGTCCAAGTACGATTTCTGTATCGAATAATAAACCGCCTGCTATTTAGAGTACTATTTACAACAGTGCAGCATAGGAAACAATGTAGTTGACTATTCAACGAAGTGCTTTTGTTTCTGTGGCACTAAAATGTAATAAATATTCCCTTCTCCCATCTCACAATCAGTGAAACAATGCAACAGAGAAGACTGATGACAAAGACATGTATAAGAATTGAGGAGAAAGGAGGAAATGACAGATGAGCTTGTGAGGTGAAGGGACTGTGGCGCTAGTTTGAAATGTCAAAATGAAAAAAACAGGTATGGCTCAAGGATGTGAAAATTTTGGGGGTTTTGTGAGTGGGGAGTCAATAGAGTGAGGGTATACAATATTGCCATGGCAGTGTTTTAAACTAAATGATTTTTAAGTGATCATAGTTAACTGGTTGGTCCCTCATTACATGTTTGCCTTTACGGCATACACTGAATCTAAATCTTCAACTAAGGCGCAAAGAAGACTTTGTATTAAGTTTAGCATCCTTGGTAAGGAAGAAGTTCTTCTCATCACACTATTTTAAAGTAGTCTGATGCACATCTAATTGTAGTGTAAAAGACATGTTTATTAGAACTGCAAGAACACCAGAAAATATCAAAAGAATGAGGCAAGCAGCAGATATTCAGCATGATGTTAGTCAGTAGAGTTACATTTCAAACTGGACTGTTCACTGAATTATTCAGCAAGATGTATCCTATCACCCAAATAAAGTACACCTAGTGTGTATATTTTTTAGGAATAATTTAACTTTTTTCATTTAATTGAACTATTAATTGGAAACCAGAATATTTTCAACTATTTTCAAACTCATTTAGAAAAATGTATTGTTAATAGTGGAGCTCATTTGAAAAACATCATTTTTAATGTTGTTTAAGACAAAGAAAATAAGCTGCATTAATTAATTACATTTTTAAACACTTCATTCCTTAACTGGTGTCATGAGTCAAATGACAAAGTTAAGTGATGTTTCATAATTAATAATAATAATTCTTTACATTTATATTGCGCTTTTCTCACTACTCAAAGTGCTCTCCACACAGGGAGGACCCAGGAAACGAACCCACAATCTCCTTACTGCAAAGAAGGAGCACTATCACTGTGCCACCGGTGAGTACTAAGCTTCCAACAACCATCATATTCCCAACACCCCAACAAATTATTTTTCTCGGTTTTACTAAACCATTCCCACCGGTAGTGATAAACTTCAGAAATCTATTTCTGCTTTGAATTGTAATTGTTGTTTTAGCCCCAGGTTCTCACTGTATGATGTCTGCATGTTCTCCTCATGTCTGTGTGGGTTTCTTACAGCTGCTCTGGTTTCCTCCCACAATCCAAAGACATGTAAGTTAGGTGGTTTGACGGTGCTGAATTGGCTCCGGTGTGTGTGTTTACCCTCTGATGGGCAGCCTGTCCAGGGATCATTCTTGACTTGCATTTTGGTTGCTACAGCTTGCCTATCACCCTACTCTGAATAAATAGATTTGGAATATGAAATAAATAACAGTATTGCATAAAAATATGTTAGTCTACGACTTTTCCGTTTTAGCAATATTCAAGTGTGAAATATGCTTGAAAGGAAATAAAAACATTTACTTTTTTATTTTATGGCCATTATTTTTTTCTCTTTATGACTCCATTGTCAGTATGATAATAATCCTCTTCTTGGGTCTCAGTACAGTACCGATTTTCTAATTTGGGTCCTCAGATCAAAATGTTTAAGAACTACTGGTGTATAGAATGTTCAAAAGTAATCAGGTCAAGTAACCGAATAATATTATTATTATGTACTAGCCAGCCGCATAATCACACCGCTTTTTTAATTATTTTTAAGCGCAGGGAAAAAAATGAACATTTGAAAAATCCGTAATTTAATAAACCACCAAGAAAAGTAACATTGCAACAATGCATGCTACGAACCAACATACAATTGTCTGTGAGCGAGGGACGGGGCTGGACGGGGCTCGGCTTAGTCATCTCTTAGTCATCGTTCAGTACGCACTGCCTGCTCATGTGCCCGCCCCCCAACTCCTCACCTGAGTCGCTTTCGTCTGTGTACAGTCCACATGCACCTGTGAGTCACGTTGAATGTTCATTTTCCAAACACCGCCTCAGTCGCTTTTGTCCCTGCTACAGTCCACATGCACCTCTGAGCCACGTTGACTTTTCATTGTTCTTTGCAGTTCCGGCTGCTTTTCTATATATAATCCACCAAGTCACCCGACCATGGTAGTAGAGAGGGGGGTGTGTGTACAAAGGGCAGGGACGTAAACAGTGCGAGCGTATGACCCGCACTTACTGGGAATTCCTCGTTCGTGGGAAAACAATTGCAAGCCCCGGTCTCCATCACGAATGGGTTTCAACGGCTTACCCACACCTCTCGGCGCCGGGTAGACACACGTTGATCCATTCAGTGTAGTGCGCGTGCAGTACCGGACATCCAAGGGCATCACAGACCTGTTAATGCTCAATCTCACGTGGCTGAAAGCCACTTGTCCCTCTAAGAAGTTGGACGCCGACTGCTCTTGGGTCGCGTAACTATTTAGCAGGCGGGAGTCTCGTTCGTTTTCGGAATTAACCAGACAAATCGCTCCACCAACTAAGAATGGCCATGCACCACCACCCACAGAATCGAGAAAGAGCTATCAATCTGTCAGTCCTCTCCGTGTCCGGGCCGGGTGAGGTTTCCCGTGTTGAGTCAAATTAAGCGAAAGGCTCCACACCTGGTGGTGCCCTTCCGTCAACTCCTTTAAATTTCAGCTTTGCAACCATACTCCCCCCAGAACCCAAAGACTTTGGTTACCCGGTTGATCGCCAGTCGGCATCGTTTATGGTAGGAACTACGATGGTATGTGACCGTCTTCGAACCTCAGACTTTTGTTCTTGATTAATGAAAACATTCTTGGCAAATGCTTTTGCTCTTGCTCGAATTGTTTGGCGGGCGTGGCTCTGTCGTGCGTGTGCCATGGTCGGCTGCTTAGTGAATTGTTGGTGGGTGGGGCTCTGTGAGTTGGCGGGTGTGGCTCTGTCTTGCGTGCGTCTTGCTTGCCATGGACTTAGTGAATACTTAGAGTTGCTGGGCATGGCTCTGTGAGTTGTCGTCGTATCCCATGGTCTTAGAGATGGTAGGCGTGGCTCTGTGTTGTCAGCGGGCGTGGCTCTGTGAGATGTCGTCGTATCCCATGGTCTTAGCGTTGGTGGGTGGGTCTCTGTGAGTTGGCGGGCATGGCTACGTCGTGCGTATCCCATGGTTGTCTTGCTTGTTCTGTCGGCTTAGTGAATTATATATATAGATTATTTGACTGATGCCTATATCCAAGGCAACTTACAATGAGATATGATTGGTTACATTTCTTTTTTTTTCCAACTGGAGTACAGGCAGATGAAGTGACTTGCTCATGGACACAGAGTGTCAGTAGTAGGATTTGAACCCACAACCTCAGGGCTTGATATCCTAGACCAAAGCCTTAACCACTACAACCAACCTGCTAATAATATTAGACCTTGGCAAAAAAAATACAAATATTGCATACAAAAAAGAGTTACATACTAATTCAGATACATCCAGTTAACCAATGGCACTATAACTGAGGCCCATTGTCTTACAAAATTTCTTAGTGAAAGGAAGGTAACACAGCTAGTAATGTAGAAAAGCCATAACAGTACCCAATAAGCCTAAAAAATCTGTTATGAGAAATGCCAAATAGAAAAACAATCTTCCTGCTGCCAGTTGAAAAGTCACTTCACAAGGAACACACTTAGTTAAGTGCAGCACAGTGGAGTAGTAGTTAGTGCTTCTGTTTAAAATATATGAATCCCAATCTGGTCATTAACTACATGAGTTTTCCTCCCGCATCCCAAAGACATATGCGTCATGTTAATCGAGGACTCTTTTTACACTATATGAGTGCCCTTCAATGAACTAGCGCTTGATTAATCTACTCTGGTTCTTGTTAATTTAGATGACGGATGTAAAATAAGAGGAAAACCCATTATCCAAAGAGTGAACAATAAGGTTTAAAGTGCTGGCAAATGAAATGTCTAGCTTAGTGTGCTAATAAAATAAGTAGAAATTCAATATGTGAGAAAAATCTTTCTAGCTATTCAGATTCACCACCATTTGCCTGTAATACTTATGGACACAAGACATGTTTAGCTTGTATTATGACTACTGAACTTTTACTGCGCATGTCATATGTCATATGGAATTTAAGGGCAGTTTGTTCCTGGACATTCTGGAAATGCAATGCCTCTATTTATATCCAAAGGCAGTACTAAATTGTGAACACAATCTTATTTTCTGCCAAATCTGCTTGGAAAATACTTTTACATTTTCAGCATTATTAAGGTTTTGGCTGTTATGACTGCTTCAAATTTTCTGTACATTTTTGGCTATAGAACAAGGATGTCAAGGGTGAAGAGCCTTAACTAAAATATATAATTCACACTGGCACGTCAGCACCAGCGTCTACCCTGGGGTGAGGTATCCTTGTATATGTCCAAGAAGTTATCTAAAATCCAAACGGCCTCATAACATATTTGCCCCTTTCATCACTGTACTGCCGGAAATTATTTACTAGGTTGGTCTCAGAACATCTACAATTAAGTGTGCATGCCTCATTTGTTTACAACAATACTGTATGCAATCACAGGCATTAAAATTTGATCGCTAAATCTCCAACAAACGTGATTTTTTTATAATTTAAAGCTAATGTGCTTGTGATGGCTAGACCCTTGTGCAGGACTGCTTCTTCTCAGGTGCCACTGCTGCTGAGATTAAGGACAGTCATTTGCAGCTATGAAATGGATTACAAATGTCTGTTGTTTACAACCCCAAATCAGAAAAAGTTGGGACAATATGGAAAATAACAACAACAAAAAATGCAGTGATTCTTACAGGTACTTTGACTTTTTATTTCATTGCAGACAGTATGAACCCAAGATATTTCATGTTTTATCTTGTCAACTCTATTTCATTTGTTAATATACATCCATTCCTGCATTTCAGCCCTGCAATACATTCCAAAAAAGTTGGGACAGGGGCAAATTAGGGCTAGTAATGAGGTAAAATAATTAAAAAATGATGTTATTTCCAACATGTGATGTCAACAGGTGATTGTAATCATGATTTGGTACAAAATCAGCAAAGGCTGAGTCTTTGAGTAGCTAAAATGGGCAAAGGATTTCCAGTTTGTTAAAAAATGTGTGAGACGCTTATTGAAATTTTTAATTTCACGTTAATCGAAGATTATTTTTGCACTATATGAGTGCCCTGCAATGGACTACCATTTGATTAATCTTCTCTGGTTCTTGTTAATTTAGATGATGGATGCAAAATAAGAGTGAAACCCTTTCTCAAAGAAAGATTTTAAGGGGTTTGCATATTTCTCTCTCTACAGTGCATAATATCATTAAGCAATTCAAGGAATCTGGAGGAATTTCAGTGCGTAAAGGACAAGGGCGCAACCCTAAGCTGAACACCATTGATCTCCAATCCCTCAGATGGCACAGCATCAAGAGCCGTCACTCATCAATAGCTGATATAGCCACAAGGGCAAAGGTAATTAATACTTCAGTGATGGCAGCATTAATGCAGAAAAGTACACTGAGATTTTAGAGCAACATATGCTGCCATCAAGACGGCACTTTTTCCGGGGACGTCAATGCATTATTCAACAAGACAATGCAAAACTACATTCTGCACACATTACAAGGACATGGCTGGGTACGGGTACTGAACTGGCCTGCCTGCAGTCCTGAATTGTCCCCAACAGAGAATGTGTGGAGAATTTTGAAATGAAAAATGTGACAACGACAAAACATGCAATATCTAGGGTACATACTGCCTGGAATGAAATAAAAGTCAAAGTAAATTTAAGAATTACTGCATTTTTTATTTGGATTTTCCATACCATCCAAACTTTTTCTGATATGGGGTTGTACTTGATAAGTCATTTATATATCTAAGTTGAGCAGAAATATCTAGTTAACTTCTGCTTTACTTTATCTAAGATATCTATGTAGTCTTGTTTCCATGTTAAGAAGTCACCTTAGACATGTACTAAATAAATACAGGGCGGCATGGTGGTGCAGTGGTAGCGCTGCTGCCTCGCAGTAAGGAGACCTGGGTTCTCCCCGTGTCTGCTAGGTTTCCTCCGGGTGCTCCAATTTCCTCCCACAGTCCAAAGACATACAGGTTAGGTGCATTGGCGTTCCTAAATTGTCCCTAGTGTGTGCTTGGTGTGTGTGTGTCCTGCCCAGGGATTTGTTCCTGCCTTGCACCCTGTGCTGGCTGGGATTGGCTCTAGCAGACCCCCGTGACCCTGTGTTAGGATATAGCAGGTTGGAGACTGACTGACTAAATAAATACACATTTCTTTCAGAGTAGAAGGGTGATTTTTCATATACAGTACAAGTCTGGGGAAATGTTTATAATAGTGATTGAATTTGGACTTCTTACCCCCAAACAAGTATTCTTGTCAAGAATTACAGAGAGCTGAGAATACCCTGTTATTTACACTAGACAGTAAAATCAAGTCATGCTTTTATTCATAGATTGTAAGACTGCACATATTACTACGCAGCTGCAATTTCTTACTGTTAGGATTATTGAAAACTGTTCCTCTGGTTATCTAATCTTTTTATGAATCACAGGCAGCAAGTCAAAGTTAACTCCATTCTCTAATCCCAAACACTACTACTCCCAGATTATGTTCCCTTCTCAGTGCTGTACCTGTTTTACTCAAATGCATGTGGAGTTCTACATCTTTCTCAAACATTATCTACATATGCTGATGCTGCACCCCTGGGATTATTTTAAAAATCTGATCTTTCAACCAGCAAATGTTTTCAAAGTGATAACTTCAAATTTTATTAAATGGAGATGTTTTCAATGTCAGTCTAAAGCACACTAAAGAGATGGCTCTGCATTCAGAAGGAACAGGAAAATAATATCTTTCTAAAGAATGGAACATTTGCTTCTTTAATTTTCCTGCATATATTTAGGATTCCTAATTAATGAAAAACCTATATTTTGTGAGTATGTTTTTGGTACAATTTGGAAATTACAGTGACTTCAATTTTGGTTGCTGTAGTCTTTAAATATTTTATGTATCTGTACATGTAGCATTTTCTATCATTTTGCCTGATCTGTGATTCTGGAAGCATGTGCTCAGAGGAAAACTAAACTACAACGTGTAAATAAAACAGCAGCGAGAGTTATTGCATTTTATCAAACAATTGTGGAACAAACATGTACTTTCACTTTTTGTTAGGAGGCCACGAATCTTTTTCTTCTCATGAGTGGGGGGAAGTCTGTCCAAATTGTTAATGTAAATGAAAAGTTTTTTTCAAAATTAAGATTTTGTTTTATATATAGAAACCTCTGAAAAACATGCTACAAAACAATGTGTGAGCACTACTGAAGCTTTCGATTGGGCAGATAATGATGCAAGGGCATTTAGGAGGACTGGTCAATTGAGTGAGAAACAGTTCAATTTTAAAAGTAGGACACATCACTTACTTAAATGAGAGCCAGGGAATGCTGTGCTTTCTGCACTAATATATATTGCAGCAAACCAAAACCAAGCATGTTTGTGACAAAATACATTTTATGGGCATTTAAAAGGATTAGTTTTTTGTGAAAGCTATGAAATTCTTTAAATGAGGTAAAAAAATTTTTTCGAAAAATAGCCGCTGCTTGATTTAAGCACATGCCATATTCAAGCAGTCTGCAAAATAAAAACAAGAGGCATTGGAGCTAGACACAACTTTCTAAGATTTTTTAAAATTATTTAAGCTAAAATGCAGATGTATCTCAGTTATGTTTTTTTTCTGCTCTCACTCATATATTTACAAATTATACTTTTCAAAAATTTGTAACACATGGAACTTAAAAATGAGATGTGCACAATGGAAAAATAGTTCTAATTGAACTGAAATTATTGGAACTAATTGTATTTATCATCAAAAAATTTTTAGATGTCTTTTTCTACCGAAGGTATATTCACACAGCGCAAGCACCTCTCCTTAATAAAAGATGGTAAATATTAGTGGCTACTTCTCAAGCAACACTCTCTAACTACTTGAACCATACAGAAATGTTTTATCATAAAAAATATTTACCGTATATACTCGCAGTTAAGAGTATAAGCACAAGTGGCCAAAACAAGGCTGGTCATTAAAACAGTGATGAGGTCAGTGATGTGGGAGGACCTTAGAAAAGTACTGCTGCTCCTACAGTACTACTGCTTGTTTAAGCACAATTTCCAAATTCAAAAGAATTTGGTTTATATAGCAATATTTAATCTAAAACACATGTGATTGGGATGTCGAAAGCATACAACTGGATATCTGATATATGGATTAAATAAGATGTTTCTAATGGATATTTTGGTATTGCTTGTTGTTTGTTCAGTATTGGTCCCCATTGAAGCCTATTGTGTCAGGAACTTTGTTAACTTCATTCTCCTTTTACAATATTTCTTTGCCAGATAAAATATATAATTTTTAGGTCGAGTATTTCTTTAAAGCCTTTTGTAAATGTATATATTCTCCATTGTGCATTTCTTCATTTTATTTTTGCAACAACATTCAGCATACATAATCTATGTATAGTAGATATTTTGAGAGTTGCAGACTCATCAGTTTGGGGTACAGCAACAAGCATGACTTGTTTTTTTGGCCTCAATCAATAAGGCAGAGTTCCTTCTGATACCAATGACCTCTAGGACATTTTTTTAAAAGCTTGATATAATATTAAAATACAGTCCAACTATAATGGCTCCATTTTAAATTATAGAGCAGGATAACAATACCAGCCCATACACATGCAATACTATATGGCAACCAAAAGAACCAAATATTTCAGCAATATTTTATGCCTGTCACAATTTTACTGCTCTATTCTGAGACAGATAAACACATTATAAGAGGTTAAATTACTTTTGAGAGTGTGGTGTTCATCTACTAACCAATATAGAACAACACATGCATTGAACTGAATTCTGAATCTGTTTACTTTAAAGACATTTCGTTTTGCACTAGTTACAATATATTGATTCCAGCAACATTGGTTGCTTCTTCGACACACCTCATCAAAAGCGAGGATGGTTTAAAGTACAAAGCAAAGCTATAGTCAAAACACAGATAAGCCATCAGATTTTGAATGGCCTCAACTCTGGCCCATATATGACTTGTATTAAGAGAGCATGATTAATTCCAATTTAATTCCTGCAGATGGAATTAGACCAGCTTTATGGAAACAGAATTAGAATGACAGGAAACTGAATAGATTTCATGAAATTCTGCTTCAAAGAGATGTTGTCTTGAGGTAATACATATCATAGATCAAACATTATTCATCAAATAAAAGGCAGACAAATCAAATACATTCAATCATATCATTACATGTTACGGAGGACCGATACACAACTCATTTTGATGTGATTTGTTTTTCTTTTCATCTTTAATTTCTTTACAATCATTTTCCAAAACAGTTCTATTGTTTGGAGTATGACTAAGAAATTATCCAGAACTACACACAGTTGTGCCAAACAGAGTCAATGTCCATGACTTTAAATGATTTTAGATGAGGTGTGAGACTGGTGATTTATTGTGTGATAATCTGACTTGCAGAAAAGTGACTGACATTTGGATCAATCCCTTACTTGGCACAGCATGTATCTCAATACTGTATTTTCAAGTAAATCTAATGGTATCTTGATAAATAAAGGTATCAATTTCTATCAAAAACATGAAGATTTCTTGGCGAGTCCAAAATTTTAAATGCTAGTGTACATAAAACAAATAATTAGTAAACTTGTTGAGCAATGGACTAAAGAAAACAAAAAACACAGAAATGAATATTCCATAAGACTGAATATTGAAATGTAACATAAAGCACATTCACTTACAAAAGACCCAGGATCATGTGATAGTTCAAAAACTAGTAATAAAGAGACACTTTAACTGAGAGGCATGGCCAAAGGTAAAGTGAATTTTGGAGGCACAGTAAAAAGCATATGTATATGGAGAGAGTTGCTGAAACTGTTGGATAGGGGCAGGATGACAAAGTACCAAGGAAAAGCACCATTTTTTGTGCACTATAGACAACACACACTTTTAGCAAAATTATTTTTTTTTTCTGCATGTGCTCCTTTACTGTATAAGACTTGAAACCTCCCTAATGAAAATGTTTGTTACAACCGCTAACCTTCATATATTGCACCAAAATGTTGTTGTATTTTAGGTTAACCCTGTACCTATATACAAAATAATAAATGCACAAAGTCATCTCAAACATAAACTAAATACAACAAATACAACAATACTTTTATTTCTTTTGCTTTGGATGAGCAACACATCAATTCGATGCTGTGGCCTTCTGACTCATTGCATAGGAAAGAGAAAAAGCCTGTGTTTTCAGAGACCTTTTCCTTGTAATATGCTTGCATTTGTTTCAGTCTATTCATCTGCAATGTTGCCCTTCATGCAAGATACTAACTGTTCAAGAAAATCAACTTTACATGGAGCAGGTGGGTGGAAAAGTGTGATGCAAGGATCAGTCAAGCTCAAAGAAATATCCTTACGGTTGATTAAACCTGTCTTTCTTTCATCATCTACCGAATTTCGCATCAGTTGTACAGCATATCAAAGTATTCCTTAGGGCAGTGATGTAACTGCCACAGGAAGGACTGCCACAGAGAAAATGAGCACTGGCTTGCAGAGCTTATAGTATTAAGTAAAGTTGTGATATATGAGCGATGTTGCATACCTCATTGATTTGGCAGAGTATCAGATGTGCATACAATTGCTACTGTGTGCCCTGGCAGAGGCACCAACGTTCATGCTTAGCAGCTCATACAGAAATTGCATGCAGAAACTGTAGCCTAAATGTCTAACTCAACAAATTTCCTTTTGCTGAAGAGTCAAGCATGCAGTTCGTTGTTTTTACTTTTTTTGTCAGTGGAACAAGGTATCTATGAGGAAATATTTCTTGCCTGGTACAAATAATGTTATTGTGGGTATTTGTGGATTTACACAATTCTCAAACATTGCTTGTAATCAGTTTAGCAAATGTATTTCAGGGCATCTCATTAAATGCAATACATAGAAAAATCAATGTGGGTAAATTGTTTCTTACCAGTTCAGGCTGAAGCTCTCTCATTTGCTGTAGTTCGTAGGTGTCAAAACTACTCTTAGTAGATTCATTAGTTCTTTTAAATTTTTTATTACCCATGGTCCCATGGTCCTGTTCGTTCGTTCTGTCTGTCTGTCTGTCTGTCTGTCTGTCTGTCTGTCTGTCTGTCTGTCTGTCTGTCTGTCTGTCTGTCTGTCTGTCTGTCTGTCTATCTATCTATCTATCTATCTATCTATCTATCTATCTATCTATCTATCTATCTATCTATCTATCTATCATAGCCCCTGGACAATAACATAAACTTTACTCTGTTATTTGTTCTTGAGAGTCAACTTAAAGACTGACGGGGTTATGGAATATAAAGTTTATCCAGTGCTATAAAAAACTACAGCAAACCTGTATGTCTCCAGCAGCTGAAGAGCTTATCAAAGAATTCTTCACAATAGCAGGAGTTAAAGGCTGAGTGGGACAATGTTGTGGTTCTGCTGTAGTAGATCAAAAATCTGAAAGAAGGGACCATTTCTCTATGGCACTTAAGATATGTCTGTTAATGTGGCCAGTGTTAGGTGGGACCATGCTGTAACAGCACTCTGTGTATGCTTTTGTTCTTCGTATTGAATGTTTTTTCCTTCACATTCATAGCATAGTTCTTAGTATTAAGAGATATACATGGAACTCGCTGTTATGGAGAATCGTGTACCAGACTTTACAAAGGCATGTTTGCTTCAGACTCTGTAATGTGTTTTTTATACTTAAGACGATGTGACATTTGTTCTACAGTTAATATGTTTAGACAGGAATGTAATTGTGAGAGGTGAAATTGCTACACATTTTTGCGTGGGAAACAAGACAACTGCTAATTTTTATTTTCATACTGTAGTTCCCTTTGTGCTAATTTTCACAAGGATGAGCTGACACTTTGTTGCAGGTACTAACTTTCTGATTTCAACAAGGTAGGACACCTTCACGGGATGAATCCTTTATTCTTATGCATTGCACATTCTTTCTTGTCAGAAGTACTAATTGTTCAATTCATCACCTATGATGACACCCAGCACACCTAATTCATTTCAGTTATTTTCACTGTAAATTGTATATTTTTGTAAAGAAAAAGTTTATCTACCAGAGCAGAATGTCAAACAATGATTAAGGATATTTACAGGAAAAGAATCACACAGAAAGCCTTCAGGTAGCAGCATTTACCAAGTTTGGCAGGAATGTTTATTATACCATAGACAACAAATTAGTAATGTATTGTTATAATTTGACTACTGGACCTAACACTTCATATGTTTTGACATACAGATAAAGAGATGTGCAAACTTGTCAGTTGACTGCCATTCATTTTCTTAGGTTTACCTGCTATAATTATTTGTTCTTGAAGGACTGCTGCCTCATGGATCCAATATTCTGAGTTTGAATCTCTGTCTGTGTGCGCATTTGCCAAATGTCTACTTGGGCCTTTCAGCAGGCACTTCAGTTTTCCTTTCACATCACAAAGGTGTGTGTGTTATGTTAGCTGGGTTTTCTAAACTGACCGTATGTAAAAACGTGTTTAAATGTGCAAGTATGTCCTAAAATGGACTGGTGCCCTTTGCAGCATAACCACCTGACTAGCACTTGATGTTTCATACCACCATGACCTTAAATTGCATTTAAGTAAGCTAAGGAATGGTATGTTATGTATTGATTTGGGTTTAGGTTCATCTTTACTGCCACATGTACAGTGTACAGTGAAATTCTACTGTTACCTGTCCTCATTGTTGTAATAATCAACTAGAGTAGACCAGACTTCTTTTGCCCAGCAACTCCATCTGGGTCCTTCTACGGAAAAAATATCAAACACAGATCCTGGAGGGCCACAGTGCCAGCACCAAAAAGAAAGTTAGCATTCAGAACAGTGTCAGTCTTCAATGGAGATGCAGCTTACTTATCAAGGATGGCTTTTAACTAGGAATCCAGGTGCAAAAATCCTTTCGGTCCCTATAAACTTTGTATTTTTGCTTTTATTTTTTTGCTTGTTGCCATTAAATGGAGCATCTGTCACTGACCCAGACACTTTTATTGGTGTGTATCTATTCTCATTACTATATATAGCACAAGTGTTGTATCACATGGTAACAAAAAATCTTTACAAGTAGTTAGTTGCCGATACAAATACGTTACTTCCTAGATAAAAGACTGTTCAGTGTGCTTGAAGTCTCACCCCTCTATAGCGACAGCACCAAAGAAGACACTTTTCAAATCTTTTAATTTTTAGGAACTCACAACTAGAGTCAAACAACTGAAGAAGCTTAACTCGTCAGCTGTGTCTTTAAAGGACTACAAAATTGTTCCTATTAGTTCAAGAATAAAGTGTGTTTAAAAGGATTTCACTGAGTGTTATTTGTGCAAGTCTGATAATTATATACTGTATGTAACATATATATATATACAGTATGATAGGATTAGAAGTGAAGGTCTCTGATACGGTTTGCATATTGATAGCTAGAAATCCACAAAGGATGAAAAAATGAACCATGTATCTTATATATATATAGTCACATAAAAAATTACATAGAGAGAGATTATATGCACACACTTATTATACATACACACACACACATTGTGTACTTCTGAAGGACAACAGATAGAGCCACTGGTACAGGACAGAGAATTTAAAGGCCACCTGGGAAGATGAATGCAATGGTACCTAAGGGTGCTACAGGGCACACAACCCAGTAATAAGGTACCTGATCATCTAGGAAAGGGGGAGGTGGGGCATGAGGCACAATGCCATTCTTCAAAAGTGACCTCACATCTTCCCAGTTTTGGCAGAATTAGGACAATGTAGCTTTTTAAAAGTGAGCACTATGAAGAATGGCAAGAGACCAGCTATAATGCTGAAGCTCATTAGGTAGTAGCACATAGTTCCTGAAAGTCAGGAGTGGGGTGATGTGCCCTGATAAGGTACACAGTCCATATACTGCCTCAGATCTTTTATGGCAATGGAAGGTTCACGGGGTTCAGAGACAACAAGAGCTACTTGAGGAAGCTCCATACCTTGTGTTTTATTTATAATAGGAACTGCTTTTTAAAAAATATTTGGCCTTCTTGATACTATTCTGGGTGTGGAGAGCTGTCATAAGGCAGTTATAACATGCAGACAAACAGCTAAGCTCCAAAATCCTTTCAAGTATTCCACAAGGAAAAAGAGTCGGTAGACTATTTCATGTGTTTCCACTAGGTTTACTCAAAAACTTAATCAACTCTCAAAACTATCACATTAGGGAAAACTCTTTGGAAAAGAAAAAAAGGCCAGTAATTGTTATTCAATGTCACGCCAAGGCCTTTACACAAGGCCACTGCAATTTTATGGAAACCTAGAAAATACATGCAATTCATTTTTGGCCATGTCTACATTGTTTTGTTTGTGTCTGGCCATGCTTGCCACTTTTAACTGAACACCAGTTGCACTTATGGAGGCAAGTAAATGAAATATTTTTCCTTATCTGCCCCTGTAGTTCAACCTCCTCATATTCAGTCCTGGCACGTGTGCTTTTTTCTTTACTTTTCTTACATTTTATTTTGTCACTAAAAACATTTTGCACCTATGACTTGCTTAACTGTTTTATCTGGTTATTGATATTTTGATAAAGTTTCCTTCTCTGCTGGCTGTCGGTTTCCTTTACATTGATCCACTCTTTTAACACTTTTGCAAGTTTCTCTTCTTGTCTTGGAAAAGGGCCAGTTAATGACTGACAATTCATCTGAATTACGAAGGGAAGATCTCTTCTTGTCAAAGCTTTGTAAACAGCAACAGAAGCTAAAGTATGATGCTCAGGTTATTGAGTGTTCATTTTACATTGTGCTTTTCATTGCATGAAAATAACATCTCCACTGTTTTCCAAGACAAAGTAACTTTTATACAGTATGCATTTTGCTTCCCTGAGCTGAATTTACAATCTCACACAATGGTCATTAATCATCTCCCTTAAAAAAGTGGTCATATAAATTGCTAACACTTACTTAAAGGATTAAAACTTCATAATAGTGTGGTTTGGCATGTTACGTAAAACAATCAATGTGGATCCAGAATTTTTTAATCATTTTGGACTGATCTAATTTAAGTCACCTTACACTCCAGAGCGAAATGCATGTCTAGTTATTGTATTTAAAGATCTACAAGTTGGTGTTTACATAAAGATCTATATGAGTATGACATCAATAACAAGTAAAAAACATATTTAATCTTTATCTTTCTGCATCTAAGAACAAATACAACTGGTATATATTTTCAATCCCAAAATCTAAAATCAGTAGCACATTTAACTCTGGTGAGTTGCTTATGAAACTCTTTCTTCGTTTCTTTCTGCTTGTTTACCACATTTGATTGGCAGGTTGGATGTCTAGAAGAAACAGCAGGGATAAAGAATTCCCTGAATGTTTTTGAACTCTTCTTATTTGTACAGATACTTAAAAAACCACTTACTTCTCTTATTCTGCCTAGCATTGGTCATGAAATTTTCAAACTATCACTAGCCTCCTTTACTTTTTTATTGCTTATATAAGAAGGTTTAGTGTTTCATGTAAGCAGAAAAATAAAAAATTTCAAGTCTTTTTCTAATTTACGGGACAAAACTTGCACACTCTGGCACTTCTGATAAAATGAACTGTATTCGATTGTGGGTTACGCATTTTTAGTTCTGTAGAATAATTTAATAACATTTAGACCAGCACAAGAGTCATCATCATTATCATCACCAGTTTAACAAACATTTTCTAGGTATAACTTGGTTGGCTGTTGGCCCCCAAATCTTATCTCATCCATTTTTTCTTCACAAAAACATCTTCTGCCTTTCTCTGTGCATGTGCTGAACGATAGGGTTGGACAACACCTATTACCTTCACAGCAAGTCTCTGATAATTCTTAGCCCTGTTCTCTCCAAAGTTCCACTTTCATTAGCTATATCACACTCCCACAGAACATAAAGCTCTTCACATAGCTTTCATAAAAGAATTCATTCAATGCCTGAGAAGCCCAGAATAGAAGACTACTCCCAGAATTTGACCTGTGGCAGTGGCATTTTGCTTTCAGGGCCAATGGACCACAGTCCCATCAGATGTTATGCAAGATTTGTAACAAGCTTCCCTTAGTAACCTACTGCATTGTTATAATGTTTATAACAACCTTAACATTTGTCTTCTTGAGCCATTTCTTTGCAGTTTACCATTATATGTGTTGTGTTATTTCTTGTCTAGAAAAATTAAGCTTTTTGTAGTATGCAAAATTATCTTTATACTAGTTGGGGCAAGGCTGTTTTCAGCTGATGGGACAGGTCAAATTGGCCCTGCAGTGGTCTAGGTGTGTGTCACTGCAGTGTCACCTACATATGTGTGCAATCATATAACAAGGAATTTGCAGTTCAGTGATTGGGCTTGAAAGATTCAAAATTAATAACACATCCTGGACAACGTTATGCTATATTAAGTCAGTATGTAGTTAATTTCTCTACATACTACAAACCTAAACACAAGTTTCTGCTTTACATACTAAGCATGGACTCCAACATGCAAGAATTTGTCATCCAAAACATTTCAAATGTATGATAGTAAAGTCAACTCTTCAGTTTCATATTATTATAACCAAATAAAACCGCACCAACCTAATGAATACAATATAATAAAATGTGCATTAAATAAAATGAAGTCAATAACAAAACAACAGGCTTCTGACTATTTAATGTCTTCAAGTAATACAATTCAGCTTACTATAGGATATAATTCAGTTCACTTTCTCTGAAATGTTGCACAAAAGCTTCCAGGACATTAATTATTTGTATCTAATTTGAACCAATTCTGTCACCTACAGGCCAACAATAATATTGCTCACTTGGACTGAATAAACTGTTTGGATTCTTCATTATGTTTCTTTGTCAGAGTGAACTATAGATATTCTGGAGAAGACTTAATTATAGTATTAAGATTTTGCTTTTTTACGGACTTCTTTCCCTTCTTACTTCATAGTATCTGAGAGAAAAACTACTTTTTGTTACAATGACAGGTAATAATCTATCTAAATCAAGAAAGCAGGCCAAAACACAAAGTGCAAAGAGGCTTTATAAGTTTCCTAGTAACATATAAAAAGGTTAAATTACTAAAAAATAATTGTCTGTATACTCCGCCCTGTCCAAAATAATATAAAATGCTCCCCAAAACATTACATGGAAGGAAATTAGGCCACAATGACATACAAGCAATAATACAGTAATACTTATATTGTCAGAAAAAAATTACCTTTCTATATATGTTTTCAAAATGTTAATATAAGAAAAATCTCCAAACTCTTTTGTTTAATAATTAATAAGGAAGCACACAGCATGCAGTGTTTTCATTCACAGAGTATATCTTTATCAGATTGTGGACACAGTCTTCAGCCAAGACATGAGAAAAACTCTAATTTTCATGTGAAGGAGAATACCAGGAATTAAAACTACCTACCACTCCTCCTTCCTTTTTCTCAGTCTCTGTCTCTATCTAGGTCCCAAAACTGACCTATCGCTTCTTCCTGCCAACTGAAGAGTTGCCACCAACTTTTCCTCCCAACTCATATTTCCCTGAAGCATGGGCAACAGGGAGTTTTAAACCCCATCCCAAGGTCACTTCCAATTTGGCATATGAATTAGCTGCCTAATTGTTCCAGGGACCCCAGGCTTCAACTCTCTATCATGTCCCCTTGTGTTCCAGTGCCCCTTAACCTCCTATTAACATGAAATAGGCTGAAACCCATGTCATTTACTCTGCTGTGGGTAATACCAGAGAACTAGTATAACCCCTTGCCTATTCTTTTGGAATTGTCCCCCCAGGTATTTCCTCCTTGGCCGTTTCCTGTCACTTAAGGTGGATCACTGTGTTTTGTTTACTGAGATCATTTGGGCCTGGCAGTTAATGGACTGAGATTGGTGTACTGAGAGGTCCAACATGGTTTATGCCTTTCACTAATTTTTTTCATTCAAACTTTGGTTTTATAATGTATGCCTTATTTATTATTTCCTGCTTATGTTTCACAGATGTTTACATGGTGTGGCCAAGGTATGGTTGGCAGCTTTTTAATAAGTCTTAGGCCACAGCACCACTACTCAAGTGCCACCAGTGCTGGGCATTTCTTTGTAACCACAGTTCAGGTGTACTTCCAGAAGCATAACGGATAAAATCTGGCAGGCCAATAAAGCATACCTTAATCTCCTAGTGTTGAAAAAAAATGTAATAGTATAGTATGTAAGTAAATACTTATTATTTCTTAAAAATTTGCTCAGCACTTTAATTAAGCAAGACCGTGTGACTTAAGAAATACTGTTCCTTTGCCAGTGCATCTGTTGTAACTGGAAAGGGAGAATAGGTCAAGTATAAATTTAACTTAATTTCTTTTTCATTTTTTTTGTTCATTTGTATCTACATGTGTATTTTTGATGTAAAATGTAGGCTGACAGCTTAACAATGCATGCAAGAAAGTAAAACAAACACTGTTGCGTCTCAAAACAATTACTTAGTATGGCATATTAAAACATGTAAGAACTATCACATGTCTGTGCATATACAGCATACAAGAAAAGAGTACAATTAAATAGAAAACAATTAGTCAAACCCAAAGTATGAAGATTATTTACTTTGATTTGTTCAATAATTTCAGCTTTATTGTATTAATAAAGGATTACACAGTTACATACAGTAGCTTCAGGAGATTGGGTTGAAACCCTAGCATGAACACTTTCTGTGTGCAGGTTTTTTAAACTACTCCTATGTTTGTGTAGATTTTTCTGCAACTAGTCCAATTTCCTCCAAATTCTCAACAGATTGATTGTCAGCTCTAAATTGTCTCAATATAAGTGATTAAGGATGTGCGAGTTAGTGTACCATGCAAATGACCCTATCCCTGTCCAGAGGCGACATCTGCCTTAACTGTGATATTACATGCATAGGGAGTGCGTTTACTGCATCCCATAAAACTGGGTTAAGCTTCTTCAGGAAATGGACTGATTTAATACTAATATTAGAGAAAAATAAGTTTCTTACCTGAGTCCAAGTGTATGAGACTGTTCAAAGTTAAACAGGGAATGCATTTTGGCTTCTGAATTCATTACTATTAATCTGTCAATAACATCCTTTAAGAGATAAACATAGATAAAGAAAATAATTTTAACCACATTATGTTCAACAAATACTATTCATATTAAGACCATGGACATAGATTTACTGAAAAATTAGCACACTATGGAACTTCTAGTGCTTGTGACTAAGTAGCATGAAATTAGTAAGATCATGATTTGGTCATTCTTTTGCTTGTGGTGTTGTGTTTAGCATTGCTGCCAGAGTCTGAACTGCCTGCATTGGTTTTTGCCCTATAGGTCCAATTTTTCTAACATAGCAAAATGTGCTTTTTTAAGCTTGTAGTGTATCACATGAGATATGTTTTATTTTAACATGTTCTGTGTGGGAGTCAAATTATTTTTCATTAGACTGTTGTACTTAAATGTACAGTAGGTAATTTAATTGATTGGGTTGTTCTGTTCTATGTATAATGCAAGAAGCAAGGATGTCCTCTTTTGTTAGCTACACTGCATGATGGCGCAGTGGTAGCGCTGCTGCCTTGCACTTAGGAGACCTGGGTTTGTCCTTCCTGCGTGGAGTTTGCATGTTCTCCCCGTGTCTGTGTGGGTTTCCTCAGGGTATTCCGGTTTTCTCCCACAGTAAAAAGACATGCAGGTTAGGTGCATTGGCGATCCTAAATTGTCCCTAGTGTGTGCTTGGTGTGTGAGTGTGTGTGTGTGGGTCCTGCGGTGGGCTGGCGCCCTGCCCGGGGTTTGTTTCCTGCCTTGCACTCTGTGTTGGCTGGGATTGGCTCCAGCAGACCCGTGACCCTGTAGTTAGGATATAGCGGGTTAGATAATGGATGGATTGATGGAGGAATGATTTGTAATGACATGTTAATGATCACAAAAATACACCCATTTTTTAAATATTTTAATGCATATGGGCCTTTATACCAGGGATGGATAAAAATCAAAGAATATTCATTTCTAAAGTAGAAAGCAAAACTGAAAAATCAAGTAACACTTTTGCATTTATAAAATCAATATATTAAAACACAAAAACAACACTTTAAAATCTGCAATATTAGTTTTAACATATGAAAGTAGTATGCAAGTACACTTACGATAATAGAAGTAGGCATCTCTCGCAGTGGGTATTCTGGCTTGTTAGGAAGTGGTTGTTTACCAATTAGCTCATACACAGCATGGTATGATGATAAAAGATTCACTAGAGCAAGGAAAGACTATGGAGGAAAGTAATGTCATGAAAATCAATGTAAACAGTAATCTAAATGTGAAAAATACATGTCACACGTCTAGTGAGTCTCACACTAAATTCATTAAAATGCTCTCAGCAAAGTACAAACAAGATTTTAACTGAAAATGAGATCAAAATAAGCAGGCGTGTAAAATGTTAGCTACTACATCTTGTGGTTGGTTGCTATCATACTTTTAAGTTTCCTGACCTTAGGATCCAAACTTTATTTTCGTTTCTGGCACTGATTTTGCTTCCATGCAAACTGGATTGGGATAGCAGATTTACAAAAACAGATGGATGTATGGGTTGTTGTTATTATTACTTGGAGCAAAAGGCAAAAAATGCTTAAAAGCAGGAAAATAAATAAATTATATCTTAATGAGAAGGTAATTGGCATTTTATTTATAATAAACCACAAATAATTTAAACATTGTAATTTAAAAAGTGATTGACTGCTGAAGGGCCATCACACTCTTTAAAACATCACAGTTGATGACATTCAGTGCAAATGGACAGGCTGTAATTTAACTTTAAACAGTGCTAACATTGCAGATCATGAGAATGGATATGCAACTTTCTATAGTGAACAAATACATGACGTTAGTTACATGCATTTCACCTTAATTTTTAAAATTAAAGTTTGTGAGGACTTGTATTAACATCTTAAACTGTCCTATATAGTGAAATATATTAGACTATAATAGTGATTTTTTCTGTACAGTATCTACAGCTGGAAGTAAGTCAGATCCCAAGATTATTTTAACAACAGATTTAGTATTGCCTGGTTGTATGACCACCACTCAGAATTCTTTTTACGGTGCTGTGCTAAATTTTGAAAATTTGCTCTTAAATCGTTTCACTTTTCCTCTTGTGCTTCAGAAAGTGAAAGCATTTCTATATAACAGTAGTATAATATTTTAATAATATCAACCATACTGTATCTCCAAAGATATACCAGTTAGGTTATTTGGCAAATCTAAAATTAGCCTTGTGTGAGGATGTTAGGATATTATTGTAAGTGAGTCGGGCAAGCAAATGGCATCCTGACCAATGTTTTTATCCTACCTTTTGCCCTTTGTTGCCAGGATAGGCTATACCCCCTACCACAATCCTGAATTAGAGTAAGCAGGTTTGAGAAGGTTATGTTATGATAAACTATACTGAAGTCACTGACACCAAAATTGGTTCCTGCCTTTTGCTGTCAAGACAGATTCCACATCCTTATGACCCAATATGAGTGATGAATGGATGGGTAACTTATTGATATTAATATTAAAATATATTAATATATTCAAGTTATTGTCTTTAGTTAAATACTTTTTTTTTGAAGATGCTTGATGCATTACTTGAGGTAGAATGAAGGGTCGTACCTTATGAAGTAATCGTTTGTTTGCTCATATACTTCTATCTTATGGTTTGCCATTTGCTTCCACAGTTTGTTAAACTGTTTATCATGCTGTTTTATAGTTGCTATAAAATATCACAGTTTTGCTTTAGTTATCAAACAGAGATATATTTTTTGCTCCAGTATCACACTGAGAACTACCTAGAGTCTACTCAGTTTACTTTAACCTGCTGCTCCTATCTTACATGATTTTTCTCCAAGGATATGTGTTTTCACAACATACTTACCATGGCAGCTGGCTGAATTCCATTGCTTGTGTCATGTGTTTCAAAATGTATTTTACTAATAAAATAATTACCTAAATAAACCAGCAATAAATGCCTTTTGTTCATATTTCAGACAGATTTAGCATGTTATAATTTTCATAACACATATCAGCAAATGTGCCACTTTACTCATGGCAAAAAATCCTGAACAGAAATTAGGGCTAAGATTTGCTTCCAGAAAAAAAATATATATAAAAATATCCATATTTTTTCCATTGCACTTAATATACAGTTTTTAACTTTATTCTTTTAATGTCCTTATTAGAATTTCTCCATAAGAGTGGCCAATTAAGGCTGAACATGAAGCTGGGACCAGATGAGAAGGGTCAGCTGGAGTGTCTCTGAGCGAGAGGAAGATAAATGCAGAATTTAGAGAAAGACTGGATTAGAGGTGACCAGTGTTGTGCTGAGGAGAAACAGACTAAGGTGGTTTAGACATTAGAAGAAAAGGCAGGGGTGGATAATGGGGTGAAGAAATGCATCCAGAGGGGTAGAAGGTAAAGAGCCAGAGGGAAGCCAAGTATGAAGATGTAGTTGGAGGTGGTATCATGCATTTTTAACTGTGGATAGGCCTGAGAGATTTCACAAACAAAAATTACTTTACTTAGTGAGAAAGATATATAATTTGTAAAATATTTGGAACCTATAGTGGACATACAAGGCAAGAAAAAATGTTACGCCCTGTTTCTACCATCTACCATGCATGTTGCATCCATTACCATGTTAATAACTGGAACCATTTTCCAACATTAATGGATACTGTGCACTCATATGACACAGAAAGTGCTGAGAAATATATAGTTTATAAAGCTCTTCCAATACAAAACTTTGTTTAATAGAATTTCGAGAACAGTCAAATGTGTTATTGTCTATATTTTGATCCTTTCTGTTTTGTTTTTGACTCTGTTCTTAATAGTTATTCATTTAACGTGTTTTGGGATTTGAGTACCTTTTGCAAAAAAAGTTAAAAAACCTATATATTTCTGCCAATATTTTTATTTATGTTTATTATTTGTTTGATATATTCCCTGATAATTTTATTTTTGTATTATTTTGTTTACCTTGTGGTTAGTCATGTTCTACTATGTTCCTTGTATTTTGTGGGTGGAACCCGAATGGGTGGGACCACCATTTCAATCACTACTAGGAACCACCCCCCAGACCATAAAAAGCAGGCTCAGAAGTGAGTTTCTTGTGGTTCATTGAGTGTATTTAATGAGCTTGTGAATGTTGCTGCTTTCTTCATCCATCCATCCATCCATCCTCTTCCGCTTATCCGAGGTTGGGTCACGGGGGCAGCAGCTTGAGCAGAGATGCCCAGACTTCCCTCTCCCCGGCCACTTCTTCTAGCTCTTCCAGGAGAATCCCGAGGCGTTCCCAGGCCAGCCGGGAGACATAGTCCCTCTAGCGTGTCCTGGGTCTTCCCCTGGTCCTCCTCCCGGTTGGACGTGCCCGGAACACCTCACCAGGGAGGCATCCAGGAGGCATCCTGATCAGATGCCCGAGCCACCTCATCTGACTCCTCTCGATGTGGAGGAGCAGCGGCTCTACTCTGAGCCCCTCCCGGATGACAGAGCTTCTCACCCTATCTTTAAGGGAGAGCCCAGACACCCTGGGAGGAAACTTATTTCAGCCGCTTGTATTCGCGATCTCGTTCTTTCGGTCACTACCCATAGCTCATGACCATTGGTGAGGGTAGGAACATAGATCGACTGGTAAATTGAAGAGCTTTGCCTTACGGCTCAGCTCCTTTTTCACCTCGACAGACCGATGCAGAGCCCGTATCACTGCGGACGCCGCACCGATCCGCCTGTCGATCTCACGCTCCATTCTTCCCTCACTCGTGAACAAGACCCCGAGATACTTGAACTCCTCCACTTGAGGCAGGATCTCGTTCCCAACCCTGAGAGGGCACTCCACCCTTTTCCAGCTTAGGACCATGGTCTCGGATTTGGAGGTGCTGATTCCCATCCCAGCCACTTCACACTCAGCTGCGAACCAATCCAGAGAGTGCTGAAGATCACGGCCTGATGAAGCAAACAGGACAACATCATCTGCAAAAAGCACTGACCCAATCCTGAGTCCACCAAACCGGACCCCCTCAACACCCTGGCTGCACCTAGAAATTCTGTCCATAAAAGTTATGAATAGAATCGGTGACAAAGGGTAGCCCTGGTGGACTCCAACTCTCACTGGAAACGGGTTCAACTTATTGCCGGCAATGCGGACCAAGCTCTGACACCGGTTGTACAGGGACCGAACAGCCCTTATTAGGGGGTCCGGTACCCCATACTCCCGGAGCACCCCCCACAGGATTCCCCGAGGGATACGGTCAAACGCCTTTTCCAAGTCCACAAAACACATGTAGACTGGTTGGGCAAACTCCCATGCACCCTCCAGGACCCTGCCAAGGGTGTAGAGCTGGTCCACTGTTCCGCGACCTGGACGAAAACCACACTGTTCCTCCTGAATCCGAGGTTCAACTATCCGACGGACCCTCCTCTCCAGAACCCCCAAACAGACTTTTCCAGGGAGGCTGAGGAGTGTGATCCCTCTGTAGTTGGAACACACCCTCCGGTCCCCCTTCTTAAAGAGGGGGACCACCACCCCGGTCTGCCAATCCAGAGGCATTGTCCCTGATGTCCATGCGATGTTGCAGAGACGTGTCAACCAAGACAGCCCTACAATATCCAGAGCCTTGAGGAACTCCGGGCGTATCTCATCCACTCCAGGGGGCCCTGCCACCAAGGAGTTTTCTGACCACCTCGGTGACCTCAGTCCCAGAGATTGGGGAGCCCACCTCCGAGTTCCCAGGCTCTGCTTCCTCATTGGAAGGCATGTTAGTGGAATTGAGGAGGTCTTCGAAGTACTCCCCCCCCCCACACCGACCCACAACGTCCCGAGTCAAGGTCAGCAGCGCACCATCCCCACCATATACAGTTTTGACACTGCACTGCTTCCCCCTCCTGAGACGCCGGACGGTGGACCAAAATGTCCTCGAAGCCATCCGAAAGTTGTTCTCCATGGCCTCCCCAAACTCCTCCCATGCCCGAGTTTTTGCCTCAGCAACCACCGAAGCCACATTCCGCTTGGCCTGCCGGTACCTATTAGCTGCCTCCAGAGTCCCACAGGACATAAGGGACCGGTAGGACTCCTTCTTCAGCTTGACGGCATCCCTCACCGCCGGTGTCCACCAATGGGTTCGGGGATTGCCGCCATGACAGGTACCGACCACCTTACGGCCACAGCTCTGGTCAGCCGCCTCAACAATAGAGGCACGGAACATGACCCATTCGGACTCAATGTCCCCCACCTCCCTCGGGACATGGTCGAAGTTCTGCTGGAGGTGGGAGTTGAAGCTACTTCTGACAGGGGGCTCTGCCAGACGTTCCCAGCAGACCCTCACAACACGTTTGGGCCTACCAGGCCTGGCCGGCATCCTCCCCCACCATCGAAGCCAACTCACCACCAGGTGGTGATCAGTTGACAGCTCCGTCCCTCTCTTCACCCAAGTGTCCAAGACATGTGGCCGCAAGTCCGACGACACGACCACAAAGTCGATCTTTGAACTGAGGCCTAGGGTGTCCTGGTGCCAAGTGCACAAATGAACACCCCTATGCTTGAACATGGTGTTTGTTATGGACAATCTGTGACGAGCACAGAGGCCTGAAGCCTCCCATTTGCTTAGGGTCAGGCTTGCTTTGACGCAAAACCAGTTTTGGGAAGGCCAGTCAGGATTCTGGCCTGTTTAACATGGTTATTTTTAATGGCCTCGGCTGTTCCTGCTATTTTGATGTCAGGATTATAACAATATTCATTCAGCAGTAAATTAAATTACCTAATGGAGAAACAATACTGCTTAATTAATGTGCATGGTGTACATAATTAAGTCAATGTATCTGATAAATTGTCTTCATCTGAAAATAGATATTATTATTTTCCTAAAAGCAGTTTAGGAATAATTACTACCTTTTGGCAGCTTCTGTCTATTGGGTCCATAGGAGTTGATTTAGGATAGGCAATCCTTACATCATCTCTTCCACATTCAAGAACAGACCATAATTCCAACACTATGGCTTTAACAAAACCTAAGGGGATAAACAGAATAAATTAATGGAAATTAAATTAAAAATGTACATATAAAGAGAATACGAGTGTATTCTTTACTTTATAGATACACTGTTATCGTCTTAATTATAATTAAAAACTGGAATAATTTTATTAAAGCCAATTCTGACAATTATATCAATGATGTAGGAAGCTCTTCTGCTTATACAGTAAAACTGTGAAGCAGGTACGCATTATTATCTTTTGTAAAGACACAACAAAGCAAAAAAAGAAACTATTTAACTAGAGTGTTAGCCTCCAAAACCTATGGAAATCTATAATGTGTATGTCCAAATCATTAAGAAATATTTAAAAATATCTCTAAATTAATTATCATTTTAAAAATTTTGAAAATATCTCTAAATGATCTGTATGTATGTTAAAAGCATTTCTAGATATCTTTAAATTATTTAAATTGTTGGCATATACACAAGAAAATCAAATCTATAATGCATTTCATTTTAATGTTAATTGATTTTCATAAACTATATCTTTAAATCATTTATAAATATATCTTTATATAATTATTTGATAATCTTCGATAATATAATGTTTTTCTATGTGTCTAGTTCTTTCTATAATATTAAAGTATGTACAGTATATTCACAGCCTAGTAGCAGAATTGAAAATTATGCAGTGATATTCCTCCATCTGCTTAAGTCTCTGGACATTTTACATCTATTTTTTATAAGATAGATTGGTTTATGTTAACCAGAATTCACCATAAAATATAATATTTTATGCAGAATATAACTCTAAATAATATTAAAACTTCTGCTAATGTTACATGACATAACCACTTATTGTGGTTATTATTTACTAGCCACAGTACCTGTTAAAGAGAGGTAACTGAATAATTTAAAAATATTTGCCACTTCTTACTCTTTGTGTTAGAAACCTTGGTGTCATTTTTGACTCAGATTTCAGATTTTATAAACAAGTAAATGTGGTGGTTAAAGCAGCATTTTCCATCTTAGGGCTGTTACTTGCTTCTACGTTTTAATGATTTACAAAAGATTATTCATGCTTTTGTTTCATCCTGTTCAGACTACTGTAATTTCCTTTACATTACGGTTTTCCACTCATCACTGTATCACCTACTTTTAATTCAAAATGTTGCTGGTTGAGTTTTGACTAATCTTTTTATTGGTTCTCTGTGAGGTACAGGGTGTATTTTAAAAATGTTTATTTGTGTTCAAAACTTTACATGGGACAGCTCCAGCTCAACTTGCTGATCTCCTCTTTCCTTACTCATCTTCCGTGAACATAACTGAAGCTTAGATATGATGGTGATTTTGCTAAAGTGTGTCCCAGACTCTGGAATAGCCTGCACCTAACAATAAGATCAACCTAATTTTTGGCAGTTTTAAACCATCGTTAAAATCTTGTTTTTATTTACTTGCCTTTAGGCCACATTGATTGATAAGTTTTTATTTTGAAGTTTTATCTATGTTGTTTTATTCCGTAATTGTATACTTAGCAGGTATCTTTCTTGGTTACGTGTTATTGTTTATATCCAATTTATATTTTTTTTTCTCTAACATATCATGTTTTATGTGTTGGTTTTAATCTGTTGTTGCTAAATATGCTATATAAATGTGCTATATCTTGACTTATTTTAAATATACAGGCTACAATTTTAGTTTCAAGAACTGAAAGGCATTATGGTGTGTTAATTTCTGAGACCAGACCAGTCCATCACAGGGCACATTTACGCACACATCCATAGTCCACACTCGCTCATGTGGGCCCAATCCAAAGTTGCAAATTAACCTAATATACACGTCCTGGGTATGTGGAAGGAAAACCAGAGTGTCCAGAGGAATAATCCATACAGACACAATCTATGGTACATATATCTTAAGCACATTCATTTTCAACTACATACTGTAAAATTAAGATAAAATAAGCCAAGGTATTATCTTTGAAAATAAATAACAACATTACACAGCTGTATCAACACTGCTTGAAAAATGTTATTTTTACTTTAAAGTGAGTACTGTTGGCTCAAATATTATTATTACTGTCACATAATGCTTCAAAAGAATAATACAAAAATACTGAAAGCATGGCTTAATTTTTTAAAGTTCTCAATAAGAAATGTTTTAAGAGAGATTAATGGAAGAGTTACAATGTTAAATAAATTGCATTGTATACAGCATTAAAAAGGAGGAGCAGGTTGGAAGCATGCTCTGATTATAGTGCGTTGCCACACCCACCACATGACGAACCACCTGGATTGGGACCCTAGTGCTGTGGGTGACACCTCAGCATCACACTGGAACAACGTGAGGGTTTTTATGGTGGCCGGAGTGCCAATCCTGTCACCATCCCCTAAGTTTTCCCTGCAGGTTGGAGGGCCTACTTGCAGGGCTGTTTACAGATTAACGTCATACCCAGGACAAAGCAATTGCAGGTTAAGGTTTTTGCTCAAGAATTAAAAAAAAAAAAAAAAACTTTTATATTTTTATGGTGAACACCATAACAAAGCATTTTCACCATAAAAATACTTAGTATATCTACATGTTTTTTATTTACCCTAAGTTCTTGTCTATAAGCCGGACTCATGTATTAGCCGGAGACCAAAAATCATACGAATTTTTAAAATAAAATCGTATCATAGATAAGCCGGACTCATGGATAAGCCGAACGTACTATAACCTATAACTAATAGAAGGGAGGGAGGTCAGTGGTCTCACTCGCGCCCATTTAATTTCTTTAAGGGGGGAGAGAGTGTGAGATATTGCCGTCTCTCTCACTCCCCGCATGGCGCGGTTGGAGCGGCCGGAGCGCGTTCTTTCTGCTCTGGGCGTCGCCGAGTCAACACGAGCGCGTAGCGGTCATTTAAATTGTGATTTTATATGTAAGCATATTTAAATATATATCGCGGATTTCTGCGGACAATGGGTCTTTTAATTTCTGGTACATGCTTCCTCAGTTGGTTTGCCCAGTTGATTTCATACAAGGGACGCTATTGGCAGATGGCTGAGAAGCTACCCGGCTTACTGTTCTCTCTCTCTTGCGCTGACTATCTGTGATCCTGACGTATGGGGATTGAGCAGGGGGGCTGTTTGCACACCTAGACGATACGGACGCTCGTCTAAAAATGCTGAAAGATTATCTTCACGTTGCTATCTTTTGTAAAGCTGATTCCTGAAAAGACATGCTGCACAGTGCTTCGCATACTTAAAAGCTCGAAGGGCACGTATTGATTTTTGACTGAAAAACAAACTCTCCCTCTCTCTCTCTTTGTCTGCTCCTGACGGAGGGGGTGTGAGCTGCCGCCTTCAACAGCTTTGTGCCGCGGTGCTTCGCATACTTAAAAGCCAAACAGACATATTGATTTGTTTGCTTCACTGCTTTGAAGAGGAAGATATGTTTGCATTCTTTTAATTGTGAGACGGAACTGTCATCTCTGTCTTGTCATGGAGCACAGTTTAAACTTTTGAAAAAGAGACAAATGTTTGTTTGCAGTGTTTGAATAACGTTCCTGTCTCTCTACAACCTCCTGTGTTTCTGCGCAAATCTGTGACCCAAGCATGACAATATAAAAATAACCATATAAACATATGGTTTCTACTTCGCGGATTTTCTTATTTCGCGGGTGGCTCTGGAACGCAACCCCCGCGATGGATGTATAAGCCGGACTTATGTATAAGCCGATATTCTATTTTTTCATTTTCACAACTTTTTTCCTTAGATAAGCCGCGGCTTATTGACAAGAACTTAGGGTATTTATATATTTGTTTATTTGCAGAAAAGGCAAGTTATGTGGCCTGAGCTCGGCCACACAGTAGGTCAGAGGCAAGAATTGATCTTTGACTTTAAAGGCTAACTCCTTAGGCACTATGACATGCTGTATACCATAAAAAAACACATTTACTATAACTTAAAAAGAAAAATATTTAATCAATACAGTATTAAAAATATATACCTGAACTCTGGAGTGCCACAACGCCAGGTGCAATTGCAGCCACTTGTGTTACCATTACACCATATCCAAACTTTTCACATCTACTCACCTAACAAAAAAAAAAAAAATCATTATTTTTATTATTATTGTCAATCTGCTTCTTATTGTCAGGGTTACTAAAATTAATTTACATTAGATATTTTGAGCTATTAAGTTACATCTTACTTTGTTTTCACTGTAGAATTCATACTGAGTAGAACTATAGCCACTTACAATGTACAAAATACAGTGTCCTACAACAGTATTCAGACTCTTGACCAGTTCCATAATTTTACTGACTAACAAATCCTAAACCAAACTTTTGTTCACTGTGATTTAATTTCAAAGAATTGACACTCAGAATTATTTTAATGTGATGTTTTTTATATTAAGAAAAAAGGAAATATCCTCTAACTTCATTGTGATAAGTCTGTACAGGCTCTGCATTGATTCTGACCAGGTTTTCCAGGCAGTTTTAATCCAGGTTGTTTAGGTTATTCACCACAATTTTTAAAACAGTGCCACAGATTCTCTGTCAGATTGAGATCACAAAATACAAGTAACCATTATAGGACATTCACCTTTTAGAACTTGAGCCAGTCCAAGGTTACTTTGGCCTTATGTTTGGGATCGTTGTCCTGCTGAAAGATGAATTTCTTCCTAAGCTTCTATTTCTTAACAAACTGAAACAGCTTTTCCATTCCTTTTCCCGTTTTAACCAATTGCCAAGTTATTGTGAATGAAAATGAATCGCATTGCATAATGCTACCACCACCATACTTGACTATGGATATTTCTGAGGAACTGGCAGGAATACATTTGTGCCATTAAAGAATAGCCAAACATCTGACCACACAACCTTATCACACAAAACAGGTGGGTCACTCTCATGGTTTTTGTCATACTCTAAAAATGCTTTTACTTGTGTCTTTTTGTATAATGAGTTATTAAATACTACTCTCCCATACATGCCAGTGCTACTCAGAGCACTTCATATAGTTGACCGGTGCATGATTTACCACAGTCTCAGTTAATAAACCCTATAGCCATCTCAAAAAACTTTTAGCATCTGTAAGACTCCTCTCACAAGTCTCCTTTTTCGCACAGTTTTGACAATGACCATTAATAGACAGCATCTGGGTGATTTGATTTAGTTAGGGTCACCAAAAAAAAAAAAACCCTATCTCGGCCTTGTATAAGTGAGTGTGGTGTGCAATGGTCGGCCATTTCCCATAGAGCTGGTTTCTGTCATATATCTCACATTGCTAGGAAAGGTCCTGGCTCTCTATAATGCACTAAGATTTAGTATTTTCAAAAAATACATTGATGGAATAGTTGGATGGTTAAATTAATCCGTTCTATTTTGAGAAGTTCTGTAGTATAAGTAATACTTCTTACCTACAATGGACTGCCAGTAAATAAATATATTTTCTACTACTGAGAATATTGGAATTAAATGTACAGCAGTCAAGAGAAAAACTTACTTATGGGCAGCAAAGAAAATGTTTTAAAATCAGCACAACTGCTTCTAGGAATTTCTTTTAAGCTGTCAGAAAGTGCTGTTGTTAGGCAAGCGCTCTTTTTTTATTTTCTTTGATTGTAGCAGTTAGGGATGTAAGGAAATGGGAATGAAATTTTAACTTTAAAGTTTTGATGGATTTGCATTATTTTAGGCATCCAGCAAGATAATGTGAGAATCTCTAGAGTAAATCTGGGGTATACATTGGTCTGAATATTATCCCTGAAGGTGTAAGGCAGGTACATCCTAAAAAAGGATAGTTTTATAGAAGCAAAAAAGTTTAGTAACTAAAACCAAAATTTAGGAGTCAATAAGAAAGTCAAAAAGTTCAAAATATCAAAGTATCAAAAGAAGCAAGAGAAATGCATTAACCCAATGCTAACATGAAGACACTACTGTGCTTCTATGTTTTAGAGGCAGGAGAAGATGATACACCATGTGACACCCCCCAGATCACTTGACTGAAAACAACAATAGCAACGATAGAACAATATGGTCGCACCCATTCAAAAATGTATAAATGTTGGTGTAATGAACAAAATTCAAAATTCAATTAAGAAACCACACAAAAAAAAAGATCAGATTCAGCTACCAAGAGCAGAAGAAAATCATGGCATTGGATGGATCAGCTGATGAACAACTCTTATTACAATCCAGAACATCCCACAACTTAACTGATAGTGACCACATTTCATTCATAGAAATAAGTGGTTGATATGCAGTTTCTGTTTTTGCAACCATAAAAGTTGCCCACTTAAAAAAATCATTTAGATAAAAGATGTAGAAAATTGAAAGGTCTACGATTTTTGTTTAAAGCATTTTTTTCATATTACATGTTTCTGGATTGCTGTCATTTTAAGCATAATGTAGATAGGTGCTTTGCCATCTGTGGGACTGTGACTTCATGTGTGTACTCCCAAGAAGTAGACCTCAGAGCCTTGATCTGATTATGTATTGAATACTGATCACTGAAAAATGATGCATTATTCAAATCACGACTGGTTTAGACTTCATTGAAAAACGTGCTAATTTTTTGTAAACAATCTTTACCTGTTACTGAGTGTACTGAATTTCCATAGTAATATGGAAATACTAGTATTTCACTATGGTATTTGAAGCTGCTAATCTTTATTGCACGTAAAAGAGAAAAGAATGTTTCTCTATCTTAATACAGAATGTATTTTTGCTTTGTGCCCTCCCCCACCATAACCTATCATCTATAGTGGAGGAACAAAAGCTTTAGATTTGTCAAATTTCAATCTCGACATTTTAGGGTCCCCTGATACCAAAAACATTGATATCTCAATGATGGTTGTGTCTGTGCGTCACAGTTTGTTGAGGACGGTCTAGAGTTAAAACGGCTGGATGGAAAAATATCAAACTTGAAACTTAAGCCTGTTATGAGATGACAATGTTCTGATTAGTTTTTGTGCCAAATTGTGTAGGAGAAAAAGGCACTCTAGAGGAGCCCCCAAATACCATAATTCTGCAACTAATTATGAATTCTTCTTGTCAATTGCTATCGTAATAACCTATTTTATGATTAGAAAGATCAGCATCAATGCAGTAAATAATTCCTGAAATGTTATAGAATAGTTCGAGTAGCTTAGATCCTAGGGTGCAAAGCCTACTGATGCTCATGTCCGAATTTTTGTTAATATTCCCATCAAATGGTGAAGTATTTAGTAGAAGCAGGATGGCATTTACTTTTCATGGCAAAGCTCCCTCTGGTGGCATTTAAAGATTTACTAACATCTAGTAGGGTAGACTTACTTCTATGAGATCTTAAAATGAACAACTTCTAATTCTTTCCCCAAAAATAAAAACATTATGAAAAATATATTAAAAAAGGAACAAAAGGAAAACTAATTTCAGATTTTCAGATTTAGATTTGGCTTTACACAGGAGTATTTTGAAGGAATGAAAGCATTTGTATTTGTCAGCTAGGATGGAATAATGATATCTGGTTCTTCAGCTCTCATAAAATCTTTCAAAACATTTGAGATCAAGTAAGCAGTTTTAAACCTTCAAGCTCACCGCAATAGCCTGTTCATTACAAAAACAGACGTAATGAATTATAAGCAGTGTTGGGGAAAGTTACATTAGTGATTACTTACAAAAAAAAGTAACTTATTTTATATTACTTATTATAAAATTCAGTGTGTTACAGTGTGTTATTCCTGTATTATCTTTTCTTGTTTTGAATGAAAAATTGCACATTTTACTGGCCAGAATTTGTTATTAAATCCTAAGCTTAATTAAAATCATTTCATAAATTTATATTCTTGGAAACATTTGATTCCTCATGCAATCAAAATATATTCTTTAAGGTCAACTTATATCTCTAAATTGCCTTTCTTGGGGGAGTGTGTCAGTATGCTGACCTTACAATGGCCCAGAACCTCATCTATTTCAGATTTTCCTGGCTGACTCATTACAGCTCCATGTGACACTGAACCAAACAAGCACATAATGAAACTAGATGGATGGAGTGTAGTGCAGACTTCATTGAGGTAGCTGGTGCTTTTGTGTCAACCCCTAGGGACATTGCTTCACTTCCTGGGCCAGTCAACGTCTCTGGTTTCTTCCCACATATCAGGGCTGTGTAAGTTATTGATAGTGAATTGATTAGGACAAATTACTCCAATATGTTTAGGTGCTGGGGGGTAAAAAAGCCAATTATGGATCGATTAATAGTGTTAAGAATAGACCAATTTAAAGGCAATAATATTAATTTCTATGTGCAGAACATACCTGAAGTTTTTTAGTAAATCTGTTAAACATATAGCTAACACACTCATTGATAGCACCAGTTTGCTGAAGGAGTAGAAGTCCCTTTGGAGTGGCAGCAAAGTTCAACAAATTATCCAGCAATGTCTCTTCCCAAATCATACTGTTTTGAACAAAAACAAATTTATTATGTATTACATTATAAAGAATTAGACAACTTTAAATTTTAACAGTATATAACAACAATCTGAAATGTTATATGGCAACAAAATTTTCTTAAAAGATTTTAATCATCTCTTCAGACAAATGCTGTAATTTATCATTTGTACTACGTATCATTTGAGAGACATTTTAAATTTATGTTATCAGTATCAGTTGATCATAAACTAATTCAACATCACAAGATATATGACATGTTTTGTTTGTGTTTTTTTCTGATTCAACAGAGAACTGATTTTAACTTCACTTGATGTAGACCTTGCAGCTGATTATTTTGTGATCACTGCACAGTTAAATTAGATGCACATCATAGTGTTCATCCATCCCTTTAATTGTGATTAAGCAGGTTTAGATAATAAATGGATTGATGAAAAGGAAAGAGTTTTTTTACAGTCACGGTATAGTGAGCTGTGGGAAATCACTTTGGAGGAAGGATATTTACTTTTATAAATATCTATTCAGACCCTACCAAGAAAGCACAGTATGAGTATGCAGAGTAAGCATACTTGGATTAAGATAACTACAACATTTGGATGATTATACACTTGTACCTTATCTCTAGTTTAAAGAATTTGAATTCATTATTAAACAGCATTATTGTATTCAGTTTCAATTAATTAAATAATAAATTGTATGTTTATTTTTCAAATCATTTAATTTAAACAAAGAGTTGTAAATGTGTAAAATTATACAACAACAAATAATTTTGGAATCAGTCAATCAACTAAACTGAACCCTATTGTTAATAATGTGAATCCACCTCTATAGGATTTAAAAAACCTACATGCTGGAATTATTACTTTTAAATTTACTATTAGGGATAGCAGGATGGGCAGCATATATCATTATCACCTTACAACAGATGAATTCTGACTGGACTTTCAGCTCAGGTTCTTCCTCAGTTTGCATGTTCTTCCACTTTTTACATTAGTTTACTCATTGATTGTTTACTTTTCTCATAATCCAAAAACAGGAAGCTGATGTGTGAATCTAAATTGTTTTGATGTAACTCGTCATGAGTGTGTTCATGTCCTGCAATGGAGGGGTGCTTGGTCCAGAGATAATTACTGCATTGGACCCATGGATTTGGCTCACTTCAACAGCAGATCCAGAAAATGGATAGATAATCTTTATCAAAATGTTTGATTTTCTGTATTTGTTGCCTTAATAACATTAAAGTTAGTGTGACATTTTACATCATTAATTAAGTCACAGAACTTACTTGTTTTGCAGGTCCTGACTTGTAGTATAACCCATAGTTCCAGGCAATGGAGTTGGGACCCTCTCTGACAAAAAGCTTTCCTAAGTAAAGCAAGTACATTGTTTTAACATTAGACTTTAAAAAACCATAACAGTTTTATTTATATTAAAATCAAAACCCTGCCTGTGATTGCTACTTTTTTGTTGTTAATAACTATAGAATAAAAAAAAACGTTTAACCATTGATTTCTCACAAACATCCTTAAATATCAGCAACCTTTAGCGCCATTTTATCATTGTTATTATGTACTCAGGTATTGCCTAGATTGTTATATTGGACAAGCACATAGTATGAAAGCATTTAGTTATTCTACTTGAGGATTTAAAAACACAAAGGGATAAATACAGAAAAATAATAATACACACCTTTTTAAATTACCATAAAGTAACTATGTTTTCATTTCAAAGCCTTTATTACTGCATATTTTCACAGTGAAAGTCATTAAATAAAACCCAGATAAAAGAGACTCCATGTTAAAACTTACACAAAACTGCTAGACTTAATTTATTTGTTTATTACAGAAGTTTACAATATACAAAGTTCCAGTCATTTGAGAAGGCGATCCGGTCCTTGAATTCAATAAAATGTTGCACCACTTACAGCAGCAATAATTGCAACTAGGCTTTCCTGTATTTCCTGATCAGTCTCTCATGGTGCTGTAAAGAAATTTTGTCCAGTTTTCCTTGCAGGACTGCTTCATTTTATGATACTTGGAATTTTCAGTATAAAATGCTTATTTAAAGTCCTACAAACCCACCTCTTTGGATTTTACATCTAGATGTTGACTAGAGACAATTCTACATTTTCCTTTCTTTAACTCTTGCTAATGTAAACTTGCTTGTATGTTTCAGGGCATTGTTTGGCTGCATGACTCAGTTGCATGTGAGTTTCTGCTTTTGGAATAAAGACCTGAAGAAGTCTGCCATACAAACGAAAATCATTGTCTCTTTAATAAAGTCACTCTAGTCATGATGTAGCAATATCACCTGAAGACTGCATGTCTGAGTATTTTGCACAGAAAAAAATGAATGAAGAATCAAATACTGGTGTCATTTTTTCCACTTGAATTCTACTCTGTATATTAATATACCCCAAAAAACAGCTAATCAAATGCATAGTGACAAACATTTAATAATGTGGAAAAATCAGACCATGGAAAGATACTGAGTACTATCACTATAGGCTCAAGCAATTTTTATCACTTTGCAATGACTTCATGGAAGTTAAAATTTCAGAAATAGTTAATCACTAATACAGATAAAATATATACAGTAAAACAAAGCTGTGGCAGGTCTATGTTATGGTATTATTATTATTATTATTTTTATTATTATTATTTAAAACCCAGTAGCTTTCAGTCATTCTGGGTTAATAAAGAAGACTACATCTGACTCCACTGTTCTCTAATCATCACTCAATACCATAGAAGGACCCCCTTTTCACTGCAACTTGAAAACTCTGACTGGAAAACAGGAACCAACAGTGAGCTTTACAGAGTAGTGCTCCTTTCTCCTTAGCATAATGACAGTAAACAAGCCTTTTTAAAAATAGCTTCTTATGTTTCACAACATAAACAAAAGTTTTCTCAGATGTCAATCGGGAAATTCTAACTAAAACTTCATTAAAGAACTCTAACAATAAAACAGTGCATGAGAGCCATTACAGAGTTCTCTTCCATGTTCAGACATACCTGGTTACCCCATCTTGTGACTTCATGCTACCATGTGTCAACTATGACATCTTGAGCCTCTTGACAGTTCCCTTTGGTTTTATTAGCTGTGTGAGGTAAGTGTTAAGCTTGTACCCTTTGTATATGCTGGATTGCTGCTTCCCTAGTTCTCTAAGGGCTAACTTCATGTTTACAACTTGACTGCCACTCTTTGTTTCATTCATTGCTTCCCAAAGTGGGGAAAATACTAATGTAGACTCAATTAGATCAGCATCAGCACAACCAGAGTAACAAATGTTTAAATGGAATCTTTAATTCGCTTAATATTCACATCAGGCTTCACCTGATAAAAAGTGCAAATAGTAAATATAATTATAGAAACTACATAGAATTATGTATTAATTGAAAAAAATATTACATGTACTTACAAATGTATTCATTCTTAAATATGTGAATTAGTACAGATATCTATATATATAAAATCCCTATGTGCGTCCAGGTGTCCGTGTGTGGGTGTCTTCTGTTGAAGTGCGCATGCGCGGGGCACGGTGCTTATGCACGATATTACTGTCCGAGAAAGTTAGAGGCGTTTTACGGAAATACAAACCAGTATTACTGCAAGAGGAAATTAAAGGTACACAATACAGTGACGCATATTACAGCCACATACAAGCCAGTATTACTGTCAGAGGAGATTAAAGGCCTATTACCGACGCGCACGCCTGTATTACCGCCAGAGAAAATTAAAGGTATATTACGGACGTACAAGCCAGCGGATGTACAAGACGGTATCCTTCAAAAAGGGCGCGCACAGGCGTCCTTCAATAAGGGCGTGCACAAAAATGCGACCTTCAAAAGGGTGACCTCAACTGAGCGCGGCGAATAAAGGCGTTTGTAGATAATTTAGTTCAAATGGCTCTGGAATATGTGAAGAGCAACAAAGGTGCAGATTTTTATTTACGCGCGCCTTTATTCGCTTATTGAATAGAGCCGTACAAGACAGTATTACTGTCACAGAAAATTAAAGACACACAATACACGGCGGCAGCCCACAAAGAACGGTCAGCTCAGCAAGTAAACATCAACAAAAGAAAGGCTGAAAGAAAGAAAAATACGACCAACAAAAAGAATGAGGTCAAAGTCCCTTGCCATTTAATATAGACTGTTCCTACTAATGTTTATGCACTACTGTTCTAGCGCCCGTTATTGTAACGGGCTAAATGACTAGTATACCAAATAAGTAAATACATAGATTCTTACCTTTTTCCAAGCCTCAGCAATACAGTTATGCAGGCCATAGGGCTTCAAAACTTCCAGCCCTTCACAGGTATTGTACATTTGACGACATACAAAAATGAAGGCTCCTTTGATAGCAGATAAAGTCTCACATTCTGACAGGGCTGGGACATCTTCAATAAGTAGCTTTTGGGTGAACTGAACAATCACATGGGCAGCAGACATCCTACAAAAGGAGACAAATGAACAACAGACTAACACTACAAATAATAAGTAAAACAGCAGAATAACTAAATGAAGTAAATAGATTGATGTGAAGTGTTGCTAATCATTCATAATATAAATTAAATTTGTATAACATGGCACATAATAGTATAGGACTAGGATAGTCTTGCCATCTTTTATTAGGCTTGACAAAATAGGTTTTCATTCTAGTTTAAATACTGCAGGGTGGCACTGTGGCGCAGTAGTGGCGCTGCTGCCTCGCAGGAAGGAGACCTGGGTTTACTTCCCGGGTCCTCCCTGCGTGGAGTTTGCATGTTCTCCCCGTGTCTGCGTGGGTTTCCTCCAACAGTCCAAAGACATGCAGGTTAGGTGCATTGGCGATTCTAAATTGTCCCTAGTGTGTGCTTAGTGTGTGTGTGTTTGCCCTGCAGTGGACTGGCACCCTGCCCAGGGATTTGTTCTTGCCTTGCACCCTGTGTTGGCTGGGATTGGCAGCAGCAGACCCCCGTGACCCTGTGTTAGGACATAGCGGGATGGAAGATGACTGATTGAAATACTGCAAGCTGAAAGCTGTGTTTCTCCCTTAAAACCAACCTCCACAGCCAAGCGGAGTATCTTAAGGAATTACAATAATGAAGTTCATTGAAGCCTGGATTTTGGTTTTTCTGGTATGTACAGTATAAGCACCATGTACAATAAAGCCTGCCATCTTCACTGTTCTACCCATTTGATAAGGGCAGTGTTAATCAAAAGAATATCTTCCAAGCAACTCTCAAATTGCAAATACTAAATTAGGGGGTTGGTCATAATACCAAGGACATAATACCAAATGTGTCTGTGCTTGTCTTGATGAGCAAGTACAGGTATATGCACTAACAATAACTCAAAAGGTTGAATTTTGCGACCATAATTGCTCTCTGCTCTGCAAATTGTTGTCCTTCAGACTTTCCTTCATAGTTGATTTTGCCAAGGATACAGCACTGAACAAAAGCTTGAAGCAGTAAAGGTTTGAAGTTTGGACTTGGAAGCAGAAGTATAAATGTAGCATAGACCTGCCTCAATAAAGAAACCCGGGATGCATATGGCAGAGAGAAGCAGTACATAGAAGACCTTGTGAAACAAAGCCTTAACTGATCATTAAACCTCAGCAAGCTAAATTAGGCTAGCAAGACAGAATTACAATATAAGACTATAAAATGTTGATTCAAAGTGACACTGAAATGTGTTATGAGAAAGATACAGCAATTACAGAGGAAAGCTCAATGACCACCATTACAGTAATAAGCGAGCATGAATCTTATGAAAAACTCATGAATTTAAACTAAAGGTTCACCTGTATCATGGCCAACAGTCCAAAATCCTACAAAACCATTCAACAGCCGCATCATGAAAATCTTTTCTGGAGGTTTTCAATTGTTTGACCAAGGATAATGGGGGAAATATAAAAAATAGGATTGTACTCTCTTTAAGAGTTGCCTTGCTTTGTGTTCATATATATCAAATTCAATAACACTTTTTATCAACATTCCAGTAACTGTTTTCTCTATTGAACAATCAGCTTTGGCAAATGACTTAATGAATGTCACCCGATTTAACATGTGACTAATTTCAAAAAGTGTAATTTAACTCTTTGCCACATTGTAACCACTGACATTAACTGATGTAGTACTTTATGATATTGAGTTGCACAGTCATTACATAGAATTATAACTTCAAATAAATAAAATACTGTAAATAAATTAAAGGATCATTTCAATTATCTGCAGATACAGCATATATGTATAGTATGAAAACAAGTATTACTTTCTATATATGTACGTACTAGCAAAATACCCGCGCTTCGCAGCGGAGAAGTAGTGTGTTAAATAGGGTATGTAAACATATAAATACATAAACATATATACATATATATACATATCTACATATACACATATCTACATATATACATAAATAGATATACAGTGATCCCTCGCTATATCGCGCTTCGCCTTTCGCGGCTTCACTCCATCGCGGATTTTATATGTAAGCATATTTAAATATATATCGCGGATTTTTTGCTGGTTCGCGGATTTCTGCGGACAATGGGTCTTTTAATTTCTGGTACATGCTTCCTCAGTTGGTTTGCCCAGTTGATTTCATACAAGGGACGCTATTGGCAGATGGCTGAGAAGCTAGATTGCTTACTTTTCTCTCTCTCTTGCGCTGACTATCTGTGATCCTGACGTATGGGGATTGAGCAGGGGGGCTGTTCGCACACCTAGACGATACGGACGCTCGTCTAAAAATGCTGAAAGATTATCTTCACGTTGCTATCTTTTGTGCAGCTGCTTCCTGAAACGACATGCTGCACAGTGCTTCGCATACTTAAAAGCTCAAAGGGCACGTATTGATTTTTGACTGAAAAACAAACTCTCTCTCTCTCTCCCTGCTCCTGACGGAGGGGGTGTGAGCAGCCGCCTTCAACAGCTTTGTGCCGCGGTGCTTCGAATACTTAAAAGCAAAACAGCACCATTGATTTGTTTCCTAGAGATTGTTTTCTCTATCTATGTGACATTCTGTGCTCCTGACACGCACTCCTTTGAAGAGGAAGATATGTTTGCATTCTTTTAATTGTGAGACTGTCATCTCTGTCTTGTCATGGAGCACAGTTTAAACTTTTGAAAAAGAGACAAATGTTTGTTTGCAGTGTTTGAATAACGTTCCTGTCTCTCTACAACCTCCTGTGTTTCTGCGCAAATCTGTGACCCAAGCATGACAATATAAAAATAACCATATAAACATATGGTTTCTACTTCGCGGATTTTCTTATTTCGCGGGTGGCTCTGGAACGCAACCCCCGCGATGGAGGAGGGATTACTGTATAAATATATACATATACACATCCACATATATATACATATACATATCCACATATATATACATATATATATATATATACACACATATCAACATATACAGTATATACACATCCACATATATATATACATATATATATATACACATATCAACATATATACACACATACATATACACACATACATACACACACACATACATATATACATACACATACATATATATACACACATACATACACACATACATACACACACACACACACATACATATATATATATATATATATATATATATATATATATATATATATATATATATATATATATATATATACATACACATACAGACACATATATACATATACATATTTACAAATCTACATATATATATACATATCTACATATATATACACATATATATATATATACATATCTACATATATATAGACATACATACATATATATATATATCTATATCTATATCTAAATCCCCGCGAAGTACTGCTTTTAAATTTTTATTAAGAAGAAAAGAAAACCTTTTTAAATTGAGGGAAAATATACCAATAACAATTTGTTAAGGATCTGTTTTTTTGTGAAGCAGCCTTAACACAGCTTTTCCGCTGTTTTAAAAACGAACGCCATATAAGGTCTTCCTTTTTCCTTGCTTCGCCAAGGAAGGAGCCTTTTTATTTAATCCACGGGTTCTTAGCTTTTTTTTTTTTCTTTTTTTACGATTGTTATAGTTCTGTTTGTATACCACGTTGTCAGTTCAGCACTCCAGTTGTAATATGACCAAGCCGTGCAAGCTTACTGTTAAGAATGCAACGTATAGTTGTACAGGAGAAAAGCAATCTTGCCTCAAATCAATGGCAACCTTTTGTAGGTCTATGAAGTTAATTTAAACTTTAGGTTCACACGGTGCTTTCTTTCCGAAGTACCTGCACTCATGAATATGTCTGTATGCGTCAGTCGCTCAAATCCCCGCGCTTCGCACCAGGGAAGTACTGCTTTTAAATTTTTATTAAGAAGAAAAGAAAACCTTTTTAAATTGAGGGAAAATATACCAATAACAATTTGTTAAGGATCTGTTTTTTTGTGAAGCTGCCTTCACACGAGTGATCACTTCGAGCTGACTTGCTGGGCAACCATAAGCGTTACCTGGTAGGTAACCACCCATACAATCAGATTGTGAATCAGACTACGAATGCAGTGAATGTAATTACCCCGATCTACATGCTGTCAATTAAACGAACCACACGCCGTGGCGCAATTTTAGGGGCTTCGCCTCTAGCGCTGATGTCCGAGGTTCGATTCCCGTAAGGGAGTGCAGTGAGTGGGTGGTTACCTACCAGGTAACGCTTATGGTTGGCCAGCAAGTCAGCTAATATCAGCCATGGTGTTTTCTGTTGTGAGAAGCAGATCATAGAATGGTTGAAAATAGTTTACTGTCAAATAATGCAAAGAGTACGCGACACGTGTTTCGCCTTAATTCTTGGCTCATCAGGCGTACACACTCACCTGCACTCATGAATATGTCTGTATGCGTCAGTCGCTCAAATCCCCGCGCTTCGCACCGGCGAAGTACTGCTTTTAAACTTTTATTAAGAAGAAAAGAAAACTTTTTTAAACTGAGGGAAAATATACCAATAACAATTTGTTAAGGATCTGTTTTTTTGTGAAGCTGCCTTCACACACCCTCTCCACTGATTTATAATCGAACGCCATATAAGGTCTTCCTTTTTCCTTCCTTCGCCAATGGAAGCAGCCTTTTTATTTAATCTACGGGTTGTCCGCTGTTTTTTTGTTCGTTTATTACGATTGTTATAGTTCTGTTTGTATACCACATTGTCAGTTCAGCACTCCGGTTGTAATATAACCAAGCCGTGCAAGCACACTCTTGAGAATGCAACGTATAGTTGTACAGGAGAAAAGCAATCATGCCTCAAATCAATGGCAACCTTTTGTAGGTCTATGAACTTAATTTAAACTTTAGGTTTACACGGTGCTTTGTTTCCGACGTGCTGCGTTCTATGTGCTGTTAGCTAAGACCTGGCACTTAAAAGTTTCTCGCTACAGCAATTTTTAATCCGTTACAAAGTCATCGAAAGTCTCGTTTATACCTCGTGTCTTCTCATTAAACTTGTATCTCGCGAATATGGTATTGCAAACGGCAGCGGGAGCGTTTCTCATTAAACTTGTATCTCGCGAATATGGTATTGCAAACGGCAGCGGTAGCTTTTCTATATACTTAATTTAAACTTACGTTTTACACCGTGCTTTGTTTCCGCAGTATTGAAGTGATCACTCGTGCTGCATTCACTCAGTTCACGTAAGCCGCTCTCTTGTGCCTTCTCAATTGTGTAATGAATGTTTTCTTCATCGCTCTTTGGGGCTCTTCCTTGTTTTCAGTTCACATGATTACATAGGAGGCGTGATGACGCGATACGTGACTCCGCCTCCTGCATTAGAGTATATGGACAAAAAAGAGGTTCCAGTTATGACCATTACGCGTAGAATTTCGAAATGAAACCTGCCTAACTTTTGTAAGTAAGCTGTAAGGAATGAGCCTGCCAAATTTCAGCCTTCCACCTACACGGGAAGTTGGAGAATTAGTGATGAGTGAGTGAGTGAGTGAGTGAGTCAGTCAGTCAGGGCTTTGCCTTTTAGTAGTATAGATATATATTTATGAATATGTATATATGAATATGTATATATGAATATGTATATATGAATATGTATGTATATATGGGTTTTTTTCTGTTTCCGCAGCTTAAGGATGGCTTCTTTCACCTGCATGGAGAGCTCCTTTGACCGCATGTTGTCTGTTCACAGCAAAATCTTCCACATGCAAGCACCACACCTCAAATAAACTCCAGGCCTTTTATCTGCTTAATTGATAATGACATACCGACGGACTTGCCCACACCTGCCCATGAAATAGCCTTTGTCCAATTACTTTTGAGCCCCTAAAATGAAGGGATTGTGTTAAAAAATGCTTTAGTTGCCTCACATTTTTATGCAATCATTTTGTTCACCCCACTGAATTAAAGCTGAAAGTCTGCACTTCAACTGCATCTGAGTTGTTTCATTTAAAATTAATTGTGGTGATGTACAGAACCAAAATTAGAAAAAAGTTGTCTCTGTCCAAATATTTATGGACCTAACTGTATACATATATATATATATATATATATATATATATATATATATATATATATATATATATATATATATATATATATATATATATATAAATAAATAAATATATATATGTGTGTGTGTGTATATATGTATATATATTTATATTTATATATATATATATATATATGTATATATATATGTATATATATGTATACTGTATATATATATATATATATGTATAAAAAAAGATTGGTTCATAAATATATACATTGGTTCAGATATATATATTGGTTTGGATACATTGGTTGAGATATATACATCGGTTTGAATTCATCCGTTCAGATATATACATTGGTTGAGATATATATAAATTGGTTTGCATAGATCCGTTCTGATATCTATACATTGGTTGAGATACATCCGTTCAGATACTGTATATACATCGGTTTGAATACATCCGTTCAAATATATACATTGGTTGAGATATATATGTTGGTTGATATACAGTACTGTGCAAAAGTTTTAGGCAGGTGTGAAAAAATGCTGCAAACAAAGAATGCTTTCAAAAATGGAAGTGTTAATCATTTATTTTCATCAATCAACAAAATGCAGTGAATGAACAAAAGAGAAATCTAAATCAAATCAATATTTGGTGTGACCACCCTTTGCCTTCAAAACAGCATCAATTCTTCTAGGTACACTTGCACACAGTTTTTGAAGGAACTCGGCTGGTAGGTTGTTCCAAACATCTTGGAGAACTAACCACAGATCTTCTGTGGATATAGGCTTCCTCACATCCTTCTGTCTCTTCATGTAATCCCAGACACACTCGATGATGTTGAGATCAGGACTCTGTGGGGGCCATACCATCTCTTCCAGGACTTCTTGTTCTTCTTTACGCTGAAGATAGTTCTTAATGACTTTGGCTGTATGTTTGGGGTCATTGTCCTGCTGCAGAATAAATTTGGGGCCAATCATACGCCTCCCTGATGGTATTGCATGATGGATAAGTATCTGCCTGTATTTCTCAGCATTGAGAACACCATTAATCCTGACCAAATCTCCAACTCCATTTGCAGAAATGCAGCCCCAAACGTTCAAGGAACCTCCACCATGCTTCACTGTTGCCTGCAGACACTCATTATTGTACCACTCTCCAGCCCTTCGACAAACAAACTGCCTTCTGCTACAGCCAAATATTTCAAATTTAGACTCATCAGTCCAGAGCACCTGCTGCCATTTTTCTGCACCCCAGTTCCTATGTTTTTTCGTGCATACTTGAGTCGCTTGGCCTTGTTTCCATGTCGGAGGTATGGCTTTTTGGCTGCAACTCTTCCATGAAGACCACTTCTGGCCAGACTTCTCCGGACAGTAGATGGGTGTACCTGGGTCCCACTGGTTTCTGCAAGTTCTGAGCTGATGGCACTGCTGGACATCTTCCGATTTCGAAGGGTAATAAGCTTGATGTGTCTTTCATCTGCTGCACTAAGTTTCCTTTGCCGACCACTGCGTCTACGATCCTCAACATTGCCCGTTTATTTGTGCTTCTTCAAAAGAGCTTGAACAGCATATCTTGAAACCCCAGTCTTCTTTGAAATCTTTGTCTGGGAGAGACCTTGCTGATGCAGTATAACTACCTTGTGTCTTGTTGCTGTGCTCAATCTTGCCATGACATGAAACTGTCTTCCACAACATCACCTTGGTAGCAGAGTTTGGCTGTTCCTCACCCAGTTTTAAGCCTCCTACACAGCTGTTTCTGTTTCAGTTAATGACTGTGTTCCAACCTACGTGTGACATTGATGATCATTAGCACCTGTTTGGTATAATTGGTTGATCATACACCTGACTATAATCCTACAAAATCCCTGACTTTGTGCAAGTGTACCTATAAGAATTGATGCTGGTTTGAAGGCAAAAGGTAGTAACACCAAATATTGATTTGATTTAGATTTTTCTTTTGTTCGCTCACTTTGCATTTTGTTGATTGATACCAATAAACAATCATCATTTATATTTCTGAAAGAATTCTTTGTTTACAGCATTTTTTCACACCTGCCTAAAACTTTTGCACAGTACTGTATATACTGTGTATATATATATATATATATATATATATATATATATATATATATATATATATATATATATATACATATATACACACATACATACACACACAGTATATATCTATACTGAAGAAGGCTGAAATTTGGCAGGCTCATTCCTTACAGCTTACTTACAAAAGTTAAGCAGGTTTCATTTCGAAATTCTATGCATAATGGTCATAACTGAATCCTACTTACGTTCATATATACATCCATAGCCTGCAGCTTGGTCGCCGTGTGAGGCGGGGTTGCGTCCTGCGTCCCTCGGCCTCCCACGTAGTTGGCTGCCTGCCTATTTTACACATATGGAGAACCACCAATGCCTCTTAAACATCTTAGATTCACAGGTGACAATTTGAGTAGTGGACACTTTAATGTTTATGAATGTTTCAACTCTCAAAAGCTGGATGTGAAGTTATCAATGAAACCGGTTGTATGCTTACAATGCTTGACAAATGCCGAATGTCACTTCAACACAACAAGTCCTGCAAATACTAACATAATTGAAACAAACCATGAAACTCAAACTGATTATGACAGCAGCAATCCAAGCTGTGAGAAAACAGTAAAAAGGAGGTGTGTCAGACGTCGTGGTACATTTTCTGATGCAGCTAGATGGAAACAACTTCGTAACGCTGCCGCCAAATACTCGCAGAAAAATCCACAAGTTCATAGACACGCTGTCACTAAACACTCGCAGGCAAATCCACAAGTTCATAGAGACGCTGTCACTAAATTCTCGCAGGCAAATCCACAAGTTAATAGAGACGCTGCCACTAAATATTCGCACTCAAATCCACAAGTTAATAGAGCTTCTGTTTCTAGGTACGATCCCAATAATAAAAAGCGGCTCATACAAAAACAACAGGTTTGGCTCAAAAAAGCCAATTGTGGATTTGCGTTCAGCCACCAAAACTTTCTAACGGCATGAGACTTCAGGTCACATGTCTGCAAAAGAACCTAATTGAGGCAATTATTTTTACTGGCAGTGGCTCAGGGTTTTTATTCCTCGCATCCCCGTTATACCCTCTGATCTCCCATTTCAATTCAAACGCCTCCAATTTCCAGTAAGGCTCTGCTTCGCAATGACAATTAATAAGTCTCAGGGACAAACCCTACAAAAGGATGGCATTGATTTGAGGCAAGATTGCTTTTCACATGGCCAACTGTATGTTGCATGCTCAAGAGTAAGCTCAGTGCACAGCTTGGTCATATTACAACCGGAGGGCCAAACGGACAACGTGGTATACAAAAAGATCCTTAACAAATAATTATTTGTATATTTTCCCTCAGTTTAAAAATGTTTACTTTTCTTCTTAATAACAATTTTAAGACAGTACTTCGGCACTGCAAAGCGCGGGTATTTTGCTAGTATATATATATATATATATATATATACAGTATATATATATACACACACAGTCGACCCTATGATATATGACCGGCCTGACATGCAAACAGCTTGGTTTATGACCAAAATGTTTGTTCTGAATTACAACCAATGTCTTGCGTTACGACCCGAATGCGGTCACGTGTATCAGCTTGTGCGATTGTAAACAAACAGCCGAGAGCGTTCGTAAGCGTCAGTCGGAACCCAGATACATGTGTTTGTGGACGTAATTTTGGTCAGTACAGTGATTTATATAATTTGTTTCGATAATTGCTAAGGAAGGAAGAGAAGGTAACAAAGGTAAAGAAAGCGATCACAATCGAAACGAAGAAGGAAATTGTGCGGAAATATGAGAGTGGTGTTCGTGTGACCGATCTCGCTAATATGTACAGAATGTCGAAATCCACCATCTCAACAATTTTACAAAGAAAAGATTTGTATAACGAGGCTCCTTCCAAACAATAACCACCTTCCATTTCATTCTCCTCCTCCCTTCCTGCAACCCAAAGATGTCAAATTAAATGGTGAGCACAGTATGAAATTGTTGTTTCTGGTAGGCTAGGCACTTTTTATAACTTTTTGGTTAGTACATTAGAAAAATTATTGGTGTTTTGGTAAATTATGCACATTATGCAACCCTTTTTTATTATGAAAAGGTTAAGTAAGTGTTGCTGTGGGAGGTTCGGAACGCATTATGAGTATTTCCATTATTTCTTATAGGAAAAATAGTCTTGACTTACAACCAGACCTCACAAACGAATTGAGTTCGTAAGTCAAGGGTCCACTGTATGTGTGTGTGTATATATATATATATATATATATATATATACAGGTACTTGTCGACTTACGACCGCGATTGGTTCCGACTGACTGGTTGTAAGTTGATCTGGACGTAAGTCGGTCTATGTTAATTTAAGGTAAGAATATTAGACTGGGTAATAATATTCTAATCATCTTAAAGTAATATTTTATCAACATTTTCTTACTTTCTAAGACAAACACAGCATACTACAGTACAATTTGTTTAATATGTGGAAAACGTACAAAACAAGAAATACTGTACTGTACATTTAATTCCTGGCACCACTGGTGCTTGGCTGCGGGTTGTCGATATCGCCTTCATCAGATCAGGCGAGGCTGCGGACGGGGTGATGGGAGGAGTTGCTCTTTTCATAAACATAGTGAGCTTCGTCTGAATTGTTTGGTTTTTTTTCTCTTCATAAATTTCGCAATAAGGACGAAATGTGTTGCGTGCCATCCGTTCAATCCTCGCAAATCGTTCAATATTTGGGTCCATTTTTTCAAAATGAGCGAGGAGTTTATTCAGTAGAGATAAATCTTCTGACAATCCCTTTGTGGTGAACATTCTTTGTGGCACCTCCTCCTCTTCGTCTTACTCCAATTCTCTTGTTTCTTCTTCCGCCACTCTTTCTTCTTCCAATTCTATCAGCTCTTCATTCATAAGTTCACCTGATTCCCGGTCTAGCAACTCCTCGACATCTTCCATTTCACATTCCAATGAAAGGTCTTTTGACAGTTTCACTATTTCTTCACGAATCTCATCAAGTTCTTGTTCACTGTTAAATCCAGCAAAAGTATTTACATAACGCTTAACACACTTCATCCATACGCCATTCATACACTGTGAGTCGACATTTCTTGCGGGGAGGGCTTCGGTTTTCTCTGATCTGAGTTCACCTCTGTTATAGCGCGTCTTTATTTGAAAAGAGCAGTGTCATATCGGGGCGAGTGTGAACGCTAACTTTGACAAGCACTATAAATTTACAGCGGTTGTTACAGACGTAAATCAAATGTATGTTTTTATTGTATAATATTAACAATAACAGCAGCTCTCTACTCAAAGCGGTAAACTCGAGAAGCTGCTAGCATCGAACCCAGAAGCTCTTGATTGGGAGTCAGCAGTTGTGTGTGGGAACTGTTAACATTTGAATGTGATGATTGTATATAAAACTTGTGCACGAACGAGACTGGGATAACTGTGGATGTGGATGTGAGTGGTGTGTGTGACTGAGAATGACTGGTGTGAAGCCTGAAGTCCAAATATCAAATAAACACTTTCACAAGTACAAGTATAACAGAACAAGTGCGCTTTTATTCAAGAAGAAAAAAGAAAGCAGGTTGCGGTAAGCAGTTGATGCGACTGCTTGCGTAGTGCAATCCTAAGAACTGCCCAATCAAGAGCTTCTGGGTTTGATGCTGGCAGCTTCTCAAGTTTGCCGTTTTGAGTAGAAAGCTGCTATTAGTGTTAATATTATAGGGTTATATGTTAGGGTTATATTATTATCGAAAATTGCCAAAACAACAAGACACAAACACACGTGGGGCAACACTGCTGCGTATATTTTTACTGCTGCGTAGCGAGACTTGAGAGTGCGGGAAACTGGCGCTGCCAACAGCTGGCAGGGGAAACAGTCAAACGCGTCGTAAAGTCGAACAGTCGTAACTTGCATAGGTCGTATGTCGACGAGTACCTGTATATATATATATATATATATATATACAGTGGAACCTCGGTTTGCGAGCATAATTCGTTCCAGAAACGTGCTCGTACTCCAAAGCACTCGTATATCAAAGTGAATTTCCCCATAAGAAATAATGGAAACAGATGATTTGTTCCACAACCCAAAACTATTCATATAAAAATGATTAATACAAAATATAAAGTAAAAATACATAAAACAAATTAACCTGCACTTTACCTTTGAAAATAATCATGGCTGGTGTGAGTGAGTTTCTAAACTCTTGTGGGATTGCACCCAATGGGATGACACGCGGAAGAGCGTCTCAAAGCAATCGCAGTGTCCCAGCACTGTAGCAGTTCGCCGTAAAAGCAAATCCGAAAAGATCGCGGACATGCTATAAGCGCCTGCCGTCGATGGGTGATACAAGGAACAAGGAACATTATAAATGCGCAGGACCCTGCCTGACTGCTGTGTCTGTGTATAGAAGAGCGGCAGGTCCCACTACAATAAATAACCGCGCTGTTGCTGTTTCAAGCTGAATAAAGCTGGTGTTGCTAAAGTACTGAGACTCAGCTTCGTGTTTTAGGGTGCAAGACAGGGACTCGCACGTCACAGCACACACACACACACGCACGCGAGCGAGCATACACACACACACGAGTGCGCGCGTGCACACACACCACACACACAGTCACAATGCTAATGCTGCAGTAAACAGTATACGCTCGTACGGATGTTGACTATATGAGTGAGGCATGCCGACTCAGACGGAGAATAGGAGACGATTGCCCACAATCCTGCAGTGAAAGAGAGAGAAGAACCAACAACTCAGTTGTGATCACATGACGCTCAGCAGACAAAGCGTATACATACTACTCGTACTGCAAGACCTCGCTCGTTTATCAAGTCAAAATTTATTAAAAGGGCGGCACGGTGGAGCAGTGGGTAGCGCTGCTGCCTCATAGTTGGGAGATCTGGGGACCTGGGTTCGCTTCCCGGGTCCTCCCTGCGTGGAGTTTGCATGTTCTCCCAGTGTCCGCGTGGGTTTCTTCCGGGCACTCCAGTTTCATCCCACAGTCGAAAGACATGCAGGTTAGGTGGATTGGCGATTCTAAATTGGCCCTAGTGTATGCTTGGTGTGTGGGTGTGTTTGTGTGTGTCCTGCGGTGGGTTGGCACCCTGCCCGGGATTGGTTCCTGCCTTGCGCCCTGTGTTGGCTGGGATTGGCTCCGGCAGACCCCCGTTACCCTGTGTTCGGATTCAGCGGGTTGGAAAATGGATGGCTGAAATTTATTAAAAATTTTTGCTCGGCTTGCAAAACACTCCTAAACCATGTTACTCGCAAACCGAGGTTCCACTGTATATGTGTGTGTATATATGTGTGTACATGTGTGTATATATATATATATATATATATATATATATATATATATATATATATATATATAGTTACACACGTGACTTTTTTGAGTAAAAGCAGTTCTGAGGCATGCCGGGATGTGGCAGAGTGCACTGACTCTTTTTCTCCCTTCCCTGTAGACCATTCACGGGAGATTCCACCTGGCTCTCTTGACGTCACTTCCGGGACCGTGCCAATGGAAGGAGACCTTGCCGGCTCCGGCCCCTGTGATGTCACGTCCGGGCTCGAACCAATGGCTGAAGAACATGAGCCCGATCCTTATGATCTCACTTCCTGTCTCCCCCTTTAAAAGCCTGAACCTTTTCCCTATTCCCTCAGTCTTGTTTTGGACTCGGTTGTATGCACATCAGTGCTGTATATTTTAAGAAAGCAACTTTGCAGCCAGGATACCACATTATACGGGTGGCTGCCCCAAACCTTTATATGACTCTCTCGACTTTGTGACATTGGCGTAGTCGGCAGGATGGAGAAGTCCCAGAAGAGAAGGGGACAGGACCTGCAATGCACCCAGGTGGGAGCATACCGGGGAGTGCTCAGGCGGGGAGGGTGTCCCGTGGTAGGCGAGACCCGGTGAGAGCTCCGCTCCCGGCACACTTAACTAGGCAACCTGGAGAGGCCTGGGAGTGTGCGGGAGGGGCTCACAGAATTGGGCTACCCCGGCGGGGGAAGGCAAATGGGGCTTATTATGTTCTCTCGGAGGAGAGTGTCCGCCCCTCTGTGAGACCAGACCCCCAATTTCCACCTAGGGGTGCCCCAGACTGGCAGGTGAGTAAGGTAAAAACCTGGAGGTTGGATCCAGAGTGGCCGATCCTCAAACAAGCCTGGTCCTTATGGGCAAGGGTAGGGCAGTAGCTACGGCCAAATGAAAATAAGCCCTCCCAGGTAATAGACCAGGTAGTATGCTATCTGCTCCTAAAAGAGCTTCCCCGTGGCTTCACCCAGCCGGTCTGGGAGAAGCAGTTTAAGAACTTGGCAGAGCTCATAGAGCTTCTGGAGACACAAAGGACGGCCTCGCAATCTAAGGGAGCAGAACCGTCCCTTTGTCGGACTCAGTCAGAGTACGTCCCAAGACCTAGCCCCAAACCCCCCAATCCCCCCCCTCCCCCGTACAACCCAGAGCTTGTATCGGCGTCCCCGGAGCCATGAGCGCACAAGCCACTTGGACGCATGGAGGAATGCGGGTGGAGGGCGAGGAGGGGTTGGTGTGCTCTGGCTAATCCGTTGGCTGTCCCACATACTGACGTGGTTATCGTCAATGGACACAAGACCACAGCCTTATTTGATTCCGGTAGCAACATTTCCATTGTTGCCCACCGGTTTGTGCTGCCGCGACAGTGGTTGAAGATTAAGACCAGTATAACCTGTGTCCACGGAGAAATCCATTGGTACAGCTCCACCGCTTGTGTCATCAGTTATGGGGGATCGGTACAAAAACTAACCGTGGCCGTCCTTCCAAAACCCCGGCACCCGGTGATACAAGGGCGGGACTGGTCTAATATTAAAAGCGGTGAGATACATACCACTCCTGGGGTTAACTTGGGCCTAGCTTTGGACGGGGATGAGCCATCTCAACCTGCCTCCATGCCGTGTAATCAGCCGGCAGAGAGAGATGAAGCCACTGCCCTGAGTGACGTGGCGACTCCCGGACCGTCGCATGCCGACATGTCATCCACCAGCGCCGCGGCGGAACGGGTGGAAACCACGCCCCTTGAGGTCGGCGCCGACCCTCTCTCCCTTTTTCAGTTTCAATTTAGAGAGACGCCGGCTTCATTTAAAAGGGAGCAGTGGAGTGACGATTCCCTGAAGTTTGCCAAAAATGCAGTGGTCCTAGTCAATGGCCAGCGCACTAACCAGTCGATGCCTCAGGGTCCTCACTTTGTGTTGGAAAATGACCTTCTTTATCGCATAGCTGAGCATGATGGGCAAGAGAGAAGGCTACTCCTAATCCCGCGGACCTTCCGGCGGCAGGTCTGTGAGTTAGCATATGCCTACCGAGAAAACCCTGGAGCGGATCAAGCTCCATTTCTACTGGCCGGGAATCAATGAGGAGGTTTGTCGCTTTTGCAGTTCCTGCCCGGAGTGTCAATTGCGACAAATTCCTAGAAAGGACCGTGCTCCTCTCGTTCCTAGTCCCCTGATTGACATTCCTTTCCATAGAATTGGGGTGGATTTAGTCGGACTCTAGAGCCTTCAGCCCGAGGACACAAGTACATCCTAGTCCTCGTGGATTATGCTACCAAATACCCCGAAGCTGTTCTGTTGCGCTCAGCCACTTCTAAAGCCATCGCACGAGAATTACTAGGGGTCTTTGTGCGCGTGGGTATCCCCAAGGAAGTCTTGACGGACCAGGGGACACCTTTCACCTCGGAGACGTTTAAGGAGACTGCCAAGTTACTGAAAATAAAGCATTTAAAGACCGCGGTGTATCATCCTCAAACCGATGGTTTGGTAGAGAGATTCAATCAAACTCTCAAACAAATGCTGCGTAAGGTGGTCATCGAGAATGGAAGGAACTGGGATCAGCTCCTCACCTTCGTCCTTTTTGCCTATCGGGAAGTCCCACAAGCCTCCACGGGGTTCTCCCCTTTTGAATTATTGTATGGGCGACAGCCCCAGGTCATATTAGATATCCTAAAAGAAGGATGGGAAGAAGAGGCTCTTCTCTCTACAAACATACTGGAGTATATTGCGCAATTACGCGATAGATTTGGAAAAATTTGGCCCCTCCTTAAAAGTCACATGGAAGAAGCCCAAGCAGCACAGGTCCGATATTACGACTGCGGCACGTCACTCCGGGAGTTCCGCCCGGGGGATCGTGTCATGGTCCTAGTGCCTACCTCCCACTCTAAATTGCTTGCCCATTGACAAGGCCCCTACGAAGTTAAGGAGAGGAAAGGACTCGTCGACTATTTGGTGAGTCAACCCAATCGTCGGCCGAGGGAGAGGGTTTATCATCCCGATCCCTCCTCCGGCCAGCCCCGCTCACTCTTTGCTCACACGGCTAACCTTAACTTCAGTGCGGATTTAAGTCCCAGAAAACGGCAGGAGCTGGAAACAGTTATCCGGTCTGTCCAGGAGGTTGTCAGTGAGAACCCCGGAAGGACCACTGTGGTTGAGCACAACATTGTGACAGAGCCCGA